>NC_071979.1:16775265-17001417 GCF_026283585.1 Hylaeus volcanicus | reverse complement strand
CATTTTTGCAAAGGAAATTGTTGTTCAAAATCGTTTCAGCTACCCCCATTTCCGGCTCCTCCCCGACTTTTGGGACACCCTGTATACATATATATATTTTGAGATCAAAGAAAGGCTACGATGTCGTATTTACAATTACGATATTGCATTCTACAATTCGAATTCAAATTTGTATTCCACGAGAAACGGATAAATAGATGTTTAACTTTCATTCTTTCTCCGTAAATTTGATGTGGATAAGAATCTTTTGTATAAGCGTTCATTTAACGTACAAAGTTCGATCGGACCATCCTTTAGCGAATGGATCCGCGATATCGGACCACAAAATCAACTAACGCGCACCACGCTGCGATGCATCCGCGTCGGAATGTAAATCCAATCTTTGTTCAGTAGCGTTTTCGAGCGCTGGAAAATGGACACTGAAAGCTCGACAAATACAGGAAGCCAAAGGACCGATTCGCGCTACCAATTGCCGGAAATCAACTGTCGCTGCGCATCTCGGAACTCGTCTAGCTCCTATTTTGTACGAACAGTGGAACTCTGGCAAGTGCGCTTTCAGCCTGAAGCATGGGTCGGCAAACTTTTTCCGACCACGTTCGAATAATAGAAATTGTTGACTCGAAGGGGAAGAAATAGCAGTATGTAGAAGTAATTTGTTATCAATCGTCTCTTTGAATGATAACAAAATATTCTGGGTAATATTCACTGCTCACATCATAATACGATTGAGTAGAGTATTTTATGGAGCATACGCAATTATTTTTACCTACTTTTTTTTAGAAAGATGACAGTTCATTTAGTTTTACCTAGATTCAGTTTCAAGTCATGTATGAAAAAATAAAAGGTTTTCAATTTCAATTGAAGACTTCGTTATACTATACATTTTTTTAGCGAAATGAAAGCAGTTTTGGCTACAGATCACGTATACTTATAACTAAAAAGTTATAATCGAATCTCAAAGTTCAATTTTAATTAGAACATAAAGGACTCGGAATTCTGGCTCTCTAACTGTTGTTTGCCAACCCCTCGGCCTAAAAGTCGCGTCATTTCTCGTGCTTTTTTCTCGTTTTCGTCCATCTGCTCCACTCGTCGAACTCCGTGCACCTAGCGTCAATTTTCTTTTTTTGGTCGGTGCTACGATTGAAGTGAACTCGGCTGAGATTCGATTAACATTCGAGCTCGCAAATGGCCAGCAAAAGAGAGCGATAATTCGATTATTGCTCGGGGCGGAACTTCATCGAAGATTGAGCATGATAATGAAAAGCGAATGGAAATTGAAGGCGGTCCGTTGGAGGGCAGAGTGGTTCAAAGATATTGAAACAATGCTTCACGTTTGTTGCCGGGATTATGTGATATAGAGTGGATTAGAAAATCTTACTTATCTAAGCCAACGAGCCAACGAGCCAACGAGGGAACAAGTCTGAAATTATTGTGACCAATTATTGAGAGATTATTTTGATGTTGGAAATGAAATGTCACCATTTTTGGTAATGCCGAGCTATAGCAGTGTCGTAGTAATAATTATTCAATAATTGGGTAATTATTAAATTGGTCAATTGCCGGTAAAGCGGGTGTTACCCGATATTACTGAAAATGATAAAGTAATGGTCACTCATCGAACAGTCATTTCATTAATTGGCGTTTCGATTATTTAATTGCTAAACCTTATAAAGGAACATTTGCAATTTGCATTCGGAAAATTAACAATTTTCACTATTTACCTCGACGTGGAAAGTGAGTAGAGAGTTGAGCCATTTTCCAGAGAGTAGAGAGAGAGGGAACCTAGTACACGTTGTACATAGTAAAAAGAAATTGGTAATTATAATAAATGAATCTGATAATATACAAGAGATCTCATCGCGTACCTAAGGCACACGTACTCTAGCTGTTCTCGTAGGTTCCATCTTCTCATTCATACATTATTCTCAGGGAATCTTTCTCCGCCATTTCCGATTCTCAGCGAATCCTGTTCCTCTGTCACCAGCCATTCCTAGTCCAAAGTTCTCCTTGGTCTAAGTATTCCGCTCAGCGGGCAGGTTAACATGGGGAAACCCGGAAATAGATGGCCGCCAGCCACCCTGAAGACCGCATGTGTCGGCGCGACTATTTTTCCAGAATGGCGCGCCACGTTCCTAGCTGTTCCTTTTTTTCGCTCACTCCCCAGTCTGGCAGAGGAAACGGCCCGACCAACAGCGCGACGTTCCGCGGCAGAAATTTCATTAGCACCATCGCAGAATTCGTCGTTGGGTTTCGCCAGAGCGTGGGTTTAGAGGAATATGAAAGGACCGCGGAGACTATTGTCGTTCCACGACGATGCTGGAAGAGAGAACTGTGGAAAGACGGGGCTGAGGAAGCAACGCTACGGGAATCGTAGAGGAACTGTACGCCGGTAAAGTAATATAAACGAGAGGATTATCAGGCAAGCTCTGCGCGTTTCTCCTTCCGCGAGCGTTAAATGCCCCCTTTCTACATCCTCTGCACATCCTTCTCGGCCAGCGACTTATCTACACGGTGGTTCTCCTCGCCAACTTTTCGAAAGATCTATTCATACCTCCAGCATTCGAAATTCTTTCCCCTTTGAAGGTGTCGAATAGAAGAAAAGAACAAGAAGTTTAGATATGCTTAGAGTTACAAACGCAACGATTTTCGGTGCAATTATTTGCATTCCTATTGTTTAGTTATTTTAACACTTTGTGGTCCGCTCACGTATTAATACGTGTTCATAATCTCCGATTTTTCACGCCACGGTGGATTTATTTGGAACAATTGGGAGCTATTTTTTTATCCTACTCACTCAGTCCAGAAGCTTGACATATTGTTTTGATGAATGGATAAGGTGTTTTATAAGCGATATTATAGTTTTGTTAACCTGTGATATTTATTGTTACCATATCTAATAGTTCAGGATTTGCATATATTTTATTGAATGCTTATACCATTTATGCGGTGGCACAGAAAATGGCCGGCCCCATGGGCTGGTAAATTTAAAGGCCATCGGCGCACAAAGTGTTAAGTAAGATCAAGAATGCATGTAGCGCTTTAAAACAGGCTTGTCGAGATGGTCTGTGGAGATACAGGCGTTGTTGTTCGTGGGCTTATCTAAGAGCAAACATCATGAGAATGTGACGTCATGGGATGCATAATGAGTGGGAATCAACTTCTACGGCAACCCTCGTACTCATACAATACTCTATCACGATGGCTTCACTTTTGCACGTGTGTTTTAACAGCCCGTCGAGAGGTATCCGTTCCGAGAAGCTGGAGACATCCAGCACGGACATCGAGTTCGACATGGCTACTCTAGAAGTTTGTTTCATTATTAACAAAGTTTCTGTCCCGTCGAAGACGTGCGGATAAGGTTTGCGTTGGGAAACACATGGCTGGGCTTACGCTACGTTCGTAAGGGACGTTGTCATTTCTGAGATCTCTGGATCTCAGAGGAACTTAATATTGGGTGAAATGTAATGTGACAAAAAATCAAATCTTTTCTTTTACACCTCCTTATGGTGTAAAAGAAAACCATAGGAAATGGGCTATAATGAAATAATAATGCACTTATTTTATTAATTAAAAGTTTGGATTTTATTTCTAAGTGTCACGAGAAAACTCTACGAGGAGCTCGTCAAGATTAACAAACTAAGTGTAAAGTTTATCCATATTCGTATTTATAATCAAACATTTATTTGAAAACATCGAACCTATTATTTAATTTAGACAAATTTCTTTAATACACGTACAGGTTATGAATATTTATGAGACTGACTGTATATTCTCAATGCTATATTTACTTTTGCAGCAAAATAAAAAGTTGAATTATAGTAAGTTTTACAATAAATCTCAAAAAATTATCAACATCCTGAAACTTTCAAACATCGCATGCTAAATTCTGAAGTATTTTCCTTGTCTGGACCCCCATAAATTTCAAGACTCTGAAAAGTCTGTCGGTCACACCAATTTCCAAGTTTGCGAGTACATTTGTTCCCGTCTCGTCGAACCATAAGAATTCGTTCGAGTGTGAATAATTGATTTTGTCGAAGTAACGCGTGTTTGCGCGACGTGTCGCGGACGTTCGGGGCTTCCCGGATTTACGGGGGCGGCGCAGCAGTCTATAAATTCCGTGCACGCTCGGATGGAGCGCGGGAGAATATTTTCCCATCGTTGCTTCGCCGACGCTCGGCAGCGTTCGGTGTTTTCATTTTCCTGGATTATCGAGAATTGATCGGATGAGGAAGTTATGAAGGGTGCAGGTGTTTGAGATTAGAAGGCTTCGACTCGGTCGTTGCGCGCACCCCTTTCGATGGAAAAGTTCTTGGTCATGAAGTATACATAACAACAACAACAAAAAACGCCCAGCGGGGAGGAACAGCTTCGAGGCTGCAGCTCACGCTGAAAATTTGGCGTTGCGTTTAAGTTCTGGGTTAATTATTATCGCGGAGCGGAGCCGCATTGCCGTGTAATATTTCACGTGGTTGTTTTGCTGCTACTCAGCGCGCAACCTAGCGGCAGTTTTCGTTCTTGATGCGGCGTTGTACGCGAACCACGAATAATGAAAACTTCAAGTTGTCAGAAGGCTTCCATTGATCGTTGTTTGACTTCATTGGTTTGTGGCGCACCAAAAGCCAATTGCATCGGAACATTTTTTTGTTACTACAGTAAAATATCCTTAAATGCACAAATTTCTATACGATAAATGCACAGAAACCATCCACGCCATTGGAGGATATACTCCTTGAGGGGTCGAGGAGTTTGATCGCCGAGTACTGTAATGGGATATCTTATCTGGGATAAGATATATCGGTGAGACAATGCTAATGAAACGATAAAACTCACCGAGATACCCTCGTGTTTTCGCTTCGTTCCACAGCGTGATATTTCAGCGATCTAGTTGGACAAGCGGCTCCTTGTTGTCTCTGCTAATCTAAATCTAATTTCACTTTACACTGTACAACTTCGTAGCCATTAGCTCGATATTACTCGCGACAAAGGATTGATTTAAACACGCCTCTTTAACTTCATTATGTATACGTATAGATAAATAAATACTTTAAAACACAGTTTTTGGTGCATATTTTTGTACATCCCTCTACTTTCTAACATTCAACATCCTCACACACTTTCATGAACCAATTGTTTGCGAAATTCGAGAGTCCACTGTATGCCTAATGTTGAAATCATTGAGTAGACTCAAACTTACACCAAAAGTCGTGTGGAACGGTTGCATGGTAAGCTTGGGTGAATTAAACGGATCGTCAAACGAGGATGCGGTACGTAGAAGACAACGAGAGCCGACAACCAACAAGATTTGAAAGGGTTTAGCTGCATCCCATGTACAGTGCAGCAACCCGTAAGCACATGAAGGTCTTCTTCAATCTCCTAATTACCAGTTTCGGATAACCGCAGAAGCTTTATGGAAATTCCGTTTGTTTTCGTTTAAAACATCGCATTTCATTTACTCCTCTTACAATTACTACCCCGTAAGATATCCTCGGGGTGCAGTTTCCCGTCTCGCCCGGCCCGGAGCGTTGAGGTGCAAGCGATTTCGTAACTTCTAAAAGGGCTGGAATTCTCTCTTTCGCAAAAGAACCCCTTCTCGGTCGATCTCTCCTGGTAGTTTCAAAATTCAGTGTTTCCACGATCTTTTCGCCTCCATTCTTTCGAAACGGATCGGAGCTCGCTACCACGAAATACCATTTTCCTTTGTGCAGGCAGAAAAGCCCGACTTGGCTGCGATGTTTCCTTCCACCTTGGGCTTTAATTCATTCCGCTGAACCGTTTGTGGACAAGCGTGGGCGTGAACGCGGTTCCGTAACTCGAGGAAAGTAAGGAGCACGTGCGAATACCAAAGCCCGCGGCGAGAATAAAGGGAGAGAGAAAGCTTTAAATAGAAAAAGGAACAGGGGGAGAAACGGTGGCATAACAGCGCGCCGCGAAGTGTTCTCGAGACGGTTTTTATCGTAATTTTTTCGAAAACTCGAGCGTCCTCGTGGTGGTAACCGGTGTTCCCTGAAACTTCTTCGAAATTACTTGAACGCGTTGTCGCGGACGGTCGTCGACTCGCAAATGGTTATTGCCGACTACCGTGGACTCGAAGAGGAAACCGAAACGTCCTAGCGAAATCTAATTGTACAATTTCAACGTCGAACGGAATTTTCGATGGGGCGGGTTACAGATGGGAAATTCATGGCATGGTGCGCGCGGGTATTTACGTTTTGGACATTCGATTCTTCGTTTGTATCCCATAAAGTGCGGGACTAGTTTAGCAAGATCCCAGAGGTAGTGACTTCGTAAGTGGATGAGTGAGGAGCAGAAATGAGATTGGGTTGTTAGTCTATCTTGGACTGCTGTTTAATTCTTTGAAGTTAGATGGCTTACATCTATCCCATCTTTTGCTTAGCTTTACCATTTTATTTAATGTGTTTCATTCATGTAGCAATACTATGAACTAACGCTAAAAGTACAATAAGTGGAATTAGAAATGTATACGTGTTAGTCAAAACGTGTTAGCAAGTAGTTGACACTGTTCTTCTGTACAGCTTGAATTTTATTTGTCTTTTATAATCGTGTGCCCCAAAGAGTTAAGAGGACAACTCAAGTGATCATGGATTATCGAAGAATCTTTTATTGTAACTGGTATCGTTCGTCAAAATCACAGCCTCGCCAGCATTTATCACAGACAGGAAAGCAGAGTGCAAGATCTATCGCGCTATTCAAAGCATTTAAACGAGTTCCATTGTACAATACACCCCCCATTTTCTGCGCCGCAATAATAAGGCTACTAGCGAACGGTAATGGCTGTCATGTATCACAGAAAAAAAAGAGGGTGGTTGAAAGAAAACGTGAAACGAGCGAGAGAAATATGAAAACTCCGAGGAGGGGGCGGCGAGGGCGGAACCGGCGAAACTTGTCGCTTCTGATCCCTTCCGCTTTATACGGCGAAACCGGGTCAAGAAAATGCAGCGGAAAAATTCGTCTCTGCCTACGTAGACACGGGAGAATTTTCCTCTGGAAGGAGTGGAAACTGGGCCGGTGGCCGCCTCGTTATCGAATACTCACGTTCTATTTTCTTTTTCCACTGTCGGTGGCGCAGACGAGAGGAGCTAGGCAGAAGAGGATGCCACGGCGCGGAGACCTTCGGCCCGAAAAATATTCTCTGGGTCGCCTTTGAGCGTTCCGCGAGAAATTCGAGAAACGATGGAGGCGAAAGGACTACGCAGAGGGTAGAGCCAAACGAAGGGGTTGAAAGACGAGGCGAGGTCTCGGAAAACGGCAACGAAGGGGGTGGTTCTAACAAGACGTTGCGATTCGAGATAAGACGGGCGGTTTGCTTATGCCGCGGCTCTCGTCGAGGCCCTCGCCTAACCCAACAGCTTCATCACGCGCTTGATAAACGAGGCGGCCCTTCTAGGATGGGTTAGGCGAAATCCAACCGCTCTTCCATCCAACCTATCCACCCATCGGCTAGAGAGAGCTCCCGGCATCGTGCTGGATCGCGATGGTCAGTAAAGCCCGGCGCAAGAGCGATGCACCAGCGATCGCCCACCTTTTCCCTCGCGGCGATGGATGAAGCCCCAACACGGAGGAAAGATTGAAGTTACTTCCCAATTTATTTGATATCCTTTCAGGACCACGGATATTGAAAATTATATATACAGCAACGTGGAGGAACCCTTTACAAAGTTAGGTTGCTTGGCGTAGCTACCTCGAGAGGTGTTGTGGTCGGATCCCTTGTTTTTAGAAATAACTGAGGGATTTATTGTTGAAAGCATGTATGCGGTGTTAAAAAATACTTTATTTAAATAGTTTGGCGTCTTATATACTATTATTCGTTGCGCTTTCACTTGATTGCACTCACTCGCTATCATTCTGTCTCTGTCACACTCATTCCTGCGGCCGTTCAGCTGTCACAATTGTTGACGTTTCCGAATTGGCCGGTGACCGACAATTCGGAAACATGCGTTCTGGACTAAAACGCGCGAGTAGCCAGACACGTGTGAGCTGACCGGGTTCAATTACCGATCGACCGCGACGATCGCCCGTAATTATTTTATTCCTACATAACTAATTCATGTCACGTTACATACATGACAACTTTGTTTGACTTGCTTGTATCTATTGTCATCTTCGAATGCGAAGACAAAAAATGAAGCGAAGTTACCATCTATCTTCCACAAAACTGTGAATTTCGGTATTTTCAAGCCGATCACGCACCGATCTCTTAATTTTCCCGCTGAGTGTACATTTTATTCGAAATGAAATTTTCCAGATTAAAGAGGCTTAAGGGAAAAGAGGCTTAGGAAAAAGATCCCATTCTCGTCCCCTCCCATGAAGATTCCAGCGCGAGACGGTCGACCACTATTTCACGGGATTAAAACCAAAGAGCAGATGCCGAGGACGCGTCGTCTGCCAAGGGTGTCGATTCGATCGGAGTTAAGGAGGGGTCGCGAAAATAGGCAGACCCCTGAAGAGCGGCGGAAGAGGACTCGCCTCGGGAGCGGCGATAAGATGGGAAACGGATGCCCGTCTCTTCACCAGACATGCGAACCACGCGAGCGATGCGGTGATAAGTCGTGGAACGAAACCGCGAAGCTTCGCATACGTCGACCGCGATATGGATTTTCACTCGAGACGAAAGAAGAGCATTCCCGTCGCAACCCCATGACAATGGCGTTCAACAGCGTCGAGGAACCCGTCGCGAAGGTGACGAAGAATGCGAGTATCGGTAAAGAGGTGGACTTCGATGGCAAAGGGAACACGGAGGGTGAAGGGAGGGTCAGATCGCGGGCATGCTCTATCTCAGCTGACGTAGACCAAGGGAGGTTTGAGCTTGTATCGTTATCTTTCCAACGATAACGATGGAATGGCCATTGCTACGGTAGCTTCTGCTGGTTACCGTACGCGGTGCGGCTCGGCTCGATCCATCATTCATTCGTTCGAGTGCACATCCCGACATGCAACCGCCTGCAATAGTGAGTGCACACGGTCGAGCGAAGGGAGGCTGAATCGAGCAGACCGAACAGGAACGCTGGGCTACGAGGCATCGCCCCTGATGCGGTGTTCGCCAACCATGAAGAGTGCAGGAGCTGTATCGAATTTTCTGTAAGCTACTCTTACGTCTTAAAATTGGTATACAGGGTGTCCCTAATTTAAGTGTCAAAACTTTGGTAGCATGTAGGGCACCGATAAACTAAGAAAAATAGTCCTTTAGAGATTTTCTCGTTTTTGCTTCTCAAATCTTCTAATTTTTTCCTATAAGATTTTTTGTATCCACGATAGTTTAGGTATTATCACACTGTAACAGTTTAGCTGCCTCACCCTGTATCTCTGTATGTATAGCTGCACCATAATATTTAAACTACTGTGTGTTAACAGTGACGTTGTCCGTGGCGTTAATCGACGCTGGCTTACTCTTGGCTAATGGCCAACTGCAATTTTAGGGGTCCTCTAACCACCGAAAATTTGCCAATAGCACACGGAAGTTCTTACATCATGTTGGATGTTCACCCTTCCCACCGATGTACCTAAAGCGGTTTAATTTGATGATCGTACGAGGACTGGAGCTTTCTGCGCGGACCAAGCTTGCTCGTACAGTGTTGACTTGTCCTTCGACTGTCGGTGGAACAAGTTAGCTCCTAAATTGAGTTTGAAGTTTTATGGCTGGACAATGAGAACTGTTCCAGGTAGAATTTAATCAATTTTGATCGCCGTCACTAATGGCGTCACCGTGCTTTCAATATATGAGACAGGCTCATCTTTGTGTTGTAGACATTGTTGTTGATCAGAACTATAAGTACTGAACATTAAGTATTGCTTCAAAACTGTGGGATTTAAATATAACAAGGGGCATCTAAATTGCAATCTGCCTGAAGTGACGTGAGGGTTGTTTGTTGTAATTGGCCAAGTATTAGTCAAATTTGTGGCAAACATGTGTTGTTCAAACACTGAAACGTTTGAAAATTTTAATTCTCGCACCAAAATAAATAGAAATTTCACACCACAGCAGAGATCTGCTGCACAAAAGATAACGAAAAATATATGTTAGTGTCACTTGGATTTATTTTTCCCATTTCGGGATGTCCTCGTTACAAAATAATTGCTATCAAATCACTCGAAACGATGTTTTCTCCGAAGGCTATGCATTAGCGTTGATAAAAACACACATCGTCGACCCGGTATAATAAATATCCGTGAATCACGTGGGTGGAATTCAAAGGTCAAGCGGAAAACCCGTTACCGATTTCGCTGCGACTCGTTGAGAATTTAACTGTTTAATTAAACGACCGAGCAACGTTGATGCGCTTTTTTTAAAGCACAATGGAAACGCATTTATTTCATTAGAAAATCAGGTTGCTGTGCTTCAGCAATCATTTTACGGATCACTCGTTCAGCGGACTGCATTGTTTTTCGCCGATTGTGAATACCAATTTCCAGATAGTGTTGCGGACAGAGTTTTCAATCCAGTGGACTTTTTAATTCGTTTCTTTATTCTTAATCTCTACTTTAAAACACAGGATTGTTGACATGTGACCTGACATTATTTTTTATTATACAAATTAGAAGATCTCTTTAAGAAAGAATAGTAAACATTTATGAAATTAAATACTAATTACAATGAGACAGTTTTCCTTTCAGTTTTATGAATACCCTAGATACATTGATCATTATTCCATAAAGAACACCAAAGGATGAAACAATACAATATACTACAACTGTGTTGCTAAAAATGCCAAGAATCTACATTTTTCAAATCGATGCCTGTGTAAATAGTAACAGTTCCAGCAAAAATTCAGTCGAACGTGGAAAAAGAGGAATCCAGACATTTCCAAACGTGGAAAACCAAAAGTCCAGTGAAACGTGCAATCGCCCGTCTGCATCTACTGGCCGCGTCCGTTTCATGCATGGATCCCAGATGTTCCGGAATTTATGTCGAGCGCGCAGGAAGCAATCGAATTAAAAGTCTGCTACCCGCAGCTTCCGGGTTGAGGGCGCGCTTTTATTGAGGCGGCGGAAACGTTTTAACCTTGAAACAAGGAAGTTCGACCGAGTTAGCGGGCCAACCGACTGTCCACAGGTTTCCAACTATTTTCCTCCGGTCGTAAAAACCGATAATGGGCCGCAAACCCATCGACGCTGACCGTTTTAATGAAACTATTATGGCGTTTCGCCGCGGCCCGTCGGCTTTACCCGCGATAAAATAGTTGGTCGCGACGCGTCACTGCTAGTTCGGGGCGTGTGGTTTAAATTTGTCGTTCCCAATAATCGTCTCATTAATTTCGCTACTGTAACATATTCGTCACGGTGCCGCTTCGGGGCGTACGCGTCGTTTCACGCGTGGACGCTTTATTCTTTCATCTCTTGTATTTTTCGACCAGTGTGGTAGGAAATCATTGTGACTAAGAAAAGCTGTTTAAGGGAGATATGTTCTGATCGCTTTGTAACTACAGAAAGAAAAATGTTAGTATGTACTGTTTGTGAGCCAAAAGAATGCATTTTAATGCATTTCTCTAAAACAATGCCCTTTGTAACTGAACAGGTTGAATCTACTTCTACGTTAGAAAGTCTGGTTAGTTCTACTCGAAGTAAAAGCGGATCTTTCATCCTTGCTGCCTCGTCTACAAGGCCTTTATCTTATCTTACCAATTCCATCCGTATCAATCTTTCATACCACTTCGTTAATTCTCTCATTCGTTCATAGTTATCTATTATTACTCCACTTCGCAATGCTTCTAAATTCCACGCCTCATTTCCCTACTTATTTTCTCATTACTATAACTCCCTTAACTCCAAAATTTATGATCGCTCAGAAATTTTCAAATGCACCGTCAGATCTTTTATTCAACAAAGAAGAATTCGTTTTTTGTTCCTTTAAATGTCATACATTCACTTTTAAATTTATTTACTCGTCTAGCAAATACTACACGGTAATTAATGTGCGGAAACGTTTTCAGCCCCTTGAATGGTTGGAGATGTCCAGCTGGTTGAAATATAAAATTGTTTTGTTGAAAAATTTCATAAATCGTACACAGAATAATCGCGGTGGTAGAGTATATGTAAATTTGAATGAGATTTATAGGGAACGATATAAATGGTTCATTATATTCTCTCACGAACGCAATCATTTCGATATTTACCATCCTCTATTTATCTTTTTTTTATGGAAGCTTCAGATATCCGGCTATTTTCGGTGCTCAATCCAATTGCTTATTCATCGTCTTCTTTTAACGTCTTTTCTAATTCGGTTTTACTCTAGTTTTTGTACCCAAATAACACATTCACACCTCGAAATACTATTCTTTATGAACACAGTTTCGCGTACGATGTGATCGGAAAAGTAATCTTGAATCTGCAATGCGAACGAAAGAAGTAGTTCACCATTAAATGTAATTAACTGTTATTATTCGTGATTACCTCTTGCCGGTGTATACGTTTGGCCTGGTTTTCTAAGTGTGTTTCATTGTTCGAAAATCAGGAACGATATTTCCATATCGATGGTCCTATTACTGCAACGCTCTGATGAAGGAGCATAATGATTCTCCTGTAAACATGTTAAAATTGGATACAATTGGATTATCAGAAAATACACTCCGTTTCAAGTAATAGAATACAATTTTTCTGTACGTGATCATTGAATTAAATTTACCCATACTTTAGTTCTTAAAAATGCATGAGTGGCAATTTCAAAAGACGTACTCCTTGCAATCATAGCGTACACCCAACTATGCACCCTTAACGGTTATAATAACAGCGGATACTGCACAACTTCCGTTTGCGTAACAATAACTGAGAGAATTCCAAGTGGAATGTGTATCTACGCAGGTATGTTACATATTGCGCGTGTCACTTTAAATTCGCGAAATGCTGCGTTTAAGATCTTGCCATGGAGAATCCGCGGGAAACGTATATTCTCGAGGCTGTCTCCAGGAAAATTCCACGGAAGGAAACCGTTCCATACCGTTTCGTAGCTTGCGCTTCGTTTCGTGCGATCACACCTAATCTGCAGTTCACAATGTCGACGGAAAGGGACACTCGGAACATCCACATTAAAAACGAATACACTCAGTTCATTAGCTTTAAATCGAGTCGATCTACGCGCAAAACTTTTTCATTCTTCCCTAAAAATCTCCGAATCTGAGGAAAGAACGAAGTCGATCCAACGATTTCGAAATATCAAAATTTGAAGGGAAGCCTGCGCAACATTTCAAATTGGAATCGAATTCACGGATCGCGTGATATATCGAATGAACCTTTAATTTCGCAAGCAACGAGCGAAATTCTCCGAACACGGTGCTAATAGCCGCGTTAATGGATTCTGGTTTACATACGGATTCCATTGCTCACATCCCTGTAGCGGTTCATCCATCTGCGTTTTCACGTATCAGTGGATACCCTTCCTTCCTGTCCACGATGTCGCGTCGAAGCTATCGTTTCCTACGGAAGCAAACCTGGTATCGCGAGTCGCCGTTCGCGTGCTTTCATCGACGTGTACAGCAATACACCGCTTAAAGATCGAAAATCATCGACCAGGTATCCAAAGATCCCCACTCCCTTCATTTTCCCAACAAAAAACGCTGAAAACGTTAGCGTGTGGATTTATCGTCGCGTGTTTGGCGATTCGTGCCACTGTGCGTCGCGGATTGTAATTAGGAATTTGCGAAAACGAGTTTTGATCGCGTTTACATATGTATGTGTCAGCTCCAGCCAAACGCGAAACACGAACAAACGAGGGATTTAGTTGCCAGACTTTCCTTTGAAGCCATCAACCAATAGTTTCGTGTGTCGTTCCACGAGCCGAAGTAAAACGATAGTCCTGGTAGTCATTATTGGAAGGGGACTAGCAATTTACGGCTTAAGTGTCAATCGTGGGGCGGATACTAACGCTACAGTTAATTTGCTTTGATTCTTACCCTCCTGCACGCCCCCCCCCCCCTCCCCCTCCCCCTCCCACCGCCACCTCTCTGCGCCCTGACCTTTCGTGTAACGAGCTCGATATCGTGAACTTCGTGGCTGGGAAAGAACAATTGCTTGCCCTGGCACTGCGAAGTGTTACTTCGAACCACGATGATTCATCGAGAATGAGTTCAGCGTCGATGGTTGTGGAACCAGAATGGGCGCAGACGATGGTCGGGAACTTGGACGGTAACTTGGGAAACTGTGGAGTGTATCGATATCAAAAACTGCAGTTCGGTACCTAAAGAAATTTACGAGAGACATTTTATTTGGGATCGGAATAAGAGTGTCATTCAAATATAAATCGGAATTTTTGTACGCAACAGTTTTTGTGATAGATACAAATACAAATGGAGTGACCAGTGGGCCAGGTAAATTCTATTTTTTACGATGGGATCAGGAAGCTTCCTATCTGATGGAGAAAATGTATTTCTGTTGAAAGAACATATGTAGAAAATTAAGGCAATCCATTTGTATTTTTATTTTTCGTCAAGAATATGACACTTATTTAAAGATTTGAAATATATTTGAATATGATCCTCGTATTTAAAGATGTCGGATGTACGTAACTGGAATTTTGGCTCAGCAACCTGGACGAAACACGACATAAAGACACAAGCGTATGCCCAAGTTAATGAACTGGGAAAGAGAGAAATTTGCATATCGCTGGGAGGACGCTAAATTAAAGAAAAACTACATAAGCCCGAGGGCAAACTGGGTTCAGGCAAATTAAGAGTCGCCAGCGACTGTCCAAGTTCAGCTTTGACGTACATAAAGGCATACTCGATGCTGAGTAGCCAACTGCTCTTGATTACTCTCGAATTACGGTTCATTTTTTCACCAACGTTGAAGAATCAAGTGAGTTGAAATGTGTATAACAGGATCTATGCTATGAGGTCATCACACGAGGTTGTTTAAATTAAAATATAAGGGACTTAAATGTAATCAAAGTATAATTTTTATCTACAGCGTTCTAATATTTAATTCTATTTGTTTCAGGTAAGAAGCTCTCCGAATTAATATTTTACCTTCTTCCTCGGAAAACGTTGCAAAGAGTCGAGCTTCCTTTCAAGAGTAAGTAGCTTGGAGACTTTTATTTTCCCACCCGTGGTTTTAGAGTAATAATTTGGATCAATGGATAAGTAAAAGCAATTGCACTGAATGCTGTTTTCATATATTCTTTTCTATTTGTATAAGAATGCGATGTACAAAATTCTAAAATATTGAAGTTTTTTAAAAAGAAGTCCCTTTTAGCGATTTTCACCTTTTAGCTTCCATTTGAATATTTTATTCGAAAAGGACTTTCAATTTGTTCATTTATCATTTCACGCGAACATGAATGTTTATTAATAGCTTTCGCCGTATACACTTGGTGGTCTAGAATAACTTGATTAAGAAACAAAATATTAAAGTCTCTTTTAGAAAACTCTTTGTAATAATATGATATAAAAAATATAATATATAACATTAAGTGCTAAGTAGCTACATTTAGAAATTGACAGTTTGAATACGACATAGAAACAGAAGACCTTTATTTGAATAAAGCTCTAAGGCTAAAGATACGGTACTTTTTTTTCGGCCGACAGTTTTGTTACCCAGTGTGTCTTTTGTATTTCCAACGAAGCATTACATATTGACGCTACTACGTGCACTTTCGCGGCACCATCAACCCCTATTGCGAATAAACGCTCACTCGTCTGGACGAAACACCGAATAATTATTCCCAAAATGGTGGTCTTTCTCGGGAACGATTGACGGTCTCTCGTCTAATTTGCCCCGAGTGTTTCGTGCAGGGGAAAATAGGTTGGATTTGAATAATAGTTCTCTTACATCCGGTTCACACTAGAGAAGCGTGCACGGTCATGCAAATTTTGAGTAACTGTTTTAGAATATGTACCGAGCCCGACGCTGTGGCTCGTAAACCTCATGTATATTACGCTGACACACCGCTGTACCTATATAATATGTTAATGACGTATCATTAGATCCGACCGCACGTAAAAGATCTCGCAGCGTACTTACCAGTTTTTGCTTGGGGAACGCCGTGCCAGTCGGACTCAAACCCTGGAAGGAGAAAGAGAAATAGGTAAACGGCGCTGGGTAAATCGAATAACGTATGCTTTCAAGAGAATTTATTTTCTCTTTAAAAATCGTGGACGATTTATCAGTGTAAGAGGCTTAACGGTATTAGATGCAAACGAATCGTACGATAAACTACGATTAACGATTCGAACATAGAGGTCCTATTCTGAGTCTCAATATAATGGATTTGCTACGAGCAAAGGAGGAAAGTTCAGATAAAATGATAATATTTGTATACACACAGAGAAATACACAAACGAGATATATCAAAAGATAGTCTGACAATTTTCAGCGTCTCAAACGAAACATTATCTTTAAATATTCACTTCCAAAATTATGGTGCTGCTTTTTGAAATAGTATTCCATTAGTTCGGATGAGTTTCACGCTAGCTTTCTATATATTTTCAGCTTGCGCTTTTCACTTCCGACTAGTTCGCCAATACATCTGTTTCTTTTCATTCCTCCACTTTCTTATTATTGTGAAGTCGATATGTCGCGCGAAGGAAGTGAAGAGCAAAACGCGTCCGCCGAGTTTCGACGTTTCTGGCGACGATGTTTGATTCCGTTTACCGGATGTAAACAGATCCCAGTCACTTACAAATGAGAGTCGACGTGGAAATGGCCGCCGTGGCGTTTGGGTCTCGGGATCGGAAAGCGATATTTATCGTAGTCACTTTTATCGCGGCACTCGACCGAAATTACAGGAGATACGTGCGCGCTCTCGCGTCAGCCTTCGGTTGGGATCGACGTCTGTTATTCTCAGCGACTACGTCGAGAAGCTACCCCCAGCGATGGAACATTTTTGACTCTCGAGCCCTCTTATCGCTTCTGGCTGTCTCGGTCTTCCCTGCGCTTTATCGAGTACACCAGTGGCTCCCATGTCGCGACTCGAGATTTGGGAAGGTCGAGTAAATTTCTTGCTAACAAAAAAAAAAAAAATAAATATTGTGACCATATACCAAATACTGGGACCAAGAACAGCCAAAGAAGAAAATGTTAACAGTTTATGCGTTTATCAATAATTGAATACTTGCAAACAAATCTAACTACGATATTTCACTCCATGCCACCTCATATTACAGACAAACAACCGGTGCACTATTATTTTCACCTGGCAGCATTGCCGCAAAGCTACAGAGTTGAATAATGTCTAGAAATCCGCCAGGGAGGAAAAGGGGTTGAGAAACGCTGGGTTACACTGTTCGATAGCCTCGGGGGCGCGTAATTCTTGTTCCCTCGACGCGTCGTCATCGTCATCGTCGTCATCATCGTCGGCGTCGACGCCGTGTTGGGCGTTACTCATGCACGCGCGATTGAATTGAATCGCGACAAAGTCGGTCGCGCTTCGACGGAACTGGGTCATAGGGGCGGCGCGAGGGCTGGTTTCCACGCTTGCGAGAGGAAATGTTAAACAGTCGGGGGATGTTCGCGACGTATCGAGTGCTCAATTAAACTGACGATGGTTAACTTTCGAAATTTCGAAAGGGAATCGGGCTTGTTACACTTTGACCGTGTTTGCGGCGCTTCGTGCGCGCCCCAGAGTTGCTCGTTTAATAATTCATGCTTTGATTGTCTTCGACAACGACAGGGGAGGGTGAATGGTGAGGTTAGGGCGATGAATTCGTGGCTAGACTACCTCCTAGCGTCGCGACGTGTAAAACGTGATCTTTTTCAGCTGCTCCGCGTTGACATTTAACTGACGACAGCACGAAACGCGTACATTTACTTACAAAAATATTGTACGATACATTCGAAGGATTTCTTAGATGGAATTGTCAATTATAATTCATTTTGGATATTATTCCAAAAGGCCCGTGGCCAATTGATATAAAATTTGGAGGATGTTATGAAGAGCGTGGAAGGACACCAAATAAACTACTGGACAAAATTAGCGGAACACTTTTTTAAATGTTCATAATTACGAGAGTTTTCAACCGATTTCGGTGAAACTTCGTGAGGAAGGCCGGGCGAAGCCGGCAATCAGAAGCGGATCGAGGTCCTGCACCCGTACGTGGTCAGCCCACGTTCTATTGGATTCAGGTCTGGGCTTCATTCATAACTGGGTCAATTTCGACCCATAGGACTCCATATACCAAGTTTCATCCAAATCGAATCAATTTTCTTATTTTGGTCCGCCATATTGGATCCGCCATTTTGAATATCTAAATTTTGAGTTCAGATTTGGAATTAGTGACCTCAAAAACTCCCGTATACCAAATTTCATCAAAATTGATCGTCAGGAAAAGTGGATATAAATGTTTCTTTTTTAAACAACTTTGAGGAGTATCCCAACCAAGAAATACTACAATGTTTACTATTATGTCGAGGAATGTCGAGGAATGTTACTTCCAGGAGATACTACAATGTTTACTAGTATTTCTCGTAATTGGAACGGCCTTGCAACGACGCCATATATATATATATGTAGGTCACTACGTCTGTCAGTCATTTATAATTGTCTATAAAATAGGAAACTTTGAGGTGTCATAGCTCAGCGTGGAATTGTTCGATTCGATTCTACCAAAATTGAAGGGCACAATATCTACTATGTAATAGGTAGTTACTATCATTGCTAGATACTCTTAAGCAATTGTTTTTTTTAAATATATAATTATTAAATATTACCCTGATTGTACCATGTAACTCGGCGTAGAATCGTCCGATTCGATTCGAAAACCTATTATGACGGATTTATAATCGAGAATCTGTATATTCTAAACATGTATCTTCTAAATGCATAAATTACCGAAGCTAAAATTTTATATCCGGGGTCCTTTCGTATCCCTTATAATACCCACCAAGTTCCATCTCGATCGGCTACCGGTGCCTTTCGTGCTTTCATTTTAATTGAAGTGTTATTGAAACCAAACTTTATAGTAAACTTCTACTGCCTGCTTGCACGTGTTTTCGTTTTGAAAAGTTGTGTTTCCAGCCTTGGCGAACTCGCGACGCAACAGATACGCGGATGCGCCGTCTAATCGATATTTAATCCAATTTGCGTTTAGGGGCTTTCAGTTTGTCTGCTTGCGTCGTTGTTTCCATAATTATTCCGTGATTTCCACGATACGATAATAATAGGGGGGTGCGCAACTGTTGTACAATACGTTCAGCACCAGGGGAATTGTTGCACTATGACAAATGACGAATTTTGAAATGGAGATTTTAATATGTGATAATGTGTGAAACAGCCATAGATATGCATTGATAGTTTCTACGTTTTAAGTTGCTATCTTTCGCTTCTTTGTTTATCTTCACAAATTTTACCATGTCATACAAAATATGTTCCCATGTCTTATTTTCTTAAACAAATGTTCTTTGTCAGTGTTTTAAGGTGTAGATTATTCACACATTCTTTTTCCATGTAATACAAGCTCATATTTGTTATATTATTGTATATCTTAATACATTTACCATATTTTATTTAATTTTTTGTGATATTTGAATAAAAACCTTCAAGGAATCATACACTTTTACAAATTTTACGCTGCAATAAGTTTATCCTGTGTAATCACTAATAAAGTTTGTCTGGACTTCCGCTATCTCCTCAGAAGAGACATCCGAGTGCAAAGGGTTAATTATATAATATCTCTGATTACCAATAAAAATATTGATAACGGTTGGCAGCACTGTCAACCTAAAATATCAAAGCAAATGTCTTGCAAGTTGTCTGTAAAAACAAAATTCTGCCCATAGATGGTTAAACTGTACTGCAAACTAGACAAAAGAAAGAAACCAAACGATAGAGTCGTCTTTTCTAATATTCATCCAATCTTCGCGTCGTTAAATCCAAATTTATCCGGCGTCAGTGAGTTTCCATCGCGAATCTGGCAGCCGCGTTCGCACGTTTCATGCTACGTTAGGCAATCAATTGGTTCGAGTATGATTAGCTCGTAAAGTCGTATAACGGCCGTGGAATCGTACAGTAGCACCTTATCGTCGTGGCCCCGCGCTGTCTATACGTCTGAATACGTTTAACGCTCCGTTGGCTGAGAGGTCTTGGTGTAATAATTGAGCTATAGCCGCGTACGGACGTGGGCACACCGACGAGACGAGGGTAGGTCGAGTGGCTAATGGAATTCATCTGTGCCTCGTTACGTGGCATTTACCTTCCACTGGATTGTTCAACTAATTCCGCTATCGATTCGTTCGGAACCTTTCGATACGAACAGAGGAAATCAATGCGAAGTAGACTTGGCAGGTTCCTTCTCGCGGGGGTGAATCGTGATAAACTCTTCCAAAGGAGGGTGGAACAAAATTCAGGGGAGGAAGCATGGATTTATTTTTACGTGTATATATGAGCCGTTAATTGCACAGATTGGTTAACTTCATAAAACAAAAAGTTGAGCAATGCGATAAAATAATATATATCGTTTTTTAAAATTTTCTTTAATATTGAAAAAAATTCTTTTCTTTTCAGGAAAGTTATTATAAATATAAAAAGTTATGACTGTACCAAGTGCTTTGACACTTAATTTTCAGATTTTTCAAAAGGTGGAGTTAATCGATTTGTGCAGTGAACGGCTCATACGAGAATCACAACGTGTTTACATATTCAATTTAAAGATAATTAAATGAAATAATTCTTTGTCATTTACAGGGTTGGTTCAAAGCGACTGAGATTTGAGTGATTTTTGTACAAAATTTAGAATAGAATTGTTCGATACGATGTTTCGTTTTGGAGAAGTTCGAGTTTCGACATCTCTGTTTGTGTGGTAGTGAATGTTATTTGATTAACATGCCTGATTATTGCCTACTTGTGTCGATGTTTGTAAACGACGATGATTGTATGATATACTGCAACTGGTTTTGCAATAACTAGGTGAAATCCAGTGATATAGACGAAACATAAGTAGCACAATATCACCGTCAATGTTTACAAGCCTTAACACGTGTAGAATTAACGAGATATGTTCCGACGTGATAAGCAAATTTAATCGTATCGTATCGATAAATTCGATTCTAAATCCTTATCAATTAATTTTTGTACCCAGGAATGCTGTATCGTGTTTACTAGCCAAATTTTCCAGTCCTACATGCTTCGAAGTCATTAGCACTTTTCCGTAATCGCCTCCTTACACGTGTACGAAACCATTTACCGAGCACTTGGTGTGTCTGAGTTGCCGAGGAAGAAAGTTTTCCTGTGTCTCAGATGCCAAGGGAAAAAGTCTAGCTGTTAAACTAAACAGTTGAGATGGAACAATAAGAATTCTAGGAATATGCTCGTTTCAAGGTAACTGAATGGCAGTAGCAGAGTACAGTTGCGTGGATGTGTTGGACGCGAATGCATTCTTAAGGGTGGGAAATGCATTGTGAGCTCACGGTGTAGTGAGAATAGCGAGTAGAGCCAGCATCGACGCAGTGTTTAGACCGACCGTTTAAATGGAAAGTAGCGGTGGAGTGAAAGGAAAATAGTTTCTCGTTCGAAGAAACTTATATCGTGTTCTTAATTGCTTTATCGTTGTATTACTTATTTCTTCTGAAATGAACATCTTTGCCTTATACTTCGATCGCTATTCTTTGCCACTATCCTTATACTATCACGATTCTGCGAGCCCTCCCTGTCACGCCGAGGCATTCCGGGGACTATGAATGCTTTGAAAACGCGGGTAGAAGTCGATTTTTCGATTGGCTGAAATGAGAAACCCGTGCTTGGATAGGTTGCCTAGAAATACTTGAACCAATAAACGAATTTCGGTTCAATTTCGCCGACTGTTTATTTGCCCGAAATTCAAACGTGGAAAGCTGCGTAGATCAAATAACTGCTGGCGTAGCTGGTATAGATTGAAATTCTCTGGGAGATGCTGGTGGAGTGGGTTGCGTCACGAATGATTCCTGGAGATCCACGCAGGCAACAGGAGAAAAAAACCGTGCCGCGTGTTTTATCGTTCGTGTCTCGACGAATATTAAAACCGTTTATCGAGCCTGTATGGCATGTAGTTTCTCTCTGGGCGTAATAAGTGTCTGGCTGGGAGTGCACGGGATCCACTATATTTTCGTCGAGTCCTCGTTCTTTTTTTTAGAAACACTTAGCCATCTAGCCGGTACAAGCGCAATATATCTATATGAATAGGAATTTCCTGTGAAAATGTAAATGCATCTCCAAGCATCTACATTTGCCCCGCAAGACATGTTTTTCGACCATTCTACTGAGGAAGACACAGAACGAATGTTTAACCCTTTGCACTTGAATGTCTCTTCTGAGGGGACATCGTAAGACTAAGCAAACTTTATTAGCGATTACACAGAATAAACTTATGAGGGCGTAAAATTTGTAAAAGTGTATTATTCCTTGAAAGTTTCTATTCACATATCACATAAAATCAAATAAAATATGGTACATGTATTAAGATATATGTTTATAACAAATATGAGCTTGTGTTACATGGAAAAAGAATGTGTGAATAGTCTACACCTTAAAAAACCGACAAAGAACGTTGGAATGCACCAACCACAATTTTATAGATTAATCGAGCCAACTGTAAGATGGAAGTAAACGTAACGCGAACCATTCTGTTATCTTCTTGTAAGTTTTTGTATTTCTCGTTCATGTTGCTCGCATCTCGCACGAAGAGCCCCAGGAGTCCCGGGGTCCTGAAACTCAAAATTACGGACACGAAGATTCCCGATTTAGTGGGTGTATGCGCCTAGAGAAAGAAAACCAGGGTAGCCAATCTTCCTGTGTACGCTACCTCGCTCGCTCAGCACAAAGCAGATTGAAGCCAGCAAGCTGAACTCACATAGTTACCTGACTCGCTCGCTGGAATACCCTATTCGATGCTGATTCTGAATTCACTTTCTCGACGAGCTCGCAAACCAATTCTTGACTCCACTATCTTCTCTCTCTCCCTCTCTCACTCACTCTTTCTATCTATCCTCCACTCTTTCCTAAAATACTTAATCAAAGCAAAAGAGGCGAGGAGTTGAATGGGGATGAGAGCAAAGTTGAAGAAGGGAAACTATACGCCCGTTCGACCCCGAAGGCGATGATCGCCTGCCGATAAACTGAACAACGTTCCCCCCAGCACGTGAACGAATCTATTATTCGACAACCTAATTACGCTGCTTTTAGAGGTCGATGAAAAGAAACATTTATCTTACGCGGCTCGTGGAACGCTTCTGCCAGACGTATTGATCTTCCAAACGAGATCTCCGTGATTCCTCCACTCTCTACTGCGTGAAGTCTTTTTATACGTTTCAAGAAACATCTTTATAAATTGATAAGCATACATACGGAATAATAAGTAAATTAAATTAGTGTAATGTTAGACAGTAATGATGTATTCCTTTCGTGTTGATACCTTACATTAGAGTAAAACAAGTTCCAGTAAATATTGTAAATTATTCTCTCAATGAATAAGACAAGTCGTAATTCGAATCATTTTTAAATTCCAGAGGAAACTAGTACGAGAAGAATTTTTATTACAGTTAAAGCTAATTAATTAAAGTATAAAGTCTTCTTGCGCAACATTAAATTTACTTAAAATTCTATTAAGAATTCAGACAAAATTTATTTACAAGTTTCACCACTCTCTACTGTATTACAATATAAAATAGTATTATTCCTTAAAAGCCTGCCATTTTCAGAGCATGGGAGCATCTAAGAGGTGAGGTGGAGCTAAATCGCTGTTATTAAAACCCAACCTCAATATCGACCCCCGTGCTCTGCAACCCTTCAAGAGTAATAATTTTCGATACGTCCGATACAATTTCCGCCGGTACTAATTAAACCGCAGCGTCCGATTCTCAATTAACTTTCCGAATCGGTCGTTATCGAGCAGATTGTATCCACTTGTCGATTCTTTGCTAGAAGGGCCAGGTATTCGATGGGGGGATCGGTGGTCAGCAGGAGGGAACACCGCCGGAAGTGCTAACCCCGCGGCCAAGGTGGCATCGATATTTATTGCATTTAATACCAGCTGCCGCGTTTAGGTTAATTGGAACGGTTTCCGGGTGTTGCTCCGTGCGGTTACACGCTGCAGGTCGCCGACAACGAGAGATAGTTCAGCCTCTGTACGTACCTAAGCGTTTCCAGAGGCCTGCAATCACTGTAGACGTTCTCCTCTGGAAGCTTAAGGTTGGCTCGGACCTTTGCTACAAACGTTAAGAATATCTACATTTTTTTTAGAAAGAAGACCGTCAAGCTTTGGACACTTCCACGTTACAAAGCAAAATATGCTCCGTACTATGTAAAGTCTCTTTCAATCCAGAAATGATTGACACAAATCTTTCTTGGTGCCAACTACAGGGTAATCTAATATAACTAGTAAATGAATAATATATCTGTAAATGAAGGTCTACACAAAGTTCACCTTGTCTGTTCCTTTTAATTGCCAAATTTTCGTGGGAGAATTCGATAGTATTCGTGTATGGGGCACGAACAGATAAAAGGTAAATCCTTTCTCATGCAATTCATTGGCAGTTTCCAAACGAACAACGACGTTCATTCGACGTACAATTAGCAGAGTGGAAGGTAATGGGTCTGAGGGTGTTAGTTGAGTCGACAGCTGAGCACTGTACCGCTTAATGTGTCTACTTACTGGCTTCCGTGAACGCGGAAGAACAAAGACTATCGATCATGGATCGACGGTACCCCGACACCGAGGAATGTGAGAAACCTCATCGAGGCCCTAACCGGAGTTTATCATCTGGAGGACAATTTTCGTAAAGAGACGGCGAAGGTGAAATGCGGGGAAGGCAAATAGGAAATCAATTCGTTTGCGGCGCGCTGGAACACCTGGCATTCCTCTTGTCGATCCGAACGAAGGTGGAACGACTTCGTCTTTCATTGTGTGTGCGAATCGCCTCGAAGTGTGATGAAATTCTTTACAAAGGGCGGGGAAAATTTGCCTGGCGTCGATTGAAAGAAGACTGACGAAGAAAATGAAGGTGAAAGGTGAGAAGATGGTCGAATTAAGGGTTGAAAATTGTATGATGCTTGGGATAAGTAACATTATCTTATTTATTTGGAATTATTTACAATGTGATGCATATAACGTTGAGCTTAACCATAATTTAATTATTCAAATTAAATTGATTACTGAATGGTTAGATTCATAATCTAGTTTGTGTAAATCTATGTGGGAGTAATTATATTAAATTTATTACCGTAATTAAATTGACTAGTTGAATAGAAATAATAATATTTGAGGAATAAGCCTTAGTTAGTAATAAATGTAATGTTTTACAGAGTATCGAAGTTCATTATTTTGAAGAGATTTGGGATCCTTGTTCTTCTTTTAAGACAAGTTAGAGTATGTTATTTAAGTCCATTTATGTTACTTTAAACTGTTAATCGTTGCCTAGATTCGATTGTTATCTTCGTTCTCTAATCTTTCAATCCTGTTCCCAATCAAGATCCTCGTCTACATAATTAGTAAAGGAAGCTTTTAATGAAAAGCGCCAGAAGGATGATTATGTTCACGGTTAATACGTTTGTTTACGAAACTGTTCCAAAGGCTTCGCGCGATCTGCAGGCGGAGCTTTACTGCATCTTCATTAAGTGCGACATTGATTTTTGTGTACAGAAATCACGTTCGCGATCATGGCACTCGGAACAAAGGCAAATTTAATTTCTCGGTTAATGCTCGCCGGATTAATTTTACTTTGCCGTTGGAAACGTTTAATTAAGCCTGTTGACGCAACAATTTTCTGAAAAAGTGCTCGTGCACGCCACAATTTTATTTTATTCTGCTGATTTTTAAAACAATACTCGCGCTCATTTGCATGGTCTTTGACATTTGAATTTCAATTTCATCGTTTTTCTATAAACATTTTTCTATAAATAAATAGAAGGAATTATGCGACATTCTACTACAACGATCTAAAAGTGACTTAATTACATCGAGGAAGATCTTTAAATTTTTCATCGGTGATTGAATCATTCTTCATAGCTATTTGAGTCCCAAAGTACCAATCTCGACAAGTACTCTCGAGCATTCGGTTGCAAGAGCAAATAAAAGTGGGCGGCCTACCGCGAATCGATTGAATTTTTCACCGATGATGGTACTTCGCAGACTGGTAAATTAAAAATAACCGCTAAACGATATATTTGTAGACTACTGCAGGCAATACTGTAGATCGAGAGCTACTTCTTTTACGTTTGTTTACAACGTATTTACGCATTGATTATACCATATGATGAAACGTTGAATGCCTTTTACGTAAGCTTTTTACGTAAAAGCTGCGTTAGTTTATTTTCCAACGAAAATACGATAAACGATTACACGCACTAACAGCGAAACGAACGTAATCAATTTTTACGCAAACATACGGCTCCGCTATCCTTTGTAGTTAACTTTTTGTTTATCATGGAAGTTCCTGTTACTTTGGAATCGAAAAACGTTTATCCAAATACGTCTTGTTTAATCCGAACAATTCCATGAATTTCATATCGAATCAACGATTGTTTTGGTTTTCCTAGAAAAAAGAATTGATTTTTAATTTATACCGCGTTATATTGCAAATTAAATAGTGAAAGAGGAATGATCAAACAAAGCTTTGAAGTTTAATAGGATTTAAGCTGAAGCGTTTATAATTCAAGATCACGCAAAATAAAGGAAGAAAACGAGTTCGTTCACTATTAGTAGACTACGGATCTTTATGCATTTATAGGAAATTTGAATGTGCAAGAACCCACAAAATCCAAACAATATGCACGAATATAAAAAAAATTGAAAGTAAAGTTCATGTTATAATATCCGCAGAATAAAATAAATTCTTATATAGGTTCAGTTTTTATAGGCATGTTCGCGAAGATTTTATTTTGCATAAAGATCCGCAGTCTATTTATTAGCAATGAAATTTGAACAAACTTCGTCGCAGCCCAATAAAAATGTCGATCTAGAGGACTATTATTGAGAATATTATATTTGCTTATGATATTGTACCTGGTGTTAATTAAACAGACTACTTTGAAAGTATTTGATCAATACCGCGCAGAATCAATCCACTTTCTCAATTAGTCTTGTACTCAATCGAATTTAAATTAATTTATCTCAATTTATCATCAAAGACAGGTTGTATAGATATATACAGTCTCTTGACATGTTCCTTTCTCGAGATATTATTTAAAATTTCAACACACATTTTAAAACCATGCTCAAAGGAAAGTCTGTAATAATAAAATGCAATTAAAATGATTGAAATTCTCAAGCGTTTAAATCATATCATTTTTCACGCAGCAAGAAAGCTGAGATTTTTGAAATTTCCATTTTCACTTATGAATATATAGGATTATTTTATTCTATTTCATTTTCTCCAAATTTCCGGTCAACCTTTTATCTAGATAAAATATTGATTTACCTCTATATCGTACATGGAATCTTTTTCCTTTGAAATGAAAAATTTTTTCCGTTCCCGCCTAGGGGGACGCCCTGGTTCTGTCCTTATTTCGTGCCACAGGACTTCCAGGGCGTGCACTGTCAAAGAATCGGACGCTATCTGGCGAAAGAAGCCACCAACGGGACGGGGAACGCGCATAATTTAAATTAAATGCATTTAGCGCATTAAATCGCCGAGATATGCAATAGGAACAGAGGAACTTGAACCATAAATTTTTCTTGAGTCGGTGAAAACAACTCTCGTTAAACGAGTATTTTGTCAAAGCACTTTTAATTTCTCGCGCTACGTTATTTCGAAGCGCAAGTAATTAAAGGCTCTGTTCACTTTTGTTTTCATCAATGCTCCACGCAAGATGCTCTTTACATAGGAGGATTACCTGCAGGTGACAGACCTGCAAAACAAGTTCAACAATTGTTTAAAAATTTTGCTTCGGAAATAAAATCACACAGACGAACATCAAGAAGAAGCGAAATCCTCTTCAAATTTTGAAATCTGTCACGATTTTTATAAAGAGCGTTTTCACTTCACAATGAATTTTTGTTCTTCTTAATTATTATACATACAAACTCTATTTTTTTTTTGGTTCATTTGAAGTCACTTTTCCAATTAACAATTTTTTTTTGCAAACTGAGATTTATCTGCGCTTATATACATACTATAGAACAATTTTTTTATTATTTTATGTTTCGGAAGTTTTCCAAGGACTCCAGGTATCTCGCAGTTTTGACCGAATGATTCGCTTGCCACTACTATTTATATCGATATATGTATGAATATATTCAAATTAAATCTTCAGTATCAAATTTTCTTCTTTGAACCTGCCCTTATATGTAAAAAAGTTTCGAGAAAAAAATTAATTATATCTTAAAGTGATATGCATTGAAAAAAGACCTTGGCTTGACTAAATTTCCCCCTTAAGCGTTCACCGATCAACGAGGACGTTGTTGCCATGGCAGCAGCCTAACAAAAAGTATCCCTTTGTTCTCCAAACGGTAGTAATTTTCCATTAGAAAATGGAATGGTTCATCGATACGCCGCAATCAAATAGAATTCTGTTTGCATTTAATTCAAATAACGCCCGGCTCGGAGCGTGTTCCGGTGAGTTAATCGAACGTTTGTTCAAGCGGAGGGCCGTTTTTGCCGTACCTCGCGTACTAAATGGGGGGGGGGGGGGGCTAATACGTACGTATCGCGCGGTCAAAGTTACAACCGAATATACGTCAGACCCTTATGAAATAACGTTGTCCGGGCGTATTCCCCAGGCGACTCTTCGCGTCTCACGGCGTGCATTAAACATTTACCTCGCGAAATATGTGTCAGGCTTTCACAGGAGTTATTTTGCGTTTCGCGGTACTTACTCGTCTCTCGTTCCCTACCCTCTTTTCCACTCTTGCTCGTTCCTTCCTGTTTTCCCCGCCCTCCGCCGGTGTTTATGTGCACAGTTTCAGAACCAAGCGTCGCCCTTTCGGATAAGTAACTTATACGCTGCGCCGAGCTTGATAAATTTCAAAGATTCACGACCGCTACTCGCCCTCCTTCAAGAAAAATCGCCCTTGATGTTCCACCCCCAGTGAGAATATCTGAAGCCGTCCAGAATATTTCCTTCGGAATAAAAGACACGGAAGAAAATTTAGGGACTCTTCTCTAACTATTTCATTATTGAAACGAAGTTACAAAATGTACAGAAAGTGGGGATTGATTAATCCATTAACTGCCAAATTTCCGTTCCGGTTCCGTGCAACTTATGGACGAATTTTAAATGTGTTCACTTGTAAAGAAACGAAGCACTGAATACATACACAGTTTCTACTACACACAATATTGACTGATGTATACAGTATGTTCTATAAATATTCGTACCCTCCATGTCTATTGAAGAAATTTGTTGAAATTAAATGGTAGGTTTGATGTTTCTAAGTGTATGTTTGTATAAATGTCTTGATGTATATATAAATATATACACGTACAAGCTTGTTCGTATACATATTTATAATGAAGAATTCATTTGATAATATCGAAACTACAATTTAATTTAGTCAAACTTCTTTAATAGACATAGAGAGTAGGAATATTTATGGAATTGACTGTATAGAATTGAACTAAACCTAAAATCCTCAAATGGGAATCGTGGCAGCTAATGGATTAACTAAGTATTAAGTTTTGCTTTAGAATTATTGTTGGACATTCGAATGAATGGTCCACTAATAGGGTCCACGGTGATTGAGTGAAACTGTAATAGTAAATGTATGCGCATTTTAGAATACCGGATATTAACTCAGGATCTGGGTTTGCACAGAGATTTGTCTAGATCTGACAAGAGACTAATTGACTTGGAGAGAAACTTCGACTCACTCGTACAAGAAGCATTCTGTGATTGCAACTAAGGATGGTCGGTTATTCGTATGCGTAAGAGCTGAGAAATAGTTTGAAATAACAACACGATGACTAAAACTACGGAAGAGGTACAAACATCGCGTAGTATATAAATGATTTTACAAAAGAGTTGCACTATAAAATTTTATCAACAAAAAGGATCGACTTTTTGACTCGGATGATAGTAATTTCATCCTCAAGTCACAATTTGTAAAATACGTCAAACACGTCTTGTATACAATGTATTAATCAAACTTGGTCTCAATTTTTTCCCATCGTTTTGGAGAACGCCGTCGTCGTAGGTAAGCGACGCCGACGCTCGCGTTGCTTAACTTCCGACTTTTCGATGTTCTTGCTCAACCTCCGAATAACAGCGTCGTTAATTTCTCGGGGCGTTTACGTTGCCATAAAAGTACACGGGGAAATTCTGAGCTCGCGTGATATGTTTTCGCGACCAACGAAACCGAGGAAATTCTATTTCTGGTCGGGAGTGTAACGCCGGCACCTCGTGCAACGTGCTCGAACTGCGAGCTCCTGAGCAAACTCCTGAATTAGAAATAACAAGAGCGCGCCAAAGCAAGCCTATGACAGGCGCATGAGGATATTTCAGTCAGCCCCATTCCGTGCCGTTACACCTGGAAACTCTGGAACTTCCTACCTTCTGGATCGCGGTTCCCGAAATCTTTGGCAGATACTGGGGCGAAACGTGCATATTTTAACCCCGTGAAAAGGGAGTTTTGGCGCCGTCGACCTCCTTTGGGGACAAATTACTTTCTGAAGAGTAAACAAAACTTCAAACTGGGTTGGAGACGTCATGATGTGCAGCTAGAATCTAGAATTCGTTTGAATCACAATTTTTTTTCTCGTCAATTATTAAATCTTTGCGCCCAAGACAAAACGCTTTTTTTCCTGGCAGTGAATGGACCAATATTTCAAATTACCGTGGCTGTAATGTGAATTTTATTTTTAGTACTTCCTTTTCCTCAAAGTTGACGTTTCTTCGTGTTATTAATCACCTTCCTCGCAAGGTCACGGTACGTCGACATCGACAAAATGTCAGTTAATTACAAGAATGGAATGCAACGTCCTATCCGGAGATGCTCGCGTGAGCCTGGTTCATCGATATTGCCTCCTGCATTAGTTACACAATCATACGCGTGTTGTGAGCATATACGCGATACTACGCGTGATCGACGTTTGTTTGTCGATAGTTGGTATCGAATCGATATCTGGGGTCGCATGAAATCGACTTCGAACAAGGATGTATGAATTTATAATTGGAAATGGTAATGCAGATTTTACTTCGTTTCTGATTTATATTTCAACGAATACTTCTGAGTAAATATTGTTAATTAAGGGTTAGGTAATGTGATTAATTGTTATTGTAATTGCATTTTTAATATTATAATCCATTTATAGAACCCATTTGTCTGAATAACGAAAATTACTCCTGACCGAGTTGGAACAGACAAGCAGAGTACTCTCGCCAAGCGCGTACGCATTAATTTCCCTCCGTAATCGTGTTAGGCGCGTTTAAAATCCCTCTTAAACAGAATATTGCTGCATCGCGCTTACTAGCGATGGATTGTTTATTTTCTCGCCACTCGTCCAGGAGCGTTTTAAGGAAGAATGTAACGGAATTATTCGAATTCTAAAAATGGTTAATTTTTTTGTTTGTTGAAATTATTGAAATTATTTTTCTTTATTGAAATTGATACAGCTTCCTCCTAAAGAAATTTATATATTTTAAACTAATAACTTGAATAGGTAAGTGCTTGAAGAAACATATTTTTTAGTTGGACTTTGTTTAAAATGTATGGTTCTAGGATTGTAAATCAATCCTATCCCTCTTGCTAGATTTAACACGAGCGCTTCAGCTCTGGGGAAAGGACTTCGAGATCACGATAGAAAATATTCGAGGATAGTTGTAAACTTGTTGTAAAAAGTTCCTTGCCATTTTATATTTCCTCAACTGTATTGGAATTTACACGGTTTCCAAGCCCTGCGATGACCGAGGTGTCAGCGTGAAGGATTGTAAAATATCCGGATTCGAATTCTGAGAAAGGGATTTGTTACGTCATCGTTCTCACTTTGTACGTTATGCTTCGAGGAAAGTTCCGAAGTTATGTCTGGGTTCCGGAATATTTTCTTTTTAACGTTTTCAAGCAGTGGAAGCTCATTCTGCTTCAACATATCTTCGACAATATTTATATTTATCAGAAATTAATATTACCAAATCACGTGTAATTAATATCGAAGATAGTTTTACATTGAAAGGACCACAACATAGACAAAAACTTGGACGAAACTAGACTGAAACTGGAAATAATGGGTATTTAAAACTTTTTATTTCTTTAGATGAACAAAACCTCGAAACACTGACGTAAGTGGAAATAGCGAGTTATGGTCAGACACTCCTGCCAAGTCCGTTCCCAGGCATAATCTTGAAAACGAAGCCTCGTACGAAAAAACATTACACTATATTTTTGATCCATTTTTTTAACGCAGAATGACCACGTTTAGCCGCTTGAACCATCAACTACCGAAATACCCTAAATATTATTGAAATAAAAATTTTCCCGTTCGCGGAAAGTACCGAAGTTACCTCAGGATTGTGGAATATTTTCTTTTTAATGTTTTCAAGCAGTGGAAGCTCATTTTGCTTCAACGTATTTTCGATCATTTTTATAATTACCAGAAATTAATCTGACAAACCACGTGTAATTATTATCGAAGATAGCTATACATCGAGAGGCTAAAAATTTAATAAAAACAAAATCTGCATTAGCTCGAATCAATTTCTTGGACCTCCCATGGCATTTCAATTCCTCAACACCGATGCAAGCGCTATACATTGAGAGCTTTTCAAGATTACCCAATGTCCCTTCGCTCTCGACATGAAAAGTGGTTCCTCGCACCGATTGGTGGTACGAAGTTTCGGTAACCGCGAAGTTCGGTACCCCCAGCAGCGATATACCCTGTACTTGTTCTTGGTCGAGGGTGGTTTAAGTTTCTTTTACACGCAGCGCGCTATAGAGCAATCGATCTGTTGCTCAGGGCCTCGCTGAGCCAACGGCGAGGCTCGTTCTTCGTATCTTCGCCGATGCAGTGCTCGATGCAATTTACGTCTCTGCACTTTGCGTGGACGGATATTTTAGCGAAGTTCTTCCCCGACCAGGGGCCCTCGCTATATAACCACTTCCTAGGCGTGTACGTATAAAACTTTCAGACTGGGAGGAACCTACCGACCGGATGCTTCATGCAGATATCTATACATTTATCCCGTCGACCTTTTTCTACCAGCCAGTAAGACGGCGAACCGCGTACTACACTGCTTTAGACGACTTTGCCGCTGGAAAATGGAAAAGGTGTTCTCCGTGCGTATTTCTTGTGGTAGAGTTTGGTTATTATTGAAAGTTTTGATTAAACTACGTAGGAGAGGGTTGCCTGGCAGGGTATACAAAACGATGATTAATTAGAATATATTTAATTTGTTTTATTAGGAATATTATATTTTAAGAATGTGGTAAATGTATGTATTTATTCTATTGCTCTCCTAAAGGTTGCATAGCCTCCACTTCCACTTCCAATCTCATGCACAATAATATTGCCTAATCTATACTATTCTTATTTTATAATTAACGTAGCTAACGAGTACTTAAAATGGTAAAGTGGTAAATATGGATTAATTTAAAATAGATTTTTGGTTAAAATTTAGTGCTGTACTTGTACCAGAACATGCTTCATAAAATTGATGGATAACTAAAATTTGTATAAACAAATATGGAAGTTCGATGACCCAGGCCATAAAGTCTAAGGTATCAGCATATGGCGATGGTTTACGTTAGATTTACGAGGGGTGCGTAACGAGTCACCCTCCTTCGAGGTTCCTACAGACTTCGCATGTTACTATAATCATTTTCTAGTTATGCTTCCAGACGAAACCACTTCCCCCAGGAAAGTATTTCAATATAAACTCAGTCAGATGAAACGACTCCCCATCAAACGTCTACTTTCGGTCTGTATAAAGAACTGCACGGAAAGTATTTCGAGGAAACGTTTAACAAACTCGAAAGATAACAATTGAGTTACTTGCAACTTCGCCTTATCGTTCTCAATTTAACGTGTCGTCGCCGATTAAATCTTACCAGTCACGCAATGTTATAGTCTTGACGTCTGACGGGCTCGGGATCCACATACAAATCAGCGAATGAAGCAATTAATATCAAGAGAGTGCTGTGATGGTTTAATTTTTGTTAACTATTGTTTTGTAGTTTTTCTTTCTAATAGTTTTCAAGCGTGTTTGATGACAATATCGTTTAGCGTTATATATTCACGAGTCCTTAATAGTATTCGATCGAGAGTCTAAGCGCTTTTAAACGTCGCATCGTCATGAATTGTCATGCTTTGTGGAGGAGCAACGAGGACGTCGAATAGGAAAAATACATTAGAATCGGGACCAGCAAGTTTGCCAATTTCGCGGTGCGATTGAGCACAGGGATGTGCTCGGCAAGACGTGAGTAAGCCGCTTTATTACCAGCCGAGCGAAAGTTAAGTCCGCTTTTCGAACCCCTCGAATCTTTCTTCAAGTATCGATTAACTTTCCGACTGCGAGGCTTAGATGCGCGCCCTTAAACAACGAGCACAAAAGGATTTTTAAGAACGCCGCAGTAAATAGGAATCTCACCTTCGAATTTTCGCTAATGCAAAGCTCGAAGACAAAAATTTATGTCTTCGTTCTTACGAAAATCCAACCAATGTTATACTTAGGAGGAACCAAGAATACCTCACCAGAGAGAAAGAAATGGAAGAAACATTCCACAAGGGACGAAAACAGCGGCGAAATGAATCTTCGCGAAGAGAGGAAACGTCTGACGGCAGATCGATGCGGGTGGATAGACGGTTCAAGGCGCGACGTAATAATTTACCAAAGAGTTGGGAAGATAGGTGCGACGGGCGACAATGGCGCCTAGGAAGGTGAAGCGTCAACGACGTGCAGGAATCCCGAGTATTCGTCGAAGGGCCACCGATGGCAGCCGATGAAAGGAGAAACTTCGATCGTTTATCACGCGCGTTTCCAGGCCGAAGTTCCCCTGAAGTTAAACTGTTTGGACGGGCACGAGGCACGCGGATTATGGATCCGAATCGTCGATTGTTATCGCTCGTTCGAAGTTTCCGCCGCTATAATCCTGCGTCTTTGAAGGAACGTTTCGTGCTCGCGCGATTTCTTCACGGTTGCCATGCAAGCTTGCTGATTCGTTGTAACGAGTGGCTTTAAATTATGCACCATCGTTCCCCATTTGCCCCTGTTCTTACGTAGTCGTTTACGTAGTCGCTGTTTCTACCGTGGCCCTTCGTGTTTATCCGCTGAGACATCTTGACCAACCATCTTGGCTTGGATCCTTTGATAAGGGAGGCTCTGCGCCCTGTCTTGATAAACAGTCAATTACTTCATACTTTTTCATCCAACGCATAGTTTTCGTCTTACGTTAAGTAAAATAAGTATCTTACAATAAGTTTCAACTTACGTTCCGGCTGTCTTCCATTAAAACGCGCCACAAACTTTACAGATGACACAATATTTCCTTTAACTCGACTCTGGCGAGTTTTATTGCGAACGGGAGTTGTTTTATTAACGTCACACGGTGTCAAGAAAGGTTTGTTGTTCGCTTGAAGTTAGGTTGGACGAAAGTAAGGTAGAATGAAATCAGTGTCGTCGCGTGGGTAAAGTTTGATGACCTAGCTTCTTCCTGGAATGTGGTTAGAAAGTAACAAAAATGTCTACAATAGTATACGAAATAATGATAGATTCACTTTTCTTTATACAAATTTATTCTATGTTAAACCTATACCGTTTAATTTTAATTTTTTTAGTAATAAAGGAAATCTAACATATTATATATTGTGTACAAATTTTATGAACCTTAAAATAAAATTGATTATATATATAATATAATTCACGTGTGGTGACAGAGTAGGATTAAAGAAATTGCAAGGGAGGATTACCTGAGCTGTCAAGTATTCATTTAATTAAATAAATGAATTATCACCGAAACAATGAAACAAGGATTGGTGATATACCCTTGTGCCTTTGTCCGAATCTCAGTTCATATGTACGTTTGGTTCTGTCTTGTCTACGAGTTATAGAAAGATGTATAGCGCACCAACGTTTCCAAGAATTCTAATTCCATTCGAGCATTCGCGAACACCGTCCGATATTTCATGTACAGCCTTGTCGAGTATCCTTTGAACACTATCTCACAGCATTCTATGAATCATTTCAGTTCGTTCTGTTGATAACAGCCCAACAGGTTGAGAATTTATGGTTCCGTTCCAAGTGATTTCTGCATACTACTCGTAACCTTCATCGTAAAGCCTCCTAACTGTTTTAACCGGAATGCATTCCTAGAATATGAAACTAGGCAATAGGAGAATTATGAACGCGTATCGAAGAGAAAATATTCTCATTAATTTACTTTTGAGTCGACTCCGTATCGTTGGATGAAAAAGTTTCTTCTCCTCGGTTAATTAAGCATAAACGAGCTCAGAACATTGTATTCTTAAGCGTTCTCCTCTTCATAAGTTTTTGCACTGTGCTAATTAACCTTGTTGGCATTTGCATTGCTTTACTCTGCGTTTCTTGCCAAACACTCAGCTTCTTTCAGACGTTTTCCAAGGATGTTGGCGTCTTGGTCTCGTTAGCTGAGCGTGTATTGGCAAATATCGTTCTTCTGGTTGAACATGGCGCGTCCGTAGCTATTCCTTGATACTGGAAGAAAGAAATCGCCCGTTGTAGGTCGGAGCAATTAATCAAATTCGCGAAACGGGGTGACGTCGGGCGCTTTGAATATTCAGCTGATACCGTGCTATGAAGAAAAGTAAAGTATATTCGTTTCATCAATTAATGACTTTCTCCACGCACGGGAGACACGGTGGATCAAAGTTCCTCGCGAATCCTTTTCCTTTCTCTACAAATAAAATGTTAATGGATCGTTCCGATGTACTGGATTGATGGATACGAGGTCCTTCAGATATTTAACTCTTTGAGTGCGAGATGTAATTTTCATACATATCCGAAAAATGCCAGACAATTTTAAGCAAAGATACATGATTGTAACCAAAAATGTATATTTCGGTCAATTTTATTTTAAGGTTCATAAAATTTGTACACAATATATAATATGTTAGATTTCCTTTATTACTAAAAAAATTAAAATTAAACGGTATAGGTTTAACATAGAATAAATTTGTATAAAGAAAATATTTTCATAAAAACTTGAATTTGAATTTTGTTTATAAAGAAACATAATTTTTTGTCTTTTAAAATGAATTTTTTCATATATCTTTTCTTTATTCATAAGTTTTATACGTAAACATATGATTTTGAAATAAGCGTTCACATACAATTATGCTCTTTTAGACACAATCGATGGATGCCTTTTTTGCATATTGATCAAATAAGACAGGACCTTTTTTATTGGGCCTCCATCCTTATTGGAGCGTACAATACAATTTTTTTAATGAGTTATTGGACTTACAGCTTCGAGCAGCGTCATATCGCTCTTGTTCCTTTCTTTGCAAATGTATGGAGGAGCGATATTTCACTCAAAGGGTTAAGGAGCTCTGTCCGGAGATTTTCCTGTAAGTTATTTCTAGGATTACAATTGATGCTTGCAAGTTAAGAATGCAAACCTTCAACGATTTTCTCGACATACAAGTTTTGCTTCAATTTTATTCTTCCCGAGTTGGACGATTATACAGTAAAATGTACGAATCATTAATTAAGCAAGAACTCCTGATGCCGCGACGCTGACTAAACTCGCTTTTATTGTCTGTCCCCATTTGTTTGTTCGTGTAACGTTCCCATTATACAGGCCAAACATAACGCGAAACGTAGCGTTCCCTGTATCGCGTAACCTGATTCACCGCATAATAGCACCGCTAATAATCGTAGCGGTGGATTGATATACCGCGTGTAAAATGCGGCTTTTCCCCAGCTGTGCGATCTCATATACGAAATGATCAGCATCCTTATCGGTAGGAATTTCACACCGGTGTACAGTGTGATATTTCAGCGATCTAGCGGGACAAACGGTAATTTTCGAAATGTTCACATAAGTTTTAAAGAAACATCACACTGTGCGGAAGTTCTTAACTTTTTTAATCTCACTATGAAGTATAGAACTCGAATTGATTAATTTAATACTACATCTGAGGTGTGTATGATTCTCTGGTGCAACAATCGTGATTAAAAATATTTAATTACATTTGCAGAAAATATTCCTGTGCAATTTGATTATATTTGAGACAAGGAGGCGTGCATTAAAAAAGATGCAATCATTGAAACTAGGTGTCGGCACGAAGAGTTTCATAAACCACTGTATTGTGTACTCGGGTCGATAAAAGTTACACGGATCTCGGCCGCGTGTTACACGAAATTGCCTAGATCCTGGAAATCGTCCAGATCGTTGCACGAATTGAATGATTAATAGAAAGAAATATTACTGTACAGCCATAATACTAAATTGCAATCACGAAACGTATACTTTGCGAACGTTTCGTCTTAAACAAGATCAGAAACGCAACCGGAAAGTCCTTTTTCGCGAGTACTGGCGTTAAAGGGACCTTCTGACATGATTATGTGAAAGCGACACTGCGAAAGATAATATTTATAACTGCTGAAAATAATCGAGGATTATTGTAGTCGCTGGATGCACCAGCTTACTTAGCTTGTACCTTTTTGTGACGATGTAGATAAAATTCGATAGGATTGTTTTCCTTCTACGAAGCCTATCAATGTGTACGTTTCTTTATCGTTTGTTGAATATTGTGTAGACATTGATGTCGAAAGGAATATCGTGTTCGATGATCGCGTATCTCGAGCAGAACAAGTATGACTAGATACGCGGTCAGATAAGTGGGTAGATTGTCTGATAGGCAGTGTGCTAATGTCGCTATTCGTGTTATACATACACATAGAGTCACTAGTGTTTATATCACGATAATTTACCACGGAACATACATACTACTTAGGATCAAAATTAGTGGGTCTCTCAATGCCACAACATAGACGAAAACTTGGATGAAACTAGACTGAAACTGTAAATAATGGGTATTTAGAACTTTTTATTTCTTTACATGAACTTACAAAATCTTGAAACACGAACGCAAGTGGAAATAGCGAGTTATGGTCAGACACTCCCCAAGCACAATCGTGCCTCAAGTATGTATGTTCAAAGCCCAATCTCTTGAAAACGAAGCCCCTTATGACAAAACTGAACACTATCTTTTCCATTCATTTTTTTCACGCAGAATGACCACGTTGTCGCTCGGACCTCCAACTACTGAAATACTCTATATAATATTTAAATAAAATTTCTCTCGTACGTGGACAACGCGAATAAACTCTGGTGCACAAAGTGAATGGTTGCGGCGCAGAGTTGAAATAACACGCTCGCCGTTTCGATCTTAATTACATAACCTCGTATTTATCTTCGGGAGGTGGCAGGCGAGGGGTGAGGGGAGGTGTGAGCGAATCGCGCAGAATCCACGTGATACCCCGAGCGAGGCAATTAAGCTGTGGCGAAGAACGGCGAGAAGCTATTAACTCGGTCAAACGGGCCACGGGCTCGGATTGTTGCTATACTTTCGCGATAATGGAGAATTAATAGAGCCGACGAGGAGGCATAGGGAGTTCGAACCAGGAAAAGTTCTCGATATCCGTCGTCATCGTCTCGTAACACGGACGTGCACCGCGAGACGGTAGACGGTTAATTAAGGAAACCGTTAACTGGGGGGAAGCCGACTTATCTGCGACGATTCGCTGCTAAGTTACCTAACAGAGCAAATGTTTCAGAGTTTCAATCAGTTTTCCCCCCCGGCCTCACTCTTTTTCTTGGCCGTCGTCCTCGAATAGCTACTTTGCAGTCGTTGCCATAAGACGCTCTTGAATGCGATTATAATAAATTCTTCCCTGAAAGTTGCCGAAGTACTCGAATCCGCTTTCGATGATAATGGCCGCGCGGGGAGGGCGGAGAAGGAAGGGAGAGAGCGTCGCGAAGCGGTTCCGTCACCCCGTCTTTCAGCCAGCGATGGCGGGATTACGATTTACATGACAAACCTTAAAGCTCCGTGGCGTTACTTAACGACTTCCTCGCGGGGCTGTATCAGAACCACGGGAACATTGTGCTTCCCCTCGTTTTCCTCGTTAAATAGCCCCCACGGCCACCGTCGTTTGTATTGCTAAGCGTTTTCGAGCGACCCGCGAAAATGAACCCCTTAATAGCCTATGTTTCGTTTTTATAACTTCAACTAACAAATATGGTACACTTTTTTCCTCTTCTATAAAATATCACGAAACGTATAAATCAACGTTTAATCTAAACTAACTGCACCTGGCACGGCCATTTTCAAATCTGCCAGTACGAATGGGTAAAATTTTATTGCGATAATCTAACGAATATAAACACCGCGTTGCGATTTATCTGCTACATTTACTCGATTGGTCAGCTGTTCAGAAAAGCTTTTACGCATTTCCCGTGAAATTTAATTTAGATTTATAATTGAGATCGGACTTTTAATCGAACGAATAACGTATCGAAAGATGTTTACCTTCATAATTATAATATACACTACCGCTCAAAGCAACTGAACCATAAAGACGTACTATAGTATTCCGTTGTATCATATTATTTTTATCTTTCTTATTAAACTTTGTTTTATCCGTAAGTATCTGTGTTCATTATATCACAGCAACATCACGCAACTCCACTTTAATTGATTTCACATATATAAATATATTAATATATTTATCGTTCGTTAGGCGTGTCTGTATATGTAAATCACGGGAGTGTGCGTTAAAGAGCTGAAAAAGACAATGCCCTCGTCTTTTGTCTGTGGATCTAATAGGGCACCGTCGCGTCGTCTATTTTTTCTGGTCGCGTATTTACCGTCTCATTTTGTTTTCTGTGTTGCAGGTGGCTGCTTAGGATCCACCCGTACAGCGACTACATGCAGGTAGGTACATCCACTTTTCATTTACAAGTCGCTTGCGTCAAGTTTTACTTCAGAAGATCCTTATCAACGGAGATATCGGATAATGAGGTTGCAATGAGATTCAAATTAAAGTGGAAACTATTCAAATATTTTACAGATATTCGAATACTACATGCAAGTCTCGAATATCATTAGAGTATTGTTATACATTCTACAGAATGTATAATTATATAATACAGACTAATACAGATACATACAAACATAATACAGAATGTATACTTACATTTCTACAGAATATATTCCGCGACAAAAACGTACGAAAGTCTACACCGATGAGAAGGAATTAATATTCAACAGCTTCAACCGTTCCCGTCTGTAATTGCTTTCCATTTAACGAGATCGGCTAAACAGCGAACGTCCCTCGTGCAACAAACAAATTTGTCCAATATTCTCGTCCATTTTTTTGCCATCGCAAGCTTGGCGTAACCACGAACACGACAAAGGCATCGCGCCAGCGTAAAACGAACGAATCGAACGTTCACAGTTCGCGAAATAGAAAACGGTGAAATGTATAATTTACAAAGCGAAAGTCGTTATGAATAACGTACGAATCCGACCGATTTATTCCGCGTTTCGATAACATAGGATGGGATGTCGTATATTATTCCACGCATTGCTGCAACGAATTAAAACTCTTTTGTACGAATCTGTAAAAGGGTGGTCTGTAATCAGCAAATAATTAAACCTACAAGTAATAAAATAATATTCACAAATCTAGACGACAAAATACAATGGAAATATTATTCTTTAAATTTGACATTAGCGATAAATTTATTAACCAATTTAAAACGAGACAGGTATTGAACTACTCTGTATTTCCAATGAACCACACTGTATAAATCGAAGGGGTGGTAACACGTAATGCAGAAATAATCGGAGCCGCTGGGTGGTGGGTTAACAATTGAATTGACGCTGCGAAAATTGGATATTTCCAACGATCCCTTCGGCATCGCGCATCAATGGAGGGGTAGGGGCGCTATACGTCAAGTGAAATCTCATTGGTCCGTGGAATATTTCCGGTATTTTCCAAAATGCGATTTACTTGTGGCCAAAGTGTCGTTTTTCTGGAAAATCCCATTCAACGTGGGTTATTCAAATATCACTCGATGAACAATGCTTTTCACTTCGCTACTCAGTGATCATAAATTCCATAAAGCTGATCAAAATGGTAGTACTGCAATATTTATTTATTTTCATATTATTTTTCCGGCTGTGCAACCCGAATATTCTCGAAAGTAGAATACAATACCTAAAAATACCTAACATTTGATCAGCAGGAAATTAATTCATATTTCTCTTGACTAACCCAGAAGTTGAATTTTTAGAAACATTTTTGCCCGACTCTTTGGGATTTCCAACAACTACGTCATCACCGCTACGACGGATATCTGGTGGAGTGTCGAACTCCGGTATCCATTAAACGTGGATGGAGGGATCGGGGAGAAGGGAAGGAAATAGAGAAAGAAAATTATTTGTGGGTTGACTCGATAGCTCGATGACGAAGCCAGATAGAACGAGGCCACCGGCGTCGTATCCTATTGAACTTTCGTATCAAAATAGAAAAGAATTGTCTGTATCGTTGAGCTAACGATGCCAGCCATCGTCGCTGGTTCTATCTCCAGGGGTTCGCCTGGAGTCGGGTACGCAAATCGTCCACGAAATGGAAGGATCGTATATTTTTACATCGGTATATTTCTGCTCGATTTAATTAAACGCTCTGCAAACGTTCAGTGAAATGCACAGGGAAGATAATTGAATCTGAAGCGAGATGGATTGCTCGCTTGCGCTTTGCTACCCTTTGTCACCGAGCTTTGTACGGAAGCTTGTCTCTCTAATCGACCAAGCGTTCGCAGTTGGATGGAAAAAGTAGGTCCTTTGATGGAGTATCGATGTGTGTTGCGACGGACATAATTTTAACGAGTTTTGGTGTTAAGTCGACGAGAATTTCGAAGCCCTTCTGTGTTCCTACATTATTAGGTTGGTAGGAAAATAATGTCGGTTTTCGGTCTACGCTTAACTCATGCGGCACCCATTTTTCGAGCTTCTTTGACTTTCCTAGCTGTCTCAGGTGATCAATAACTGTTGGATGGCTTATACCTAACTCGTGTGCAAGTTGTCGAACCGTTGTTCATGGATCAGCTTCAACCAATGCCTTTAATGGGTCGTTGTCGACAAGAGGAGGGCGTCCGCGACCATCTTCATTTTCGAGGCTCTCATCGCCACTTCGAAATTTTTTGAACCAATGCTGCACCGTGCGTTCATTTACGGTATCCTCTCCAAACGCATCGTTGATATTACGAGTCGCAGTTGCAACTTTATGACCCAGTTTATATTCATATAAGAATATTAACACGAACTTGCTTAGTATCCATTGCGAAGTAAATGACTTGAAGTGAGGACAAATTAACAGTAAAAACAAAAGCATACCTATCAGCATGCAGCGCGACATCTCCACTGTAAGATGATATCGTAACGTAAATACAATAAAGTGAAATGTTATCCCAAAACCAAGCGTCAAAGTTCGAAAGTTCGAAAACCGACATTAATTTCTTACCAACCTAATACTTGAAATTTATTTCACGAAGCTAGTGTCTACATTGTCCTACATTGTTTACGAAAATAATTCTCTTTTACGCTTTTGTATATATTTTATACTTTCTTTTCTTTTAGGTTTTATGTAACATTTATTTTGTACTACTTCTTCCTCTTTTGGTCAAGGAAAAACCATTCCAACGTTTCCATTAACTACCCTCGCGTCCCGCCTTCAATCACACCCGTTTGCAGAAGGAAGGCTACTAAGTACCGCGTTCAATCACTCACCAGAAACTTGGCCCTGTAATTATTTCGAACGGAGCATTTGCCGGGTAGTGTATCCGTGATTTAGAGTAGTATTGTCAAGGACAGTCCATTACCATCCCGTTCGTTAAGTGTTCCTCCCTTTCAATTCCACTCGCATCTGCTTCCAGACGGAAAGACGTCGACACGTTTGATCACTGTCGCGAAACTTGATTCCGTAACTGTTTCAAGTAGTGCACCTACTTTTCCAAGCTCTCTGCTTACACGAAGACATTTGCTACCTGTTTTAGCTAATCACACAATTCGATGCCAAATCACAGCATCAACAGGAAACAATACGCGTCTTTTCTTCACACAGGTGCTTGGATTCTGAATTGTTAACAGCTACTATGCAGCAGGGAGTATTCTGTCGGAAGTGAGAACTAGTAGAGGTATCAAAAAGTTTCTGAACTGTATCTATAAAAAGTGACAGACTTACCTGAGATTTTATTAGCCACCATCAAAGTGGTCCCTCTGGGAGTTGACGAAACGGTCCCGGCGATTCTGACATTGTTGGATCGACTTATGAAAGTTTTCTTTCTTCCTGGTATTCAGCAGAATCTTCTTTTGAATTATTATACCTAGTTACTGTCGCGACCAGCGATAACCCAGTTATTATAATCTTAAATTAAACTTATCCACAGGACTTATCCTCAGTCACGTTGGCTTTCGATACTAGCTCCAAGTTCGTACATCCCCCGCGTTTCTTATCCTCCCAAACTCGACAGCTGCGCTACGGTAAACAATGCCCGAAGCCGTTTTCACAGGTCAAGGAGCCGCGAACCGGCTAGGCTCGAGTAAGTCACGTTTTCGCACGTGGGGCCGACACATTCATCATAAAAAGCTCGTTACGGCACCACTTGTTGTCCGAGCCTCAAGCTTTTCGACGTGTCTACCGTGCCAGGAGAGCCTCGCGCCGTCGTTTCCTCCCGCAGCAAATTGAGAATAAAAGTGCCCGTGTTGGATCGCCGTCAATCCTCGTTCCCCTCATCGCGCGTTGTCCTAAACGTTGCCAAACTACGAATTCCATCTTATTTTCTCTTGTTCCGCTTTCATTTCTCCGTGAACGTAGCGTTTCAATCGACGACTGTTGTGCGCATTTACGTTGAGAATTTTTAAAATTTATCCTTTTGAGGTTGTAATACTCAAAAAAATTCGAATTTTTTCATTCCATCTTGTCCCTCGATAAAAAGAGTCCATGATATATTTTCGAAATTTTAGCGTTGCTATGTGACTAATTTCGGAGATTTTCGAGTATGTCATTTTCACGATGAACGTTGATCCATGATTGAGATATAAACTTGGTTAATTATTGAGAACTTCTTCCATTAGTTAACTACTCGAGATTTCGAACGTGATGCACTTTGATTCGAAGCTCGGATATCGGAACTTTGCTATTTTAGTACGTAAATTATATATCTCGTGAAATTCGAGTAATTTCGAAGGCGAGGTTTCGGCGGCTGAAAACAGACGGAACACAGCGTTACGACTCTTCGTTGGGAATCTGGGTAATTAAGGGAAAATCCAGTGTAGTGTTAAAAGCTTAAAAAGTTTCGAGGGACAGAGTGAGCTCTCGAGATATGTCGAAAGAGTTGGCTACTCCACGGATTAACATCAGTTTCGTGAATACGGTTCACGTTTTGTATTCCATGCTTTCAATTACCTTGCGTTCCGAAGTATGAACTTTTCACTTCATTTGCCCAATTACCAGATATTTCACACAGACGTGAAACATGTACGATTGTAGCTTTATGTTTGCTCGGGGTGTGTTGTACAAGACCAAGAAAGATAAAAGTAGGTTAAAATGTCTATCTCCGCGGGAGACTCGTGTTTTAACGGGTCTTTGGTTTGGAGCTAAAGTTTCCTCATTGTGGAATATCGTCTGGGTTTTTCAGAACGAAACTCCCGGAGTCCCTTTGGTGCTCCTGAACGATACTTAGGTGGTCAGGAGTAAAACAAATTTTTTTAAGAAATAGTTTAAACATGAATTCGGATGCGAGTTAGGAAAATGTCTGTAGCTAGAAGCTGGAAAGATAATCTTATGGTTAAAGGGATTGTAGTACTATGTGTGAGAGGAATGTAGATATCCAGTTTCGTAATAGTTTTGCTTACTTCGCAATTCCTTAGAGGGATCGATTTCTTATCTCTGCGCAGCACTGAACGGCGTGTTTGCATTGCGCGAAGTTAGGATACGATAGCGCACGAATATAGTGTGTCTTGTCCTAATATATATTTTATGGTTTCTACAGAACTCATGACTTAAAAGCACTTCGACGCTGAAATATAGCTGCTTGTAAGCAAGTTTGACGAATATACTTATTAATTAATCGCAGACACTCGAAAGATGAATCAGACTCCAACCAGCAAATTGAATTAGAGGCAAAGATGGAAGTAAGGAACACCGTAACCGCCGCTACAGTCGAAGTTTTCGTATCGGAGAGAACTAAGACGCGGTCCCTGTCTCTCAGCGAATTTACGTATATCCCGTTCGTTGACAAACGAGTTCAGGCGGTGATACACCCAACTTGGAGGGACGACGGGTGGTTCGAATCGAGTTCGAAAGTTCATCGCGTTACGCCGCGGAGTAGCGGCCCGTGCAACGGTACGGTGACCGGATCTGTTCGTTCGTGCGTGCGGTTTCGCGTGAGAATCGTATTTTTCCTGCGAAACCAAGATTAATCTTGACCGCAAACGGACCGTCGACACGCGACACGATGGAAACGTTTTTGACCAGCCACTTCGTCCCTTCGAAGAAACGAGAATGGTCCACTGTAGCAAAAACTCTTACAATTAATATTCAATCATGTTGAATTACACAATAGATACTAGTTATAGTTTCTGTTAAAAAAATTATACGGTATATGTGCAAGTTTTATAAAGATTTCTTGTGCATTACTAAATATTGTCTATATAGTCTCTGAATGTATGAAATAGTATGCTTGCTTGTATTGACTAACATATACGTTAGTCAATATATTGAAATACTATACATAATGAATCGATAGAAGGAAAATGTAATGGTTTAATGAAACGATTTTTTTAAGGTTTAGACTCTAAACTTTAGAGGCTCGATCCACTTTTGGGTCTAATGGTTCTCCACGAGCTTGATGCATTCACGATTTACAACGCCTATCGTGCAAATAATTACATGTTACACTAATGACTCCAATTATCGCGCAACACGCTCTTTACCCAATGGCTAGTTTGTTACGCGATCATAATTAATGAACGTTGTATCGAAATATTGATCTCGCGTACGGTTGGGGAAATTCCATCGCGAAAGACAGGAAACTGTGCTGTCCGATTCTGTTGTACAGTGTCGAGTGATCGAAGCTGCGCCGTGACAAAAAGAGCTTTACGGGGGCCAGGACAGTTCGAGGCAGATCGCGATCATGGTTTTCAAATCGGTATTTCGCAGGCTGGGTACACGTTACCGTGGCGGTGCACATCGCAAAACTCGGTTCCTTTTTTATCGTTCATTTTGTCAGCCCGACAGAACGGAGTATAGCCTGCCAGTGGCGCAGTATTCCAGAGATGGATATAAAATAGGTAACGCGGCTGGAACGATAACACACACCCGCGCCCGCGTTCCATTTTGCCTGAATATCGAGTGGCGGGAGCAGGAGCAGTCGACTTCTCGATTGTGTGTTATTGGGTGCTTTCGACGCCTCTGACTCCCAACGTTAAAGTGCGAGGCAGGGGGGCCTCTCTTCACTTTCGCGTTCCATTTTTGCGCGAGACTGGGGAGGCTGGTATATAAACAGGAAAGAATAAGTAAAAGTTTTGGGATTGAACATGCGAGCGTTCATTCGTCACTCTGTGCAGCGTGCTCCGTTGACTGCGCCACATTCCGTGATGGAACACCATTCCGATTTGATTTTCCTCCAGGGATTTCGCTTTACCGTAAATTAACCCTGGAGCAGAGCTGCTCTACGTTCCTCGGCTCGTGGCCCACTGCTAAGTATTATTTATCTATCCACCTGGTTGCTGCTGGTCAATTATTTATTCACTTTACTTGATCCATCTCCCCTGTTACTAAATAATACTAGGGGCATTCAAATACCTGCTTCATACCTTCCACTTTTTACACCATCTCAAAGTTCTGATTTTAATTGATAACACAGTTCCTCCCACGATCCCTTTGATTAATGTTTTGGACAGCTGCGGGAATGAACTATCGAAAAGCACCGAGATTAGGCTGAATTCAGGTCGACCAGAAACGAAGTAAAGAGAACAGCGTTCCTCAGACATTCGATTAGAGGAACTTCCACCCTTCTAAAATGCTCCACCCCTCAACTTGGGATTAAAACTCAGCAGCGATCGCGCTTTAAATAGTAACGTCAGCGATCCTCCAGGCGGACTCGATGGCGGAGCGCGTATGTCGCGTCCGACGATGCGAGAAAGAATGAAAACCGATTAAATTAGATAACGAGAAAACTCGCGGAAACTCCTCGCAAAGTTTTAAATGAAACGTTGGAGCTGGCGTACCGTCGTTTGCAGTCCCGACCTTGATCGAAATAGGACAATCTTTCTGCTGGTACTCGAGACTGGTACTCGTGGCTGAGTTGTTCTTTAGGGGTCGAACACATTATTCGATTCGACGTTAATCAAAAACTGCACTACCTTCTTCGTAAAATATCATCACGCTATTCATTTGGACTTCCGTTATTTAAATGTTCTTGCATATTTGTATAATTTACCTTTCTTTTCCCAGTTCAACAGAATTTCTTTTTGTCTAAAAAGGTTCGTCCTGCATGTATAAATAAAAGCAATCAACTTAAGTTACTCAATGGAATTCTAAACTTTAATTAGGAGTCAGAGAACTTTGAGTGCTCGAAGAATTTGGAGGACTTGGGGGCTCTTGGTTCCCAATAGCGATCGATGTATATTAAAACTATGAACTATGGATTTTGATGCTAGGTACCTTAAATTAAGAACGTGTGCATACATTCCCACGTCGCATGCAAAATTCAAGAACCCGGCCAGAAAATCTTTATCGACATTCTTGCGCTTCCTTGTTCGCCAGCAGACTTCCTTGAGCACCTTGAAGGGGGAAATTACAACTTGGGTACAGCAGCGCACCGGTTTTAAGAGCGACGACGTTTGAATATTAATCATTTAATTAGATGAAAAGCTACGAGGCCGAATGTTGGATTCGTTTGTACTTGGAGCTGGTCGCGCTGGGGAGCTCTCGAGCTATCCTCCCGACGGTTCAGACTTTCTGAATTTTTCCAACACGCGAGCCTTTCGAATCCCTAAACTCAACTCGTGGAACTACTTGAACTCGCAAATGCATCGAACTTATAACTAACTTTTTCATCGTTTCGAGTGTCATAATATCAACAGGTTCGTTAGGAGTGCAATCCAGTATTCTTCAAGACTCCACTTTAATTCCATTCAATGGCGGAGTCCGCTTGAAATAAATAAAAATTTAAATCAATATGTTCCCTAAAGCCCGTTATATACACGCGGAACTTTCGAAGCACTTCTGTCAGGGATGAAGTTTCTTTATACACAAGCACTTATCTTATTTTATTTATAAATTAAATTTTGTGTTTATATTTATAGTGAATTCATCTATTTCAAAAAAATTTCAAATGGTTATTGTATACATATAAATTATTGATGTATTTGATTAATGAAACCATATCATTCAATGCAAAATAATATAGCAAAAGTTTTTTGTAATACATAGCACGATTCCTGCACTGCGTTTGTTCGAATTATTCGCACAGAACGCGTTAATTAATTTCTGAACGCTAACGACACAATTCTGCTTACGCTCCGCAGTTTTTCTCGGAAATATTTTTAATCTATGTATAAAAGCGACAGATTCGAGTGCTCGGACTCCACCCCCGCTTCGTTTCGCTGACGAATTTCATTATACGCGTCGCCATTGCTCTATTTACATAATTTTAATGGATCGCAGCTGGGAATTGAAACACCTCCGCTGCTCGAGGTTGAGAAACACTGGAGCCTGGAAACAAAGATAAAATAGCGAATGAAATGTCAGCGGGAATAGAATGGCGCCAAATTTGGAGAGGAAGATGAAATGTAAACTGGGACGCGAGGATTTCATTTTCTCTTTCTTTCGCAAACGGGTCCGTCACCCGTCGTTTGCTAAACAGAAAATTCTCGAGACAAAGGCCGACTGTTTTGCGAATTAAACATTCACTATTATCGACGACATCCACGTGGAACGCCAACAATCTTTTTCTAGTTTGCGAAACGGGATCGTCATGCACGCTGCTACGCTTTGATGGGATAGACTGATAATCTAATTAACTAGAGCCTTTCGTTTTCGAGAGCATGGTCGTGTTTACGTGTTTTGAAACGGAAATGGAATTTGTGAGCGCGATAACGATCCAATTCAGGTCCACGAGGAAGTTCCCGCAGGTTTTGTTGCAAGATTGAAAAGAGTCTTTTAACTTTCACGTTCAAATTAGTCTTCTTTGCAGGGCTCATCGTTCAATCCTTCTTCTTTATTGTTGGATCGCCATTGAAGAACTGCTGCAGTGTGTCCTCCCTTCTATGAAATTACTATTCATGCAACGCACCCTGTCTGACTCTTGGTCACTCCTTGGATTCTTCTTAGCCAGTTAGACATTAATCTTCTACCTAAAGTAAAATTCTTGTTCGATAACCGCGTGGTGCTCCTGCAGCAATTTGCTCGAGGAATTATCGGGTACGAAATAACGAGATGCACCTTCGGACCTCTTCAAATTCACGAGGGTCGCGGGTCATGAAATTATGCCGACCGTACTGCTCGCTAGAGGTACGCGTGGATTTATTATTGCTGAAAGTTCTCTTATGGGACAATAATTGCACACGACTTTGTATGCGTTCCGTAAAAACGTCAGTGAAACTGTGAAGAATCTAGGGACACATTTTGGAGATCTTCCTGTTGGACGATTGCTTTGCTGGGGCATTGATTCTCAACTTGGAAAGTTATTAGAAACTACATTTCATTACCTCCAACAAGAAATCTTCAAACCACATTATCAAGATTAAGGATCGGACGCACTAAAACAAATCATCGTCGCATCGTCGCTAATAAAACAAAATCATTAAAAAAAAAAGATATTCAGGATGAACATCGATTACAATTTTTGTTCTTTCTTAAAATAAGTTGACCCTAAAAAATTGAAAGAATTAGGGGCAATTGTTCAGTTCCTGGATGTCATAGCTCGCTATTCTTCAAGAATGTCGTGTAATGGGAATGCGGAAAGGCTCTTTGCAGCGCGCGTTCCACCTATTGCCGCGTTTCGGTGAAAATGACCGTAGGAAAAAGCGTCGCAACGGGTGTCCCGCGATTCGTTTGCGGCCGACGTCGCAAAAAAGCCGTCGCTGTTGCACGCCGCTTGCATTCGCGCCGCGCGTCCGCTGCATTATTAATAAACTCCGTGTAACGTCGAAGACAAAGTCACACGCGAAATGCAAATTAGGCATTAGTCATTCCTCCGCCGTGTGTAAATCCGTGGGTGGAACGGTGTGGCGCGGAACACTCTGCAACAGAGAAATGGGGGCAGTAGTGAGGCAAAGTGGCCAGTGTTAGTTTGTCACTACATACTAATGTATTGTTCGACAAATTAGAAAAGATTCGCACGGGTTTCGGTCTGGAGGGTTTATAGATTTTTTATGTAAGAGTAGATCATTCCACGATATCAGTATTAGACAAATTTTATAGCTGGTAGAATTATACATTGAATAGTTATTCGTCGTCACGTGCTACTTGGATATATTTCGTTGTTTAATGGGTCTCGGGAAACCTGTTTATCCCGTGTGTCTTTACTAGTTCGATCCAACGGCTGTGCATAACAATCGAAGTTCTCGCTCTTTATTGCATTTTCCATTGCGTGCGGTGCGTTGCGTGCGTGTCGCAATCAATATTGCAACGGGAGGTGAACCTCGACCACTTAGAATCGCTAATTTATTCCTACGCTAGGGAATATCTTGGGTCTCGGTGCGTGAACTAACGGGTTCGCTTTTGCAAGAATTGTTATCTACCCCCGGGTACGAGCGATAAGAGTATTGGAGACCGAAGAAGTTTGCGGATTGCTGTCGGATTCGTTAAGGGTCACGAAGAGAGAGGGCTACGCCGCGAACCGTGCGTCTTTTCGCGGGAGGGGGAGCAGCATTAATCTTATACTAGCAGCAATTAAGCCTTTCGTTCTTGTAACGTTTCGTTAGCGTTCTATTGGCAAGCTTAGGCGATGCGACTTCGAGAAAGATCGAGATTGCGTTTCTTCTCTGTTCTCCTGGGAGATGACTTTGTTTTGTTAATCAACCCTTTGAATCCCTTAGAGCAATATATTGCTCCTCCATATACTTGCAAAAAGGACCTAAGAGCGATATATCGCTGCTTGAAGCTGTAAGTGCTATAACTTATTAAAAAATCAATTTTGGTTATGTATAACAATTATGAATGAAGAAAAAATAATTGAAAAGATTCGTTTTAACTTTGCTTAAAATTGTCTGGCATCTCACGGATACGTATGAAAATTTCCTCTTGCACTCAAAGAGTTAAGGATATCATTCTTAGGAGGTACCAAATTGTTTAGCCACCTCGATACTCGTACAGTATGAACGTACTCCTTCGGCTTATATCGTCTTCTATTCATGGACACCATTAGAATGGGTTATGAGAAGTTTCTGAAGCTGTCAGTCACAAACAGAGCCACGTTTCGCGCAACACCAGCATACAACCCCGGAAACAATCGCACTTTTATTTACCAAGGAACTGTATCCAGGTTTCGGCGCAACGTTGCCCGCGGCCGTTAGGTAGTTGGAGGAAGATAAAAGGGGTCCCAGGGGGATTCCAATAACCACTGAAACCTTCCTCTGACTCGCGATTTCGCGCACCCAAACGCCGCCGTTCGCGGGGGGCGGTTACTTATTTCACGCATCGGCTAACCCCGACTCGTTCGTTGCTTTCCGTGGCGGCATTCGAACGCAGCCGCCACGATTTCACAGATCGTGCACCGTTTTCGAGCATCTCTCTGATGTCTGTTCCCGTTCGAACGACAGCGTCCTCCGGCGTATCCCATGAACGCGCAGAATAGCCTGCCAGTAGTGACGGGACTGACAAGTGGAATCTATTTGGACGCACTGAAAAATACCCAACAACAGCTCCTCTAAATGGAAAAAAAAATACCTGGGTTCCTGATCAAAATTTGTGTACGTATCTGTGCTTCCCTTGTATTCATTGTAAGCCAAACCAAAATTTTGCAAGTTCATTTATTCTGCATTCTATTGAACGATGCCTGTACTGTCTCTCTTAATATTCATAATACGTTCTTACGCTGTTTCGACGAAATGCCAGTTCATTATCATTTTGTATTATTAGTTATAACTCCTTAATAAAACATTTGAAAGCATTTGTTCATATAACATTTTTTTCTTACTTTTGTGCGTAGAACACGTTAGCACAGTTTGACAGGAAAAAACTAGAACACCCTGTATATGTACTTAAATTTAATAATATTGCTTATTTTTATAACATTAATATTATTAAAAATCTATTTTATCCATTATAAATCGTTTTATGAATTATGTTTATGTAATATTTCATAATTCATATAATAATGGGAGCATGCAATGGGACCGTACTATCTTCGTAATAAATAAGAAAGTATTATGTACTTGCCATGGAAAAGAAACGATTAATAGGCTATCGGTCCGTAAAGTGTTAACGACTGTACTTATTATTCTTATCCCTACTCCAATAATAAAAAATAACGCTGCCCAAAACATTTTTTCTTTCTCATCTTTCTCTCTGAATGCCTAGCAGCGTTCGCGAAAACTAACTGGAAATTCCCTGGAAAATTCCTCGCAACCCAAGAGATCGACGGATTCCCTTTGTTTCCGTCGATACTTGGCCCGGTGATACACTTTTCCGTTCGCCTTTTATACGCGTCGATAAAACATCTTCCAGCTCGCTGTTCTATATTTTCTTATATCCGTCGCATTCTCACTCCCTCCGACAAATTTTTCGCCGATCTTTATCCGGTCCAAGTCCAACAGACATAAATCCGAAGATATATATAGCAGTTTGTCGCATTTCCCGCCACTCCTTCGTCTCGGCCCTCGAGGCTGTAAAAGTATACTGTCGTACTTCGCTTTGCTGTGAATCCTGTTTCTGCGGGAGTATCCGAAATCGCGACATAGTTCGTTTACAGTGAAAACCGATTGATCCGGACGCCAAATCTAGGACAGAGTATGTCGTGTTGGGAGTTAGGTGTAGCAGGTCCTCGAAGGACTTCGTCCTCTGCCGCGAGCTTCGAAAACGATGGACTTTGGAAATGGTCGTTGCAAGGGTTTCGTTATTTACCTTGTTTTATTATCGAGTTAGGGAGAGGATACTTAATGAAGTTAGGGAGTAGTTGGGCAACTTTATTTTTAATTAAGAAGTGTTGCTGTATTAAAAGCATTCGGTTATAAAATGACACGAGGTAATGTTGTTGAAAATACATATATGGGTGATGTGTGTGTTATCGATGTACGTAAACAATAAAGGAACAGACTGTTGTACAAAAACATTAAAACTGACGGACTTTCAAAGGTAACAGGTGTTCTTTATTCAAGTGTGCGCGTTCCGTTATTTACCTTTTAATGTAAAGATTGTTCAATAATTTCAAAAAATGTAATTACTTATCACACGAAAAAAATCAACTTAAGAATGAATTGAAAAATTGAATAATATAGTACAAAATATACAATATACACTAAGTGACTTCCATTTGTTTGAATATTTTTTTATGCACCCAGGAATAAATTTAAAAATATTCCCGCGGGTGTCTCCTTCCATCTACGAATTCTTCTTTATCGCCGAACACAGACCACACGTGCAAACCAAGGAACGATGGAGCCATTAATTCACATCGATCGAGCGCACCCTGGCGAATTTTAGACGCTCCGTGACCCTTCAATCCGGATCATTTATCCTGGCGTCCCGCTCGAAATCGAGACGTCGCATCCGAGGACGGATATTGGCTTTCTGGAATGATCACATGCACGCGTTACGAAGCGTTCCGCGCGTCGATGAGACCGCGATTGCGGGTTGTTCAAGGCGGAGAGTTGCGGTTTTTCGGGGGAAACCGAAATTGTACCCTCGACGAGCGCCAGCGGGAGGAGAATCGCGGTCGCTCTGTCTTTGCGGGGACCAGCTCGAGATTGAATGCCTAGGAAGAAGTTATTGGGACGAGATAGGGTTTTTTTCAAGGTCTCGGCGCGGGAGACAGTTGGCGCCAAGTGTCGATTGTCTTTTGACAGTTACTAGGGTGTAAAATGAGGGATGGCGTGTAAGCATATTTTATCATGTGCTCGTCTGAACTGACGTTCATAGAGAATTGAAATAGAAAGGAATTTAGAGAGTGTCAAGCTTAAAGTGAAAATGTCAGAGAGTAAATGCTATTCTTTATTGGAAATGGGGTATAATGAAATAATAAAATACTAATTTTATTAATTAAAAGTTTTAATTTCATTACTAAATCTCACGAATAAGCTGAGATCTTTTCTCTATGAAGAGCTGGTAAAGACTAACTGATAAACCTTATAGGTAGGAAGAATTTCTAGCTGTATACACTGCAGTTTTCACACATCTAATCAGGCTCTAAGAAACTATAGGAAAGGTCCTCAGTGGTACCAGAGGGCAGGTCATATCCTAAACTTTCTTTTTTCATATTCTGCAGTGACAGATATATACATTGTACATATACTTTGTGTATTTATTTTTGTAGTAAAATAAAAGGTTGAATTATAGTAAATATTTCAACAATCTTCACCAGCTTATTTCTTATCATATTTTCGAATCGAAGAATTCTTTACTTTAACTAGTGAAAGAATGTCGCATTCTTATTTACAAAGAAATTGGAACGCATAAATCGTCCAAGCTGTTACCAGCTCCATTTACGCGAGCATTCGGCGATTATTGACTATAATCAAGACTAGTCCAGGTCTAATCGAGTTTAGTCCAGCCCCGACTCGAGTTTCTTCGGAGATTGCCGTTGAGCGTGATAAAGTATCGCTTGGGCGAAACTCGGAGATGAATCTCGTTTTTAAAGAATATAAACTTTTCAGCCTCTCCCTTTCCACCGTGCTCGGTTCTCTTCGTTTCGGTCCGTGCGTTCGTTTATCTCTTCCGCTTTCTTGGGAATTAATGGAGAAACCTTCCGTTACAGTCGCGAACGTCGGACGAGACGAATAGCCGGCCCCGTTTGATCGTTATCGAGTAAATTCGTTTCAGATTAAACTCCGAAAAGCTTGCTACTAATTGAGTAATTAATTAATACGGGCAAACAAAGTTGCGCAAATTGTGTCGCCGTTAAACTTAATTTAACAGTAGAAACGTTGGAAGACGAATAAAGATCTTTGAAACAAATTATCCTCCACCTCTGATAGAAGCGCATCCAAACTTAATCTTTGTCGCTAACTGAATTTTTTCTTTCTGTTTCAGGTAAGCCACGAACACAAATCCTACACGCCTACTTATCCAGGAAATTTCTCATCGCAGGTACTTATCATAATTACTCATTGTTGACAAGGTAGTACATTATCGCATGAGTACATTAGACACCCATTTCTCAATAGGGATCAATGACGATAATTCAGGATGACATAGGTTATGCTGAATGGCGGATAATCGGGGAAATCGGGACTAATGTATAACATCCTATACAGGACAAGCTAATTAAGATCTTTCGCCTCGGATAGACGTCCTTTCTTACCACATTTTCACAATCTTATTTATTACAAACAGTGTCAGAGGCCTGGCTAAGCTATAGGGTTACGTAATAATGCATTCACCTGGTTTTATCCCTGCCACTCACTCGTTCGCTTATGAAACCACTACCTTAGGGATCTTATTAAAGTTATTAAGATATATATTGATATTTTTATGAAGACATTCACCTAATTTAACGAAATGGATAGGTCGAATCGATTACTTCTCGAAGAACAGAAAGATTTATCCTAAATTTAGACGAAACTGAATCTTTTTTTATTTTTACTCACGAAGACTTGTTTCCTAGATACGTTTTAGCTGTTCCGGCAAGTTAAACATGAACCCTGGCTCGGTTGGAGGTCTTCGTCGTCCTTCCACCGCCTTCCTCGTTTTAAACAGTATCAAATGTCATCTTCCAGCTGGATTAGAGGCTCATGCTACAGCCATCGCCAAGTTTAATCCTCGCCACCCATTTATCCACTCATTAAGCCACCCCTCAGGCCTCATATTAAACTACTGAATAGTTGAGCTGTAGTTGTGCACTTCGTGCATAGCTACCTGGAGACAAATAAAAGATGCTCTCTTAAAGTTCCTGTTCCATAAATTCTAACAACGAAGACTCACAAACGATACGTTCGACAGTCGACGTCTTCGTATCGTCATTAGGAGGGATATACTCAAAGAGGACTTATCCAGAACGCTCGCTTCCGGTGAAACCGTCTTGAAACTCTTAAGCAGCACCTTTAAGGCTTTGCGAACGTCTACTGGTGCTCGAGTAAATCGATAAACTCGGGATCGAGAGCAAATTTCTGGAATGAAGTGTACCTACATAACGGATGCTAATTGTCTCCTCATTATCTCGAGCAAGCTTCACCGAGACGGGGAAAATTTTATTTGAATAATAGAGCACGAATGGAAACTCTGAAATGAAATTTGACTGTCTCTACAGTCGAATTCTGTAAGCATTTTATTGTAAAGTTGTTTCGACCATTTGTATTCATAGTTCTCTTCGCTGCTTCAAAATTGCTCGGCTGTAGTATAGTGAATGAATTGTGAGTAATGTTATAATAATGGACAGGAGAATTTTTCAATGGACTCCCTGCAGTTTCGAACGTAACGCGTCGATGAAAGATAAATACTATCCGGAACGAAGTTCCATAAATTGTTTGGCGTGCACACGTGCAAGGAAAACAGTGCGACTAGAGAATAAAGGCGCAAGAAAATGTGATCTAACGTTTTATATGGATTTAAACAAACATCAACGTCGAAATGAGTCAACACGTGTCACTAAAGATATACTCCAATATGTCTTCCTTTAACCTTTTGCGCTCGAGAGATGACTCTCAGTCACATCTTAACGTGACTCGAGTAAGTAACTCGAGAGTTGCTCTCGGTCACCACATGTTTGCTTGGGTTTAATTTCTTTGGAACTAGATGTGTCAATAAAATATCGTCGAAGTTAATCTAAGCTTAGCATTCGAGGCAATAGAATGCTAAGAAAGTACCTCAAGTTGCTAGTAGATATCAGAAAAATGCCTCGTCTGCAAAGGGTTAATCTCTGGATGAAGAAGTTTCACTGATCAAAATTAACGCTTCGTTTAGTGTTAGGTCGTTAAGAACTTAATGTCGGCTTTCGAATTTTCGGAGTTTGTCGCTTGGTTTTGAAATAACAATTCACTTTATTCTATTACGTTCCAATATCTGTAAAATTACAGTGCAGATGTCGTGCTGCATATTGATAGATATGTTTTTGATTTTACTTTTAATTTGTGGATTTAAATATATAGTTTGAAAACCGACATTATTTTTTTACCAATCTAATAGATATAGTTGACTATATTTGCGGTAAGCGGCTGATCAGGTGATTTGCCCCCTAAAAGTTAACATGTCCCAAACTAATATTCGATGACGTAATTCGTTGTGAAAAAAATTGCCCCAAAAGAGAATTGGCTTGTTATAAGATATATCCTCTTTGAGTCATAAACTATTTATGGGTGGCTGCATGCCAACCCATTTCTCTAAGAGTGCCACTTTGAGCTTCGTGGATTCTTTGGTCTTCCTGTAAAATGCGGGCAACTGACCAAGAATGGAATGCTCCCCTTTACGATCGGGAACGGCTCGACTTTGGGAAAAAGACTTAAACAAGACTATAAAGAGTGTTTTATCGGCGTTCAGGTGCCAGATTTTCACGCTTAACAACAAATTGTTCCCATTCTGTCTCGCAATTCTTCGTGACTTATGTGTTCGCGGACGTGCGGCTGTACTTTTAAAAGTTCTTCTTAATACAAATCTTCTGTACGCTCGTGATGGATGCAGACGAAAGCCTTCTTCAGCATTTTTTAAATATTTATTAAAATCATTGTTCAATAAATGTTCAATTTCCCGTGTCTCATTCTGTACAGCGTTTTCATAATATTTCTAACGTTTTTTTACATCCTTCATTCGACGCCCTCGTTGAGGATCTCCGAAGTAGCGAACCTTCGTCGATCATTATTTTCACTCTTCAATTGTTCGCGTTGCATAGCTGCAAAAAAGCACACACACCGTCGATTCGCGCTTTCAGCAAAGAGGAGACTGCACAAAGGCGACTTCTCGTGTTCGAAAAATTGTGCTTACGTTTGCGCAAAGGATTCACCGGAACGAAACGGAGAGAAGCGAGGCTGGTGCATCCGAAACAGAAGTGCGTCGCGAGGAGAAAGAAGACAGTCATATGTAGTAATAGGATCAAACTAAAATTCCCAGGTCCACCCACATTCACTCAGGTTCAAAGTCTACTCATAAGAAGTCTGTTCATTCTGAAACGAACAGTCTGCACTGAAACGTACATCGTCATACATTAGACTCAAAGAGATTAAGCATGGAGTGCAAGCTCGAAGGGTCCTCTACACCAAAAAAATTCAGTCTGTTCATTTCTAGAACTGACAATCACCTGTGACTACACATGGGTACATTGCATACCAGATTCGAATACATCCAGCGTGGAATGGAAGTTTTAAGCCTTTCAGACCCGGCGTCCACAATTGAGCACACAAAATCGACACTATCGTGTAGGGCGAAGGTCCTTATTTGTGCGCATGAAGAATAACCAATTTTCCTCGAAAACTAAACTATATTAGGATCTTTTTTTTATTTTGTCTATACTAATTTTAGTCAAAGTTAACACTAAGAATTAAATTACATTAGTACGAGAAAAAAAATTCAGTTCTAAAAGGATTAAGTATCTAGTTTTCTCGTAATTTCTGTCAATCTAACTCTATCTAAAAGCATCTGCATCTCGAAATACTTACAGAATTTGAACCCACGCGTTGGTGCTTCATCCCATCGCTAGTTATAGAGCCAACAGGGTCTAAACGAAACGAACAGGAAGAAAATTCACCGTGTTCCATGTTTCTTTTCGATTTATCGTCCCCGTCTACCTCCACTTTACGTCGGTTTCTCAGCTTGAATCGTTCCCCTCTCGTCTCCTCGTTTCATCTTTGACGAGGAAAAGCCCAGAAGATGATTGAACCAAAACGATGGCTTCAAAAGTAAAAACGAATAGAGAGACTGGTTTCTTTTGACGTTTTTTGGCATTTCGATGCTCGAATGCAACGATGAAGTTGAGGATAGTTAAAATTCATCGCATTCATTATTTCATCGTATTTCTCAACATTTTGTTTTATGGAGTTAATCGATTTGTCTAGTGAACGTCTCAATTTACAATCAGACTTCACCTTCCTCATCTCGGAATACAACACAGGAATCTCACTCGGTCGATTATTCTTAACGCGTGGTGTTTCTGGACGAGGCTTTCCGACGACGAAATACTACTTTTAATCGAAGCGTGACTTTCCCTGCAGCAGATGTTTCCTGAAAATAACACTTTCGAACCTTTCGTGTCATAAATCCAGACGCTGAAACGTCCTAACACAATATTCCAAAGTAATGCTCCTGTTGAAAGCTGCAACCGGTCTCACCAGCACGCATAACCGTAAAGCATTCAGTGGCTGCGAAAAGGAAGCAAATCGTTTATGGATACTCCAAAAGTTACTTCGTGCGCCTTTAGCCGACCGTAACAGCCAGCAGACACATTACTTCCAGAGACAGGTCGAATAAATGTCACTCACTGTCAGCTTCGCATGAAATCCTCCTGAACTAGGCTCGCAACTGCTTTTATTTAAATTTTTCAAGACAACTTCGGACGCGAAACCGACGCGGTGTTTACGTACGCATAGAGCGATGCAACGACTTTGCTGCGCTTTCAATTAATTTATTGTTTTATTTAATAAAACGCTATCCATTAAACGTGGATTTAAAATTGGCACAGGTTGCATTGTTGAAGAAAGGTGGATATAAAAACGTTATTAACTCTATAATATAATAATTTATTATAATACTGTTTGCAATAGCTACTTGGAAGGACGTCTTTTTCTAACACTGTTTAAACATAATACATTATAAAAAAAAACAAAAACGGATGAACATGCACAGTGAAGTCACTCTTACTTGCACTCGCCTCGCTGCACGAAATCGTCGCTGACAAAGTGATGGCGCGACGAGTACGAAAAATTCAAAATAAAAAGTATCATGATTATAATATTTATCATTATATCCAATATGCACAAAATTAATTACAGGGGCTTACTTGGATCCCTGTATATACCGTCTGCAGACAAAGCCTGACATCCTGCTGTTGTCAGAAGACGACCATTGACATAGCACCTCCTTCATCTCCATGGATTTATGACACGCTATAATTCTTGACACAATGTTTACACCTTCCGATGATACCCGCGACATCTACAATTTCGCAGCACGTGTGCCATAATCGTCGTGCTTGCAAGCTACCATCATTACTGGCAATATTTTTCCCTATACGAGTCATTTTTTTATTTGACTGGTATAAATACAATTTAGACAAAATTGAGCCGATACACCTGAGTGTCATCTTCTTATATTCATAGTATGGTTCATATGTAGTAGTTTCCATAACGACGCCCTCGTCCGCCGACACGGTCTGAATGATTGCAAATAGGAAGTAGAAATTGTTAGTCGAACTTATCCGTACTGCGATCTCGTATCTCCTAGAGGCGGGACAGGGTGCTTAGCGCCACTTATCTCCTGGCGAGACTCATATCCGTACAGAGATCTGAAACACAGAGTACTCGACGCGGGGAACGGACCGTATTATCTTCGCCGTTCGCGCCTCATTCGTAAAACTGTGTTTAAAGCTGACTTCCTGTTTGCTGTCTGATGAAATGAGTCATTTCGCGAGCCCTTATGTCGGATACAAATTATCACGTGAAATTCAAATCTGGCCTCGAGATTTTTTAATGCTGAAACTGTACCTAATTATTTATCATTAAAACTAAACAGAACTGAAAGGTGTTAACCCTTTCAGACCTGAATTTTTTTCTCGTTAGAATATAATTTAATTTGTAGGGTAAATTTTGACTAAAATTAGTATAGAAAAAATTTTTTAAAAATCCTAATAGCGTAGTTTTCGAGGAAAACTGGTCTTTCTTCATGTCCACAAATAAGGCCTAAACGAGTGTCGGTAAGTTTTAAATTTTGTGCCCTCAATTGTGGTCGCTAGGTCTGAAAGGGTTAATTAAGGGGGGCGTCGAATTGTAGCTTCGCTGTCTTTAATTCTGGGTAGACGAATGGTGAACCTTAATGGTGTCATCTAAAATGGCTGTCTTTCCAGGATGCTTACAAGACTCTGATAAGTTTGTTGGTAATTTTGGAAACTCTAAACACTTTGGTCGAACGATAATTTTGTTTGACAGCAATTAAAGCTGATGCACATTAATACGGTAAAGCCCCATGCTATTCCAGCTAAGAGACTCCTCGCTCCTGAATAATTCCTTGTGTGCCATCCGTTGCACTTCAGTCGACAGAGTCCGCTGCTCTTCGCTGATTAGCCCTGACTTCTCCGAAGTCTCAAGGAATTCCAATTGACTAAAGTGTATTAGGACCCATTAGTTGGAAACTGATCTGTTTCTCGATAGCTTCGAATGTCTGATTTTCTGGTGACTGTCTGGTGATTGACTTATGTCTCCTGTAAGACCCTTCACCCAAGTTTGAGTGCTCCTACGCTGCAGAGGCGTAGTCGAAAGAGGAAAGATTCAGCTTCCAAGGAAACTAATGGAAGAACTAATCGGGGAGTCCTTCACAGGTAACCTTATTACGAATGTGGTAAACATTTAGGCAGAAAGGCCGAAAGAATATCGTGTTTTCGCAGTTTTGGAAAGGGTATGCCAGAAACATGGTCATCGTAACTTCTTCGAAACTCAACCATGGTCCCAAGTGTAGAACAGGGACGCTACTTTTTTTTTAAGGCTTCGTCCTGACATTTTCCTCGGATCGGAATCGTCGGCATGGGCCATCCGCACGGGCAGCGAGTACACGAGAGAAGAACGAGCGGAGGGAAGACAGACCGTCAAAAGTTTTCGGTGGTAAGAAGCCAAAATTTTTCTATTCGTACGGCTATGTAAAGCTAATCTGGGATTTCAGGAGCGTACAGTAGACCTTTGTGAAAGCATTCTCCAAATGGATAGGAAGATTTTTAAGCAAAAAAAGTCGATTTTTTTAAACCTGCTAGTCCAGAATCCCCTCTTAAGTTGTTTACACACGAAGTATTGTCGCGGGTGCGTAAATCTACCGGGTCTCAGAATGGCATGGAAAAAGGAAGAAAGATCAACCTGAGCCATAAAGGAATCGACAGCGACACGTCGTGTGCGCCCAGAACTCCGGTTGGGGGGCAAGGGCGGGGTTGGATCCAGAGAAAGTAGAAGGACGGACTAGAGACCTATTCGGGTCCATGAATCGTGAAACGCAGCGGTGTGCATCGAACCGAATCGATACTGCCACGTATCGATTTCAACTCGATTTGTACCATCGATAACGGAATCCGTACTGTCGCTCGTGATTCTCCGTGCTTGTTCGCGCCATGTGCGCAGCCTGTAAGAGCAAACAGCAACCCCTTGTCGCCCACGCTGAGCGCTTGGCAATAATTTAGAGGAGCCTAGGGTTGCCACGTTTCAGAAGGATCGAGCAATTAAATTATCGACCTGCTCGGGCTCCTTTCGACCTTTGGAAGTCGAAGGACTCGTGTATCCGGCGATCGAAACTGCTGTGGAAGATTATTCTGTCTGCTCTTAGGGTGGACGCCCTTTGATCCTTCGTTAGGTATCCTGTACGGTTAGGACAAGGTGTTGTTAGGGTATGGAAACTACTAATTCCCGAGCTCAATGTTTGGTAGATGTTGAGTGGAGTTGAGAATGAGATCGAAGGAAGGCATGTAGATTAGAACAAAGTAATAAAGATTTCTATTAGAACAACTAGTATTAGATTGTCCAGAAAGTTCCTGCTAATTTTTAAGAAAAATTCAAACGTGAATATAGAATAAAATTTTTTCATGCGACGCTTTATATTCGAAAAAATTAACTTTGAAAATTTGTAGAGTACGCGTGTACTTGAGTTAGCTTCAGTTCAGTTGAATTTTATTCCACATTTTCAATTCAATTTTTTACGTAGAATCACCCTTACTCGCTTGTACCACCATTTACTGGACACCCTGTATATTTATTGAATTACATAGGCGCCATTTTGTTCCAACCTTTCCAACTCTTAAGGGATGTATACATGTTATCTGTTTTCAACTAATGGAAATATCTTGCTATTTGAAACTTTTGTCTAGATAAAAATGTAATCCATCGTTGCACTCAAAAAAGAAAGCAGCATGTGAGCACCACTGAACCATAATGGAGTGTGCTTCTCTCCAGGGCAGTGACCTGCGCTCGCTGGACGCGAAGTAGACTCCTTATCAATTGTGTCATTATGAAGTTAACGATCTTGCTCGTAACAATGGCCAGTCCGCATTAAAAGTCTCATAATCCCTTCGCCATCTTCGGCCGGATGTATCGTTCGTGTCGTTCGATTTCCCTCGGGCCGGAAGTCGCCGTCGCGATTCAAGCTCGTTCCCCCGAGTGTAACGTTTCAAAGAGTAATCAATTCTAAACTGTTCGAAGACAATGGGCTCTGTTGCGGTATCACCATGTTGTCTATGCGTCGGAAAACGTAAATATCTTTGGAAACACTGTGTTTCTGTTCGTTTTGTTCTGCTATTTTATATTTTGCAATTTATTCTTCTACGTTTCGATAACACAGTAAACCTTCCCAATTACAATTTTTGTCATTTTTATTGGCATCTATTTAGAACACTGTTGGTCCGTAGTACAATGTAATACAGTCAGTCTCATAAATATTTGTACCCTCTATGTCTATTGAAGAAATTTATTTGAATTTTGATGTTTGATGTTTCCAAGTGTATGTTTGTATAAATATATAAATGTATAAGGGTATCCATATACATATTCATAATGAAAAATTCATTTGGCAATATCCAAACTATTATTTAATTTAGGCAAACTTCTTGAATACACATAGAGTACGAATATTTATAGGATTGACTGTGTATATTTCAAGTAGCATTAGTATTATTGGAATTTTTCTCACACAACTGGGCTAAATTACGTATATTTTCGAAACCACTATTATAGTTACTTAACTATTTCTGGAATCAATGATATGACGAAAATATTTATGTTGGTAGTAGGAAGCTCTAATCTGATGTTTGCAATGAAACGTAAAGGCTAAATCTAGAATGATCAATAGTCAGAGCTACGAGAGGAAGCGTCAGTTTTAATTCTACTTTATCATGCGTGTTAGATATATCCAGCAGAAAGAGACGGGTACACTGCTCTTCGTTTGGACCTTCGTTGAACTCTATGTCGTGGCAAACTCTGAGAAGAAATTGCTTCAACCGTGAACTTTAAATTATATAGTGTGAAATACAATGTGTGAACAAAGGTGGTCAATTGTGGGAAAAATGTGCCAAGAAGAAAGTTAAGCGAGGTGAAACTCTCGCGCTAAATGTTATTTGACTTGTAATCAGTTCTTATTTAATCGACGGTAATGTATTCTTTTATACGAGGTTTCGCCGTTTTTCAGCCTCAAACATTGCAAGATCTGTAATAAAGAGAATAAAATATGATGGATTAACCTCCTCTGTATTGTATCCCTTTCTTTCGATATTAAAAACGGATTATCGTGTATTCGATAAACGTAATTGAATTAAAAAATTATTATATATACCCGAGTTTTAATAAGTACAATTCTTTGTAACGTGAACTGCTGATTATTAACTCATTTCCCTGCCAGGCAATGATCCATATCACACCACTAGTACGTGAAAATCTTTGTCGTATCATTATCGTGTAACGCTAAAATAGCTTCCAGGCCAACCACAAAAATGAAACTAGCTGCGCCACTGTATGTCGCCGTCGTGCAGTTACTATTAATCAAACAAGTCGCGTTAGACACTTGTCCGGATTTACTTTTACAGTACACGAGTAATCCAGGCGATTTATGGATCGTCGACTGCACGACGCGACGTCGCAACACGTGTCCTCCGCAACGAGTGCTACCATTCTCTGCGACGCTCCGTTTAAAAAAAACTTTGGGGTTTTCAAGTTGTGCGGTGAACAGTATATTTGACGTCTCTACTGTCGACAAAAAATTAGTTGTAAAGGTTATTGTCAATTATTCGCGCATCTTCTGAAGTTAATGATAATTCTACTGGATGTCTTGTAGCTCTCCTATGTTACATGTAATAACCTGTATATGTTTGCATATTTGCATTTTATAATTCGATTTTATAAATTTAATTCCTAAAATAATCTGAACAGTAAGTTTTGATTAGCAATTATATATTAAAATTCTAGACAAAGGTCATATAGTAAGTAACAGTACAAAAGTAAATATATTTTATCAAAATTTGTTTTCGATCGATAGGAAATCGAGATCGAGATTGATCTCGTCTCGTGCGCATCACTACTTAATATCAATTGCGAAGTAAATAACTCGAAGTGAGGACAAATTAACAGTAAAAGCATACCTATCAGCATGCAGCGCGACATCTACGCTGTAAGGCCGATCGCATCCGAGCGCAACCGATCAGTTTCAAAACACTCTGAAACTACATAGTTGCATGTGACCGCGGATCTAGGTAAAACAGATAGTGGAGTAGGTAAAACAAAGAGTGCAAACGGTTTCCAACACTAATTTCAAATCGGTTGCGCCCGTGTGCGTTCGGCCTAAGATTACATTATAACGTAAGTAGAATAAAATGAACTGTTATCCCAAAACCAAGCGTCAAAGTTCAAACGTTCGAAAACCGACATTAATTTCTTACCAACCTAATACAAGATAACGATCAACGCTCGTAAAGGTGTAGCTCTTCGGAGGCTTGGGAGGAGAATCAGGCTTTATCTCAAATGGTGGCAGTCTCTGGCAGGGTACGGGGGTGTCTAACGCGCAATCTGGCACGACCTACGAGCACGTCTATTTGACGGCGGCGATTTCAGCACGTATCCGTGGCTGCAAATTGCATTCTGCCGGGCCGGCGTGCGCGATTATATGCACGTGGCCTGTCCGTACAAAGGCGTATTCACCGACCGCGTTATGTGTCGGGTGCGCGCAGCCGAGTCGGTTGCATCCGCCGACAGCGTGTTGCAGCGACACGACGACGCCGCGCGTTTACGTGTCACGCAAACCGCGTCGACACGGCTACATGCGCCTACCGGCGTCGTACAGTTGTCAATGAAAGTACAAGGGCATCGTCATTCAATTTTTTCGTCTATTTCGCTGATACTTCAGAAATGCGGCAAATGTCTAGCTGCAAATATTGAGAGACAGGCACTGAATAGCATATTTTGAAGCTGTGGCGATTTCGACTCTTTTATGGCTGAACATAGTAACTTAGGGCGAGTAACATCAAACAGGATTTTTGCCATTTAATAGAGTTATACACCCACCATCCGTGTCTGTGATTTCTCATCATTGCAAATATTTTTAAACTAACAGGTCTGTACGTGCACAAGACAGTCCAAATCAATGGTTTACAACTTATCGTACTTTCTACTTTTCGACAATAATAAGTCTGCGACGTTATGACAGGGAAAAATCGTGACGCTTGAACAAGATCCACCGAGTCCCGCCACGTTCTTCGCGACGACGTTCCAGGTAACGGTCCCGTGAAATCCTGGGGATCTCCGGGACGTCGAACGACGCCGATATTGCGATATTAACTCGGACGACGCCCGCGAAGTGCCACTTGTAAGTGCGGGACGTCGCCGGAATGATAATGGGAGCTCCGTTACTAAGCGGGTAGAAGTTACCGTATTTTCGAAGGGACCTTCCTTGATCCCTGGGAAGATCCCTTGACGGCGTCGTGAAACGCTCGACTGCCGACCACCCGGTTGCTTGTTGCTCTTTTTCACGGCTCCGTGTTTGAGAGTCAACTTGGCAGAAAGGGACCAAGTCGGGAGTTCGTGCGTTTCGTATTGCGGGGACAGCAAAACTGAAGATTCTCGAAGGGTAGGTTTCAGGATGCAGAAGGTAAAGTTTGCCAACCGTAGTTTTTTAACGGTGTACTTTTTGTGGGATGGTGAAACAGAATACGTTTTCTCATAGGGGAGTCAAATGTAGTCTCTTCGGTAAGGACGAACCGAAGAAGTCCCATTGCATAACCTCCCTTAATTTATATTTGATATTTATTGAAATTGTAGATTTGTGTACTTTTATGTCGCAAGTAGTTCATGCTTTCTTTTATCACATTCGTAACCGCTGACGTGAATTCACGTCACTTCAAATTCTATTTCTGGTTATGAAAAAATTATGAAAATTTTATTTACAACATTGATATTTGAAAACATATTTTGTAATTTTTATTTTCGCCCTAACGATATATGTTCAGCTATTATTTTCGTCAGTTCTCAGTCAGTATTAGAAACGTAAAATATCTGCCGGTTAGGAATGTGTTAATCACTATGAAATGAAAAGACCCAAAACTGGTCATAATGGTCAAACCCTTTCTAAGCATTTTTTTTTTTTTTTTTATTTTTTAAGATTATATAAAAGGAAACCCCCAAGGAACGTATCTTTGTACGTAGGAACCTAAACGAATGTGGTTCGCCACTTTCATCTTTCTGAAACAAAAGGAGGTTCACGAGAGGTTGCAAAACTGCTTAACTTCATGCATTAGAAAGAGTTAACGACGAAGGTAACGCGCAACCACCGTAAGAATTTTACATGAAACCACGACAGCGCGAAGTTCCGGCGGTGACGTAATAAGCGCGCGATACCTGTGTACTGCAACTTCCGCGAGGGTAACGTCTGTAAATAATAAGCACTCTGCAGGAACATGCTCGCGGCGATGCTCCGCACCCACTTGAATTAAATATTTAAGCGGTCGGAGTGCTGAATGTCTGAGCGGTGCTGCTTTTTGTTGCACAAAAAACACACGTATTCGCGGGCATACAACTGCGAACACCACCGAACATACATAACGCGCAGGTGAAACGGTTTCGAACACGTGGAGGAACGCGCGAGAGCGTTCGACCCCCCATTGTGAAAGAAAACACCCAAATGTTCCCTAACAATGTTTTTTCTCATGGTATTCATTTAAAAATAAAACCAATTAAAATAAATAAAATAAAATTCATCTTTGCTCTGTATATATAAGTTATAACTAGGTGATTTTAGATAATTTAATGCCTAGATCAAAGGGAGGTTGAAAACGTTACTATAAGCGTTTGATTTATTCTGCATAAAAATGATCTATATAAAAATAGGAAGGGTAATTATACACGAAAAACAAATTGCTTTAAATTGCACAAATTATTTTTATCTTCGCATCTCTGCTGCGGGGGCAAATTTTCGCGCAACCTGTTATCGATTTTCAATTCTCAGCGGTAAATTTAAATCGACATCGACAGAAGTTATAATTTTATTTGTCGGTTCCCGTTAAACCGTTTTATCTGTTTGTTGAGTCTGCGGGCCGGAACGAGTGACTCCGAGCACGTAGGCGCATTAAAGCAGCAGAAGTAACGAGGAACGCGCTTTGCTTTTCGTCGATTCGGTGTCTGCGATGTTTGAAAACGGAGTATTTACGGTTCAGTTCGCACTAGAAGGAAAAATTACAAGACCCATTTTGATAATTTTTAGTTTTTTTTTCAAGTATCTCGTCTAGTTATCGTTAGTTCACGTTAGTGTATTGAAGGGAATCCAATAAAATTTTGATTATAGTCGATTTCATACAGACGTTGTTCTCGTTAGTTTGTCTTACGAATATTGTCTATGCAAATGTTAGTATTCCCATTCGATGCAGTTCGATTGGAAAACAATGCTTTGAAAGCAAATGTGCTCCTCTCCAATATGGTATTGGTTCTTTGGATGCAAAACAACTCCTCCCTTTCACGTTTCGTGCAGTTGTCATTGCAGAATCCATTAAAAAAATATGCCATTTTGCGAAAGATGATTAACCTCTATGGAACCGTGTAACTTTCAGATCGCATGCTAAGACATCGAGGTTCCAATGGTATTATTTTACCAAATAATTTTAGGTTTCTCACAAGATGATATACGTCGTAATTATATAATGTCTCTGACAACCAATAACAATATTGATGGGTTGGCAGTACCATTTACCTGAAACATCAAACTAATCCCTTGCAAGTTGTTTTCAGAAAACAAAATTCGACCCATAGATGATTAAGAAGCATATCTACTTATGCTGCAAATATGTATTATTGAACGTTTTCATGCCATATAAAAATTGATATTGGTAAACTATGCGATTGAAATAGTATAAACTAAAGACGATATCGGCTAGAGCGAGTTATCAGCGACAGGAATTGAAAATCCACATTCTACAGCCGCAACGGTGTAAACGTTCCTTATTCGCCAGCGTTGGAATACCTCGCACGTTGTCCGATCCACCGATGTTTGCCGTGAAACGAAAGATCTTCCTGAATTTGGAATGCTCCGAAGGCAGCCACTGGGTTGCCAATGTGATTTCAATGGAAGCACCAGTGAGTAAAGTACCACATCTTAGACTTACGACATCTTACAATTTATCACATTTACACTATGCTCAGACAGTACCCGAAACTTGTAATATAAAGGAATCGCTGTTAACATAACAGATTGTTTGTTCTGTTGCTGATACACGTGTAAGAAATATCTTACATCTTCTGTCCCAAGTGTTAGAGGAATCTGATCACTAGTATTTTATTGACATTTGTTTTCAACAATTAGGTTTCTGTGCTTTGTCACTTTTACAATGATTAATTCTAGAGATTTGAGACTGTAGAACAAATTAAACAAAATGCGACGGAGGAACTGAATACGATCTCTTCATTGGCTTATGAAAAGTGTATTGGGTTAAGCATTGGCACACATGTGTGTCCTTTCAGATGGATGTTATTTTGAAGGAGACAAAATAAATTCACTTGAAAATGAACAACAATGTGTTTTATTTTAAAATTCCGGTTACATTCTGATCATACTGTATCTTCAACGCACACTCATCCCACAACACATCGTCAAATATGCGATAAATTAACCCTTTCAAATCAGAATATTTTTTTCTCTACTAATGTAATTTAATTTTTAGGGTTAACTTGGACTAAAATTAGTATGGATAAAATGTTTTAAAAATGCCAATAGTGTAGTTTTCTAGAAAAACTGGTCTTTCTTCGTCTACACAAATAAGGACATTCACCCTAAACGATAGTGTCCGTTTTGTGTGTGGTAATTTTGTGTCCTCAATTGTGGACACAAGGTCTGAAAGGGTTAATCAAACCGCCCTTTTCCAAGTGTTTCGTATTCTTTTAACACACAGAACCGTACCAAAATCGAATCCAGCCACGTATGCACCAAAGAATACAAAAAGTGCAGATTTGGAGAGGCACACTGGCGGCAACTTTGCCAAGCCAAGGCCATTCAAGGATCCCAAGGGAAAATTCACGTCGTAACTCCTCGCGGGGTCGCACGCCCCGCGTTTCGCTTTGATCTAGAGGCATTCGCGAGTATGCATGCTTCGATACAGTAACGCACACGCACGCGTATCCGTGGTCCTGGAAGATTACAGTATTCGCGGAATTAGGCGAAGAGCGGTGCACGGTGGCGTGCACACGCGTGTGTTCCCGCGGCCTGCGACTTTGCGAGCTGCATGCACAATCGAGCGACGACGGGAAGTTACAGGGGAAAGTCGCTGACGCGAGCATACCGAGAAACAAAAGGATTCCAAAGAGGGACTCGAACTTTTGCGGGCTATTCGAGCAAATTTTCGGTGATTTTAGAAGTGACGCCGTTTGTTTTCCTTCGCAGTAAATTTGTAGTAAATGAAACTAGACAATGAATCGTTGCATTGCTTTTTATTGAAATCACGACTTCACGTTATTTAATTTTTCGTTTTTAATGCAATTCATCGGATTGCGAAGCGTTACACGCAAGCTTATTCTCGTCGTGACTATCGGAAACGCAATTTACCCCGAATATTCGTTTAAAGCGAATAGATAAATCTTGCCACAGGGAGTTTGATATTCTCGACGTAAATCATTTTTACCGTTGTCCGTAACAAGCTTGAAATTAACTCGGTCAAGCCGCAAGCGTTGGTTGCATTTTTATTGCCGACGTAACGCGCGTCGCCTTTCCAAGCGGATAAAACATTTTCATTCGGGACCTAAAGCTCCGTATTGAATCCAGTTCGAGGGATCTTCGATGACAGAGTAGGCTTCGTTTGTTCTTTTCAATAATAGTCACGATACGAATACGTGTGATGCGATACCTCAATAATTTTAATATTATTTCCATCGATATTGAAATGTACGGAGCATTACTGAAAATCCGACCGTCATATTTGCAATCAAATATGAAAATTTAGCACAAAATGCAATTGGCCCATATTAAAATCCATCGAAAAAGTCTCCAAGTCGGTGAACGAGTTAAAATTCCACAAATTACGGTGCTTCCCGTCCTCATTTTCCGTCCATGCATTAATTGAAACCAGAATCAAATTAATTGCGTTTCGTTGGCTACCTTGATGAGCCCAACATCTTCGAAACTCGAAGAATCTTCGTATTACATCGTTAACTTTGGAGCAGATTTGGTCCTCCACCCTTATCGTTGTATACAGGGTGTTCGGTAACTGACGATACAGGCGAAAAGGGGGTGATTCTACATGAAAAAATAAGTCGAACATATTGAATAAAAATTTCTCATGTGAGGATTTGTTTTCGAAAAAATCGACTTTGAATTTTTGCCGGGTACGAGCGCACTTGATCGTGCCCCGTTATAACGGATCTGACTGTATAGTAGATCATTGTTTCGACTGAAGTTATGTCGATGAATACTTCCAATGGCACGGAAATGTTTCCTACTATCCGACTTTTATCGCTAAACACTATCAGTATCTATCAGTCTGCCATCATGTCTACATACAGCAATGGAGAATATATGGACATGATACTTTCGTTAGGTGCGTGCGGTGGAAACGCAACAGCCGCTACTAATTAGTACATACACCGGTATCCCAGAAGATGTACCGCTGAGAACTAGTGAAAATTTAATTTTTCAGCAAAATGATGCACCGTCACATTTCAGTCGTCATGTGAGAGATTTTTAAGCTTGAAAATCTTTTTATTTCCGAACAGTCGAAATTCATATCCCGTTATTGGTCCCTTTTTGCTTGGACCACCAGTTACCAAACACCCTGTATATTTGCTAGAAAAATGATCATTATTATACGAAGAGGTGTCTTAATTCAGAATAGTTTGAAAGGCTCGCTATATACTACACGCCAACGAGCCATCGGAGCAGGATGAACGCTCCTGCAGAAAACGGTTTCTCCCCAGGTGGTATCGAAATTCGCCACGAAAAGGGTATCTATTAATCGGCTCTCGCGGAGGTGAGCGTTGTTCCCGACATTGACGAATTTCGTTATTGAATATTAATCCTAGCGGGACTTATCGTGGCCAGCGGTTTCCACAATGTTCGGCGTGGCTCGTTACTTTTGAAATATCGATTCGCGTTGCGCGTCGACGTGTCCGTATCGGAGATCCTTTCTTTCGAGGAAAGCAGCCCTCGCAGCCAGCCCTCCTGGGATAAAGAAAAACGGTCGTCTCGCTCCGCGAAGACGGAGTACGCGCAACAAGCGAACATATTAATGGATCGTTCGCAGCGTCGTTTTACTACTGCGCGCGACGGAAAAGCTGTCGCGGATGAATAATAGCCGCGCCTCCTTTCTACCACCCCCCATCATCCCCGAACACTCCTTTCGCTTCTCCAGCTAACGCGGATTAATCGATACCCGGGCGAATGTTTCCCTTTATTCGCGGCAACGCCGACGAATCTGCCCCGTTACGCGATTTAATTGATCGTCGAGAGCGCAAGAACACGCCACCTCCTCGGATTGAACGTGTGCCCGCGAGCCCGGCACGATTCCGACGCTTTAACGCACCCTCCTGGAATTATTCATGTCACGTATCCCGCGTTTTGCGCGGCATTGACGCCTTCGTGCCTCCCACACCCTTCATACCTGCCGATCGCATCGATGGAAGACGTGGTGCGAGTAGTGCCGTGGAATTGAGAGCGACCTATCTCTATCGCAGGGTTTCATTATCTTTTGTGGTCATTAAAGTAGTCGAAGTCACTCAATTCCTTTGTGCCTCAATGATGGAACAAAGCACTGGTAATGGAAGAGAAAAACAAAGGATAGTCTCGTTGTATTTCTGCGAAAAAAAACGTTCAATTATAATTTGAAAGTTTGATTTTGTCTGTTTAGAGACCTTTAGATCAATAGTGACCGAAATAGCTACGTTTAGACCCAAGTTTTATGATTGGATCATAACTGAACGCAGAAGACTTCGTCTATCGTCGCGCAGAGGACAAATGTCGTGTACCCACCCACGGAAATTCCAAATAAAAGGGACTGCAGTGAAACAACGGTATTGCTCTGTGCATTTTCAGTCTTCATAAAAATCCGACAGCGTACGGATTGAAGAACTCGGGTAGACCACGTCACTCGCACCTTTTTTTTATTGTAAAACGCTTGTGTTTCGATCACGTTTTGTTTCTTAAATATATCACACCAAGGAAGTCTTAAAACCGGCGTGTTTTATTTAGCTAAATATTCAACAAGTCTATAGATCGTCAGGCTACAAAAGTCAAGGAATGAACTCTTCATCTGTGATGAAAGTGTCTGTGCTTAAACTACCTATGGTTAAAGTAGCGGTGCTTGAAGTATCAACGCAGTGTATCCACCACAGTGTACTATTTTCGTCCAATGTCGACCAAACATCGAAGAATCGTTAGCGCGAGCAGCCACCAATTAATGGCAACGCCAATTTCTTCTTTCGTTTAGTAGAAGTAGAAAGGACCGGTGGTTAACCATCGCGAAACGTCCATCACGAATTATCGCCTGCTAAATTAATGTTTCTGTTTCAAGTTTAACCGACGCCGACCCAATGTTAGCCTGGAACGTGTAGTTTTAGGTGACACGCAGACCACCGATTTACCGCGGAAACCACTCACTATCGTTCGACGTCCAGCACCTGGAAACCTTTGTCTTTAAATTCCGTTTGCTTTGGCAACGCATGATCGCCTACGAACAATGGGAACGTGGGTGTATTGTATACGATTACGTTTCAAGTGATTGTTTCAAGTTTAGAAAGAAACAATTCGATGCAAACTGTTGGGAATCTGCACGGATGTTTGCTCGTATCGAACTACAGTAATTTAACTAGTTGTTTAATTTACGTGATTGTAGAAATGTGGAAATTTACTATGGTCCGATCTAAGATAAATTATGTAGGATATGTTATGTACTGTTGAATATAATGATAAATATTATAATCATGTTATTTTTATTTTGAATTTTTTCTACTCGTAGTTTGTCAGCAACGATTTTGTGCAGCGTAACGAGCGCGTCCGTCCAAGTAGCTATTCAAAATAGTATTACAAGAAACTATTATATTATAGAGTTATTAACGTATTTATATACACCTTTCGTCAATATGTACGATAAGGCATATTTCGATGGTGGCTAAATTAAGTTTAACATTACAGAATTGACCACATAGATCCACAAAATCATGATCCAGTTCTGCGTGCGATTATCCGAGAGATACTGTCGCGAAAGGCCAGCGCAAATCTCGGTACGAAACTGGAAAACAACGCTTTCTCGCACTCGTTACGGTATCCGCGTAAACTAATTACGACAAAGGGGAATGCATGTTGCTGTGGAACTTCTGCTGTACTTCCCTACGTCAACTAATTGCGACATTCTAAGACATACAGATACGTCGGCAGCAAACGGGCAAACGGTGCTGACTTTTCATGAAGTTTCCAGGAACGATCGCGCGGTGCGTCAGTTTGCAAAGCCACGAATTTTCAACGTCTACAGGCTAGCAACATACAACATCTCCGAAACCACTAAAATTCTTACAAATGGAGTTCATAATCCCCGAAATTCTTTCTTAATTACGGTACACCTTCGGTTTCTGAGCATTTCAACAGCCTCTAAATTCATTAAAGTCTATTATTCCATTGAGCGAACTTGAAAGTTCGCCACGTGCAATTAGCGTTCATGAAATCTCATAAATGATATGAACATACGAGAGAACGGTTACTATAAATGTTGGTGGTTTATCGACCCCGATGTCAAGTTCCTCCGGGAGTCTGGTTAATTGGATTCGCGAGGATAAAAAGAGTACGCGATTCATAAAATGTCTGCGGTTCATCGATCGAGATACACCGGTCTGGCGGTCGTAAAAAATTCCCTTCCGGACGAAAGACCGTTTCACGAGAGATAGAACTGGCTACGTAAACTAGAAAGGATCGTGCTGGTACAGAGGACGAGGAAAGGGGAGTGAAATTAAGCGACGAACACTGAGCGGAAATAAAACTAAGTCCTGGATGGTTTAAAAAGACAGATGATGGATAGAATAAACTTTAATTAAAACCTCGGTTTTAAGGCCGAAGGAAGAGCAGGACCTTACGACAGATTAAACGTGGACGAGAACGGTGTAACATTTTTAAACGGGGAAATTAACTAAAATTAAACACGCGCCCGTTATTTCAGCGAAGAATACGTGTTAATTCGTATCGAATTAACAGCCACGAATAAAAGCTTTTTTTCAATGACCCTTTTTATTTAAAGACTTTACTCGTCGCGAGATGGCAGACAAAACAAAATATACGGGTACACGAAAACATGATACACAGGGAAACTTAATTGGTGAGATTTGGTGCATTGCTGAATTATGTACATAATAAAATGAAACGGATGTACAAAGTTGCAATACAATGAAACGCGATCAAAGGACACGAACTATACAGATGTTTCTGTGTTACTAGTTCACTTTGAAATCGTATTTGTTTGAATTTTATGGAAAGTAATCCGCGTATTTCAATAATTGTTTAATGGCTATTCAACCCAAGTTTATTTTACACTTGAACTCCGAGAAGAAACGGAACACAAAACACGGTGCTTTGCCAGTTTATGGATGGTCGACGTGTCTCTGGAAGGTTTGAGAAATCCAGAAAAAAATTACATGTCGTTTCATCGTGGCCATCATTTTTCTCTTGCGACGCGCTTAAGGGAAACACCAACGCAAGGAGAAAACATCCGCGCAAGCAAACTTCTCCAGACACGTATTCTGCGTGTGTGCATTGTAAAGAATATGTTTCCGGAACGCGGCTTAAGCCTCCTGAGTTGGCTAGGATTACTCCCATAGCGCAGGAATAATGAGAATTTTTATTCTAAAACGTAACACACTTTCCGCTTAGAAGAAGCATTCGTACTCCAGGAATAATTGCGATAAAAAATGCTGTTTGTTGAATGAATTGAATTATTTTTTAAACACTATTGCACCAGCGTAATTTATTCAAACGATTTTGATAATCAAAGAATTATTCACTGATAAATTTATATGTTTATGGAAACAAAGAGAATTTTATAACCTGTAAATTTTGTCAACGTAAAATTATTCATTTTTTAAAGAAGCTTCCACAGCTATATTTATGTTTGAGATAGAAACACTTTCAACTGTATAGCGATTACTGGTCTACCTAATTCTGTGCCCATCAATTTCATTCGAAGAGATCCCACAAAAACGGGATGGAAAACATAAACATCAATCAGCTTGTAAACGACTATTAAACATTTACGTTTCACACACAAACGCATTTTACATTTTTGCCAAATTAGTCCACTCGTTTTTTCGTCAATTAACGATACTCGTCCTGATTTCAGAATTCAGTCGCGTGTACTTTGGCAAATAATTGTCCAACGAGAGTTTCAACTTCCCCATTTGGATTTTTAATTTGAATCCACTCGTGTTGTCCAACTGTTAGTAAACCATAGCGTTTCGTTTACAATCTGTACGATTAATGTTTTCGAAATTCACCGGCAAAACTGTACACGAACGAGAAATCGAGTGCGAGCATGTTAAATATTTCTCGTGTTTCATCGACAATAAATTTGATCGGCATCCTGTTTTGTTTCGTAACTTGAACAGCTTTTTAATTTTCGATTGTTTTTCCTGATTGGCGCGGCAAAAACATTTATAATCCGGTTTGCCTTCCGCCAGTGTGTTAATACTCATACATTTAATCAAATGTTAGGACAGTGAAAGAGGGATTGGAATTTTTTTTTTGCAAAGTGTAAAGCATCGTACGCGAACAAAATTACTGTTTGTTCAATCGACTGGATGCAGTCTCGTTGCAAGCACGTAATCGTTGCCTGAAATTGAATTGCCATTTCCATGTAAAAATGTTTCCTCTATCGAAACCTGTTACGAAACGATTCTGATGACAATTAAAATAGCATGAATAGAAAGTTTTTATTTGTCCCGTTACTCGAACATTGATTTTCCTTTCGGAAGTTGCGCTGTCGCTACCAGATATGTCAAATTCGAATTCTTGAACATGGTCTTGCATGACCGTTCAATATTCTGGATATTACACAAAATTCCTTGGAATTAGGTGAAGCGTCAATTGCTTTGCTCTTCTTGTTTTACTAATATAACGGTCATTTCCTGGAGAATCCCTGGTCTTTCTACAATAGATCGCGACATCTTTCTTCTGTCTTTAAATTTGTAAAGTCACGTTTAATATTATAGAATAGTGAACAACCGAAGTACCATAAAAACATAGAAATAAATGAATTTATTGCGAGATTGAGTAAGAATAGAAGGACTTGTTTAAAAAAAGACAACTTTTGAACATTTGTGGGGTAGAATTGATTACAGCTTGACTAATGTGTCTATACAGTCCTCATTTTTGCTCGTGTTGGTCGTCTGGAATTTCTTTTTTAACTGGTTCGTATTAAGAGACAGCAGCGTAAGTAGAAATAGTGAGTAATGGTCAGACGCGTCAGCCAAGTCGTACTCGATGACACGTATGGCCCACGAGTTTTTAAAATTTATGTTCTCGAAAACGAATCCCTGGATGGAAAAACTGTATTTTTAACTGACTTCGAAAAGGAAGAGATTACTCAATTGTATTTAATAATTTTAACAAATTCATCGAGAACTGGTGAATAATAATGCAGTTTAAATGCAAATTTCATACTTTTTAGTGCATTTTTAATGTTTTCCGAAGTCGGTTGTTTTTTTTCCAATTTACATTGTTACGGAAAACCGTTCTCTGTACTACATTTTATTTATTTCCAAATCAATTATTTGCAGCCTGCGATACGGTAGCAAAGTTTAAATCGACTTTTCGACCAAAAACATTCTAATACGGTAAAATTCAAAATGAAAATACTTTTAACTAAAACCTGAAACCGCACAAAAACAACACTCGACGCATTAAAAATTGAAACATAACAGCACTTCAGCGCGCAACGTGCACCAAAATAACAACCTTTCTCGTCCCTTTAATCGTTATTACCGTCATCATCGTCCCTTATTAAATTGCGGTCGAGGTCGCGCCGCCGGCAGATTAGTCCTTTTTTTTTAAACGCGACAACGGCCAGCGAGATAATCGTTACTAGTCGTATATGGTAATTAAGAGCAATTTAATGCCGACAACCGACCATTACTTCGCAGCGTGTATTCCTGGGCATATCCTGCGTTTGATGCGGCCGACGCGCCTAACCGTGTTTAAACCAGATATGCATCTTCCATTTCTTTTTTTTTTTTAACGTTGACCAGTCGTAAAAACACGAAAGGGAAGGAATCGGCTGGAAATAGGCGGATTCGCGTCGTCAAATCGCAAAACGCGACCCAGTACGCGGTATCGGTCGCCTGCATCGACAATACGCTCTAAAACAATTACAACGGTCGGAAAAAAAAGTAAAAAGGAAAACCGAGGCTAACGAGAGCGGTCGCTCGTATGCACGATTGTTTTAATCTGCTCTTTCCCATGTAGCGCTATGGAATGCTTTTGCAAACATTGGTGCTCTCACGGCCGATTTCAATTCGAAGGCACCGCCTCTTGCGCTTTGAAAAGCGTTGATATCGCTCACAATCGGTTAACAAATCTTAAAGGATCCGACTAGTTTGAAAATAGAATAAAAATTACATTTCATTCGTATTTTTTTAATGAAAACAGTAAATTTTAGTGCCATATAAATCTATTACTATTTTACAATTTTTAATTTCATTCGATTCCATTTTTATTCCGTGCGTTTTAAGTTTTATCCGTGTTTCAATTACACAACATCGCGGTTTGCAGCTTCAGGATCACGCTGAAACCATCGACCGCAAAAGCGTTGAGGGCAGATCTTGTAGCAAACGTGTTTCCTTCCGTTTTTTTAAATGAGCGCGTGAGCCGTTTGTTTTAATAATAGAATGCTGGAATTCAATTACCGTTCCGGTGTTAATTCGCACAGTAACGACTTTCGGGCATTCATTAAAAATTTCATGGAAATTGCTTGATATGGCATGAAAATAATTTGTTAGGTCTTGGCAACAAATGAAAGAACGTTCCTTAAAACATTTTAACCAGCAAGTAAACCTGATTTTTTCTGTAAAGTTAATACTACTTTCTTAAAATAAAATTTCAAAGCGAACGTGATAAGAAATCGCAACCATTTATCTCAACACAGAAATTTCTTCCAAAGTAATTGAGGTTACAGTTACGGTAAGACGAAGATGAACGCGATTAGAAATGGCTAATATAACATTTTATCGAGATCGCTCCGTTTCTTAATAAATATATTTCCCCAACTTTCACATTTTCCTACGGGAGATAAGATCGCATTGCTATTTCAGTCTCGTTTGAAAAGTTCCCGGAAGCGGGAGTCCGGTGTTGAATACTTTCTGAAATCACGACGCGAAAGATTAATATTCTCGTTTCATCACCTTCCTCTCCCAGAACATTCAAAGATACCCGCCAGGGTTTCCTCGGACTTCGCTACTCAATTAGAACTCGATCAACTACAAGGGAGTTTGCAGTTTGCGAGAAACGTTCCAGATTTCGCGAATAAGTGCATATAGCCAGGGGTGGGCAACGTTATTTCCCGAATAATAGGTAACGAGCACGGCCAACGCACTGCAGTCTCATCTAACCAGACATTTTTTAATTTCTATCGTTAAAATATCAATTCGTATTTAACTAGCAACGTTAACAGTTATTTATCGTTTATTCGCCATACGAAATTCGTATTTAGGCAAGAGTTTCGCGTATCTCTGAATCCAATGCGACAAAATATGCGGCGACCATCCGAATTAATGGAAATGCTCCAGCGATCTTTCCGTCCGATACCCCAATAACGAGTAGCCGGCAGCAATGTTATAAACGTTACTTTTTTTTTTTCAGGCGGCTAAATACAGCCGACTCGTCGTTATCTAATCCACCGCCATTCCGCCGTGAAAATGAAAATGTTGCATACGTGTAGATCCACTCGAGTTAATTAAATGCCAACAGCAGGAAAAACAACAAAAATGCGCAACAGGCGGGAATAAAAGCGATCGGTTGTCGCAGCGTGGGGAAAAAGAAGTGAAATATGTTGCTGAGAAATGTCCCGTTCTCATTTGTTCCGTATTGTTCACGAACATTGGCTACGCACGAGCTGTGAATTCTCTTGCAGTCATACTGGTTCTCCAAATGTCATACTGGTTCTCCAAATAGAAGCATGGAAAGCTCCATAATGCTTAACTTGAGGGTATTCCTATACCTGACGAGATGTAGGCTAACAGGTGAATATAGCGATCGACATAGCTATGTGCTCGCTTTTTTATATTTATTAACTCTCTGTAAGCCGAATTTTTTTTCCTGTAGACAACTTGCCATTTATTTTGATATTTTCGGTTGATGGTGCAACGAACAGATATTATTTTCGGTATCATCAATATAAATTTTAAATATTAAATAATTTATTTTATTAACGAAGTGATTTTATTCTATTAATACAAATTATAAAAATATTCGTATACTTTATTTTATTTTTGCTATATGAGCTGGAATAATTGCATCATCTATACGAATAATTATTCGAATAGGATTAGGAGCACCAGGAATATGAATTAATAATGACTAACTTTACTCTACGATCAATATTGTTATTGGGTATCAGATACATCATATAACTAACAATAAGACTAACTATAAATAAGACGTATACGTTATCTTATGAAAAAACTAAAATTTTTTGGTAAAATGTCGATATATTAACCGTTTGAGGGCCAGAGAAAATTTTCATACATATTCGAAAAATGCCAGATAATTTTAAGCAAAGACGCATGATTCTGAACAAAAATGTATATTTCGGTCAATTTTATTTTAAGATTATGGGATTTTTACACAATACTGAAAAGATGTTATTCGTAAACATATGGCTTCGACATAAGCGTTCACGTACAATTGTGCTCTTCCAGACACGATTCGTGCACTTACAGCTTCGGGCAGCGATATATCGCTCTTGACCCTTTTTGCAAGTGCATGGAGAAGCGATATATTGCTCCTTGGCACTCAAAGGATTAATATATGACCTGAAAGTTACATGGGTCCATAGAGGGTTAACGGCTATGATGTAGCGTAGAATGATTGCCAATGAAATGAACGTTTTTGTTGAGCATTAAAGCATAAATATTGCAATATCCAAGAACGTTTAATAATTGCTGTCTAGTTTTATTTGATTTAGTATCACTATTTATTATATGGAGGTGTAGAACCTTGTAATAAAATTAATTCTTGGAATCATCGAAAACATATAATTATGTTTTTATATACGTACAGCTGGCAGTGTACGTCGCTGAAACGTAAAGAAACAGGTTAGAGCCCCTTGTGCAACTCTCTGAACTTTGCTCTCTCGTATCACCCTCGTTTCTACTCCAGAACTCTTATAAGCCTGAAGAATACTGGCAAATGAGGTATTCAAGTTTTCGAGTCAGCAGTCAGCTTATACTTTACAACTCTGTATCCGCGATCTTTGTGCGTCACGAGTACAAGCACAGTATACCCTCTTATAATAATCCCTCGATTATATAGATCTAAGAGTGACCTACACGTTACCATTTTTATTGAATAGGATATTTTAGTCACCTTTAGAAAAGATAGACATCTTGTTGAACCTGATGAATATCTGTTCAGATACTCTTTGGGTACAAGGTGATTCATAAAACGTGAGCATAATCTGAACAGAGAGTTCAGCGCACAAAAGTAATTAAAAAAGTACTTACGAACGCTTGCCCTATCTGACCTTGCTGTCTAGTTATGACCGTCAAAGTAATAAAAAGTAACATGAGCAATCAAAATTCGAAAGTTACGACCGTTTCTAAAGTTCCCGCAACGCTCGTTTCAATCCGTAGTCACGTGATGGACTTCCGTTGGTTATTTATAGGAAAAGTTTTGTATTTAATTCATAATTTTGTTGTTTACAAATACTCCCATAATACAATAGAAAAATTCATAATTGATTAAACATTAGAAGAATTATGAGTCATGTCGGTATTAACTTCGTAAGAAAGTTAAACTGGATAAATGTTTGTACTACCTTGTTACATTATCTTCGTGAAGCACTTATTTACTTTTCAAGCTATTAGCAAAGATTTTACGAAAAAAGCCCCGGTAGAACGCGAGCTGAAGGTGTTCTCCTAAGTCTTTCATCAAACTTTCAAGAAAGATCGTAGAAGCATCCGACATTACAGAAAATGAAAGCCTTCTAAGAGTCTGCTTTTACGAGATCATCTTGACACTAAATCCGAACATTTTTATAAAGAAACCATTACGCAGCTTATAAAAAAGATGAAGGTACATATTTGTTCTTAAGTATTTCAAAACGCCGTGCTGCCAGATTCGGCCATAAAATGAATTTACATAGCAGATTGGCAGTATACTTTTACGTGTACACTTTCAGCAATATGCTATTGCACCTCTCTGACAATTCGTCATGCTGCACGAAATTTGTTTAAAAGCTTAAAAAAAGATCGATCGTGGGTAGCTCTTAATATATACGGAGCCTGAAGATATTAAGTGGAACCAAAATAACACTGCTAATAAAATATTGCACAAAGTCGAATGTCTACGTTCGGTTTTAAAATTAGCTGCAAACGGAGTGCCTGCGGCGATTTCGCATGATCCACTCGAGGCTGTAATATAAATTGCCGAGCTTTGTAGTAAAAAGGTCGAAAACCGATCGACAAGGTGCAGGCGTGCCAGCAACAATTTATTGGACACAAATTCGGTATAGGTAATCTAATTAATTCCGCTTTCCCGACATAGTTGGCGGAAGACTTTGAATGGTTGGTACCCGACGAACGTTCCTAAGCCATGGAAATTAGCCTCTGCGGCTGTCTGTGCAGCTGATGCCCCAGGGGACGTTCGCTCGAAAACGCGCGGCAAAAAGCGACGGGCCAGAAAGGAAAATACGTCAACGAGCCACAAAAAAAAAAGAAGAAGAAGAAGAAAGGACGAATTTCACGAAAAGGTGGCAGCTTGGTTCGAAAGTTCCGTCGCGGTGGTCCGCGACAAAGGCGGACGTATTTCGAGCTCGTTTAGGTGCGAATAAAGGCAGAAACACGTTATTGCCACCCCACGTGACGGGACACGAACGAAGAAATCCTCGAAACATGTGAAATTGCCTATGGGGACCTCTGGTCGTTCATTGCTCGCCGAATACCCTGAACTTTATAGCGAATGTTTATGCTATTGAATAACATTTAGATTTTAAATGCTTGATTGTATTTTGATTTGTTATTTGATTCTATATTCAAATCGAGATTATGCATACTACCACTTTAACCCATTCACACACAACTACGAGATGTCTCATAGTTGAAATCGATTACAATTACTCAAGGGATAAGTTTATAGCATTTTGAGTCACGAATTATTACAAAAGAAGATCGCAAATTTTCTTTTTAATACAACAAATTTAATATCACTTTTTATTATCAAAATAATAACTTAGATTACACATTTGCATTAAATCTTTGTACTCAAGGCAAACTGCCTTAAACATTCCTGGCAGTGAATGGGTTAAAAATACAATAGTTGTTCCATTGATAAACAATATATTGCTCACCCGTTGTAATCGTCATCTGGTCCAGGCAAATTTTTCCCCAGAGTTAGCAGCACACCGATAGAGGAGACAATGCGAGAGTCAGTAGGGCGAGTGCAATAAATATTGGGAGAAAAATTACAGGTCGACCGATGATCGTCGACAATTGCTAAACCATAATGGCTGGCTGTGTACGCGGGAGAGTTACGCGAACCCCCAATGGCACGTCACATTCATAAACGGCGTGTGTCGTGTAATGAAAAAAAAAAGAACAAAAATGGAGAACCGTAGGTTCAGTGGGAAACCGTCGAGTTGGAAAAGAGCGTGCGAAATGAACCATGAAATTAACGAATGGCCCCGAATTCATATCCACAGGTCCCATTTTGTCGGCCAATTAATTATTTAAACGCGCGCGCGTCTGAAAACAACACCGCCCTGTTGATACTCATATTCCCGTTTGCAAGATAGATGACAGAGGTCCACCCCCAACTCTCCCCTTCACATGAATGCGTTGCTTTGCGTGCACAGGAACGTAGCTAACACCAAAAAAGGCAACGTTGTTTTAATTAATAGCCTTCGAGAATTGTCGAACTCCTGTCTCTTTTGGGAATTGATTTTAAAATTTCAACGGAATTGTTACTGGTAGGGATCACAAACGGCGTTTAGAAATTATGCATAATCGCAGTTTGAGTAAAATTACATTTGATTCCATAACGTTCAAAATTTCAAAGAGATTCAATTGCGATTCCACTATGAATAAATCACGATCATACCGCGAAAATAGTTACATAATTTTAGAATTTAATTTCATATTCACGTTTTCATGAATTAGTCAATCGTGAGAGATGAAAGAAATTTGAACTGGGGACGGAAATAGGTTGACCAGGCAACTAAACTCCTTCTCTGCCCGTGCAATTTCGAAATGGAAGATTATTTTGGTGCGAATTCGCCAGGCAACTGTCTGGACACACATAGAAATATTTTATAATCTCATAATATCTGTCTAATGTTCTAGTAGTTTAACGTTTATTCTTGTATCTAAAGATCTTGTCACCATTTCTTATTACTATTTTAACTATTCTTACTGGATTAAAGAGGTCACAGACCGTCGAATAGAGATGCAATCGATGATATTTCGCGGATTATCGGACGGAGTCAAGATTTTACTAATGGATGACAAAACGATGCCAATGGATTACGTTCTAAAATCGTCGAGCGATCGTACGCGCTCCATAGCAGCGGATTGGTTGTAAAACAATAAACGAAGCCAGCATTTTCGTCCGCGCGGACGTTCTGCTTCCCATGATTCGAGGCTAACGAGCGACGTCCGCGAGTCGACGCACAGGCATTTCAGATATTCGGTCGCATTGCAATCGACAGTGTCAACGCCACGATAATACCCGATGGATAGGACGTGTCCAGTCAGCGTCCATCTATTTCCAGCGAAATTACTGCTGGCTCGAATTACTTTACGAGGATAGGAAAATTTAACGACACCACAGAGAGGGAAGGGTTCTCCACACCATCCGTGAAACGAAAAACAAAACACCATGAAATTAATGTTTTTCATAGATTAACGATGAAAATGTCGATAGTATTCGAGTATTCATTCTCTAGTCCACCGCTTTTGTTTCATTTCATTTCGGTTACACAGTACATCTACATAGGCGTGAATCGATTTTCCGTAGACCGGGAATAGAGAACCCAGAGATGGGAGAAATTCTTATGTAAATAAAAAATTCGATTAACGAATAGAAGATAAACGGTTTCCGACCTGTTATTTGTTCGTTGAAAAAAAAAACGGTTCGAATTTCATCGTCGAATAAATATTTCGACTTCTGTTTCAGCTCTTCTTCGGTATACAAAAATATAATCTATAAGAATCGTACGGAAATTGCTGTCATCATTATAGATCATACTGCCAAAGCTGTGACTGTTACGTCCTAGCTCGTCTAGGACTTTCTTTCGGGATCTTGTCTTCGTTTAAAGCGCTAAAGCGCACCTTATCTGTATTTATTACGTGGTTCGGATTTAATACACGTATACAGAGTAAAACAGCTTAAGTAAAGACTTAAGACCTGATAGTATACAAAGAACAATATCTTTTTCATATAATCTTTCTTGTAATCTTATAACTAATCTTATAACTAAAGATCTCATTACTATTAAATAGAGAGGAGGAGTGAACAATAACCGCATTGTGGTTAATTCACGAATTAATATTACAGCAAAGTCAAATTCCCCACAATTGTTTCAACGAGTATTGTTATTAATCAATTTAACTATTAATAGAACTTAATTTTTAATTATTACAACCAATAGATATCAAAATAATGAAACATTTCTCACGATCAATCTCTTCAATGAATACTTATTCTGAACCGTGATTGTTATTAATATTTATGCGAATGATAACTATTATTATACAAGGTGAGGCAGCTAAATTGTTACAGTTTTTTTGTCTGCGCTGTACTATATTTTTTTCAAATTTTCACTTGCAATATGAAAGGACTAGGAATCGGAGTACATATGACCGTTTCAAAAATTACAAAGAAAAAAACGTATCAATCTGCTTTTATCTCTGGTACGTGATGGAATTCGTGAAGTTGCATACAGGCAATGGCAAAAGATACCCAACCAATGACGTAGATAGATACCAGGCATCGATATCATGTGCACGGCACGTGAAAAGCACAGGCCGAGGTGAAAACGTTAAATTAAAAGTAAGATTGATCGTACGTTCGCCGTTCGTTAACGTTGCGTACGTCTGCTTTGCGTACTGTTTTCCCAGGCGAGCAGCGCACGCTGCGATATTGCAGCGGAGCAATTGAAACTGTTGCCTCGACGAATCGATTTGAATCCGAAAAGTGATCAGTCTCTCTACAATAGTGGCTGGGCCAGTGGCTCTTAACACATCCCATGCCACGGGGCGTATATACATGAAATTTTCTGTTCTGTTCACACTGTATGATATTTTTACTGTTAAGTGTGAGAATTTCTTTCATTTCGAACAGTGGCATTGGTCTTCTAAAGGTATTTAATGTATCGTATTAATTCTCGTATGTGGTTTACATTAACATTTGTAAAAAAGACGAATTCTTAGACTTTTTTCTTACCCTAAGGGGCTGTAGCAAGCCCATACGCAGCTACAGTAAGAGTTTAGCGATTCCGAGGTATCCGTGGCATAGGGTTAAGGCGGGGGGGGGGGGGGGCCCAGGGGGCCCCAACAGATATATGTAAACAGTATTAAAACTATGGAGCAACGAAAAGAAGAAGACTGAATGCGATACATAATACTGTGGTAAATGATAATTAAGAAGAAAGCATCAGTGTAATAACTACGGCTGTATAGTTGAAACACTTAAAACAAATACCGAAACTGATTCTGACTTCTTTCTCCTGAAAAGATCAATCAATTTTGTTCAGCTTATATTTATTATAATCCTTATTTCGAGCGTAACAAGTAACATTCGCTTCTGAGCCCCAGGAGTATGTTAAGTACAAATTTGGAAACTTCAGTACTATTTAAGTGTCATATCATAATATTTGTTTTAAGTTTCCAAAATTTTATCTTAACGTAATTTGTTCCCCGAGTAACATACTCTTACCGAGAAGATGTTTACACTTTTGATGAGGAAAAGATTCGATGATGTCTGATACCGTAATGGAAAGGCAACTTTCAAATTAATCTCTCGCTGAATAATAAATTCGATTCCTGCGATCCGGCGCTATAATATTGCCCGGTGTTTGCTCAGTTTCCACTTCCATGCGTAATCACGCGTAATCACGCGTAAAGGACCTCAGAAAACGCTTCAGCGCTTCCCAACTTAGGACGCTTTCATCTTCAACGATTCCGCGCCAGCCGCATGCAGGTGCATTAATATTAATGCTTCAGGCGAGGAATAAATTTGTCCACACGCCAAAAAGGAAACTTTCAAATGTGCCGAAATTTACGGAATCCCCCACTTCCGCGCTTCCCATTGTTCTCTGTCGGGCCCATGAAAACTTAATGCACCATCACTGAACATTTCTATACCGGGTGTGCGCCTCAGAAGCTCCCACGATTTTTCTAAAATCTGCTGATTGTAGAAACTGGGTATGTACGATCGAAAATCAGGGCCAAATCTTTCGACAAATGTTCCCGAGTCCACGTGGGATCGCCTATCACGCAAAACATCCATAAATCCCTACTGGAAGACGACTCCTCCAGCTATCTCTATCCCCAAGGTACCGAATTAACTCGCCAACGCATCAAGGCTGACCAACCATACTCTACATAACGATCGAATCATCGTGCTCCACATTATCGTCAAATTATCAGCTGCTCGAAGACTATGGGTCCCGTCGCGACGTATAGTATCCGCAATTCCGACGGTATCGACGCAATTTGGACGATCAGCGTCGAAGGAACCCGATCCCTCTCTGGCGGCAAACGATCCAGACACCGCCAATCCCTCGTATCCGCGGGATTTGAGTCGGTGGTCCCGTGACAGTTCGAACCGCGACGGCTATTTGTAGGGAACCTTTGTTATCTTTCGCGAGGAATGGATACTCGCGACGCGGTCCCAAAAGCCGTCTGCGCCGAGGATGACGCGCGGGCTTCGTACACGCGAGGGACGGGCTTCGCAGGAATGCGACGTTGAATGAGCAGAATTAATGGGAACGACGGACTCTGAGGTAATAACCAAGAGCTCTTGCTGACTGCCATTGTTGTACGGTCTCCGATACGACTGCGCTTCGCGTTGTCCCGCGGTCGAGCTACGTGCCTGTGACTAAAAATCGCATTAATCCCAGCGCACGTAACAAACGTGACGGGAAGCTAAGGGTTGGGTTCAGTTTACGTGTATTAATTGAGGATTCGCGCGCCACGTAGACCCTCCAAGGTTTTTTCGGCTGGGAAAGGAACGGCCGCGACAGACTGAAGGATTGCAGGAGGGAGCCATTTGGAGTATTAGGATTAGGGACGAGGAGGTCGACAGCCTGGGTACTGGGAACGCGTTAAGACGACTTGTAGGTCTTAAGCTGGGTTTGGAACGTGAAACAAGATTTCTTGGAATTTTATTGAACGACAGACTTTTTTCACTTGGGACTAGATTGTATCTTTTGTTGTGCACCAAGTTTCTGAAACGTATTTTAAATTTGTTATACAACTGCACTAATGTGGACTGAGAAGACTGTTTTAAGCTACAATATCTGTTAACTCATTTGAGCAAAGAAAACCATTTATCAAGATAACAAGCAATATTACCATTAATTTATACGTGTGTAGTCTAATCGTTTGATGCATGTCATTAACCCATTCATTGGCAACTACGAGATGTCTCGTAGTTCAAATTGATTGCAATTACTCAAGGGACATGTTTATATCCTTTTGAGTCACGAATTATTGCACAAAAAAGATCGTAAATTTTCTTTTTAAAACAACAAATATAATATCACTTATTAAATTTTAGCGCCTAAGACGAAACATTTATTAATGTTTGACAAGTTAAAGGTTGTTTCATCTGATCGTCATCTGAATCATCCATCCGTTTTACTTTATCGTTATCGAGTACTTCTGATTGCCTTTATATCAACAAATAGTTTCGCAACTTCGTCGTCGTTCACAGTGATGAAAGGCAGCCCAAGCACAGAGTATGTGTGCTTCACGCGGGCCGTTCAGAATTCAGTTTCACTCTAAAAGGCGTAGGAAGTGTTCCTCTGTTTTCCTATAAATCGCTGTCGAAAAGCGTTCGCCGTAACGCCCGCGCCAGTAACAAAGAAAGATGAAGGTGGATGCATGAAAGGCGCACACAAAAGCGGCACAGGCATCGCGCAGCCTGCGAATCCAATTTCGAACTGTTTGGAAAAAGGATCGACAGAAATAGCGAACGTGAAACGTGTGCGGCTGTCATTCTGTATCGAGCGTAACGCGTCCGACACGATTTTTGTTTTAAACGGCAACAATTCAATCGAGGTAATTTCCCGCGTGTAATCAACGGCTGAAATTTTCAATCGAGAGAATCGATTTCTATCCGACACATGTTCCTCGAATTAAAGTACTTCAACACTTTTGAGATATTTGTATTATCGAGATTTGTGCAGCGTGACGAAAATTGATTAGGTCTAACTTACGCGTTGAATTTCAACAAAGCAGTAATGGCTGTTTCTCGCAGAAAAATATTAGGTTGTTGCATATGAAATGTCCGATTATTCGATCTTGGGTATCTGCATTGTAATACGTCATTGTGGTGGCAGATAATGTTTATGATACTTCACCAACCAACTACGGTTTCGTAAAATAGTTGGTTAATTTGTTAAGGGGCGAATTGTTTAAGGACATTAAGGATGAAGCATTCATCAAAAACACCTTCGTGACTAGAAATGAACATTTTTACAAAAAAAAAAAAAATGGAATAAATGCATTCGTGTATCGTTGACAAAATTCCCTGAATCTGTTGATGCCTATTTTGACGAATAAAATTAATTTGTAACACAAATACAGATGTTTAAATCTTCTCTACAAAAATGGACATTTCATATACAACAACCGAATAGTTGGAGAACTCTATACTTCTCGATAAGGCGATGCTTTCGTTGCCAAATTGTAAAGTTTCTATTTATGGTAATGGCCGAGTCCTCTTAGGAAAATATATTACAACCTCGGAAGGTATAGGAAATTGGGGCTGGAAATTCGTGCGAGCATCGGGATTCGTGGAATGGTGGAAGTAACCAATTCGGTAAGAAGAAGTACCATCTATGCAATATATCTCTGCTATCATTGGCTACTGCTAACTGTTATTTCTACCCCCAACTGCACTTATTGTTAAGTAACCATCCTTTCCACTCGCCTGCCCAATGCGGCGAATGAAGTTCTCATGCAATCGAAGCAACTGTACTTCATTTTGCTTTCAAGCACGCGGAGCTATAACTGATTTCTGCAGCACCTGAATGTACATTGACCACTTCTTAAATTAGTATTAGTATATTTGTCCACGCGAAGTCCTTCCATTACGGCAACAATACTGAGAAGAGTGCAGCATCATAATATTCATTTTTCAAAGTATCTCTATTCCTCACTATGAAAAGAATATTTCACGATGCCAGCTCACCTCTCTACTTTCTAAGAGATAACTGAAAGAAGTTATAAAGTATCGATTAAAACCCTGAAGGTAATTTTAAAAACTTAGGGATGGAGCAACTTCTGAAGAATGTACCATAAACAGCTCGAGGATCAAGTCATCTAAGACACGAAAGTTTGTATCGTATACTATATAACACCAGAAATAATGAAGTTCATAAATTTATATTGTTTAACTTCTAGGAAAGAAATATAGCTTCCTAAAAATCTGGACAGTATAATCCGTGAACCCTTTCTTTATCCTTCTCATCACGCTATTTAAAAAAATATATATTTGGACATAAAACCTACATCGCTTTAATTCTCAAAACCATGCCGTGAGTTTCACAGAGTTACGTTTCAAGTCCGGCGTTATTCAACCTGTACACATGTCGCAAAACTGCCCCGCATCGCTAGAGATTTTGTTGCGTATACATATGCTAGTGTCACACAACTGCTTAGAGCGTCTGATCCTGCACACATCGCCTCTGGAGTATGCGAAGCTGAATCGGATCTGTCGAAGATTCACGAATGGTCGGTTTCTCACAAGATACACCTTCAATCCTATCGTATATCCTATCCTCTTCACCTATTCCACTGCACTTTCACGATTTGTCACTCCCCCTCTTCGTTAAGATAAATCACATCGACATTTCAACTCGATCGTCTCTGAAAATACTTGGCGTTACCTTCGATTCCGCGTGGAACTTCTCGTTCCAGACAATTATCAAACTCCAAGTTGCAATCAAATCCGTCTAAGACTTCTGCATCGTCTCAGAAGTATCCTTTCCTCGGGTAGGAAACTATATCCTCCCCCAATTACGCGTATCCTCTCCGTTCAACCTCTCGAATACCATCTACGGCCTCATCTTGTCCAAAAGTATCTCGTCTCGCATGCGACGCGTGCAGAATTCATGTTTCGGTTCTCTTTTCCCGCGACATCGTTCCACTTCTCGTTGAATCCGGCTGGCTCAACGTGACACAAAGGTGGATCTTCCACCTCTGTTACCTCGCGAATAAAATCCTCCACTCCAACGGACTCCTCTATCTACGCAACGTAATACACTTTAACTCTGAATTTCATGCCATCAACCCTTTCAGCACATAAATAGAATCCCTTCTCTGCATCCTTCGCTTTCATTCCGACAAATTCCCTGGCTCCTTATCACGCACTAGCCTTTATTATTGAAGTTCTTGTCTGTGTTCGCTCTCCACTATTTTTATTCAACGTGAAATCGATACTTTCATCATCAATTTTATTGTAATACTTTACATATTCTTTTCTCTCTCCAACTTTATCAAAAATTACCATCTTTCCCCAATCTGGACCTTCGTACTTTACAGGTTGGTTCAGAACGATGAAGAGGCACGCAGAAGCGTAGTCTCTTAATGAAATTAACGAAAACTCTGAAAAGAGTAAATCCACGTATATTATAATTTTGTTCTGAATCCTCCGAGGCGTAGCGAGTGCTCGAAAATTCTGTGACCCCGTTTCTTCGTCGCCCCACGTTATCGTTCCTCCATCAAACGCGTCTCTGATCCTAAAATAAGGTCAAACCGTTTGACCCGGGGACCTCGAGGCGACCGTTTTTCTGGTTCCACGAATTCGATGTCGAAACGTGTACGGAGGGCGAACAATCCCGACATGTCGCTTTAATTACCGCTCGACCGTAACATCGTTGCAAGGACCGGTCGGAAATTAGACGTTTAAGTGAAAAGCGGTGCAGCTTAATTGTCTCGAAAGCCGAATCGATCCCTCAAACCGATTAAATTCCTACTCCGCCCATGCCAGAGACCGAATGATCTTGACAGAGCCGCATCTCCTTTGTACAACTCCGCGTTCTCTATCTACTGGAATTCGTCTTCAGAGTGTCGTAATCAACCTTCACTTAAGGCATCTTTTCTCTTAGGGTGAGAAGACCTCAGATTAGCCTAGATTATGAGAATTAGGTTCACAGGAAAAGTATAATGTTTAAATGGGTGTTTATAGAGATTTATTTTAAGGGAAATATCATCTTTAATGCTCGTAACATTTGTATAATAAAGCTGATATCAATCGTGCCCTTTAAATTCTACAAGACCTCAATTCGTTGAAACAAATAAAGCACTTACGGCATATTTTCTCTTCGTAGGATGAGAAGATCCTAGATGAGCCTAGATTATGACAATTAGGTTCACAGTGATGTGAAAGTTACACAGGCCCATAGAGGGTTAAATTCCCATAAAACTCTTTCACTCTTCAACTTTCAAACTATAAATAACCTCTGGGACCATCGTGTCCATCCTGTTTCGCTAAAAGTTCCATATATTGATACACGGTGAACCATCGCCTTACCATTGAAGCACAATATCCTGGCTGCAAACCGAAGCTAACGTGTGCGGCGCTAACGGCTCATTAATATCAATTAGAATGTCAGCGAGTCAGAGGGAAAAATTGGAGTACTCTAGTTGATTGCCGAATACAGATAAATACGCTTTTAGCGGGTCGAGTCAGACCGCGTACGGGGTGGCTAACAAATCGCTACACGGCCCGTCGGAAAACCATCCAGACTTGGAATATATTGGGTGCACCAGGGACCCTCTGATCAATATGTAGACGACGTTACATTTGTAGCCGGTGTGTTCGCCGGTATTATGCGGCAACGTTATGGTTATTTCATACGCGTCCGTGGGGAAGAACTAGATCGTCGATCCTCCCACCCGATTCCCACGGGGCGGGAAATTTTTTAGCGGAAGAAGGTCGTTAGCGTTTCGCTGAGCGATTTTGGATTGGCGTGTGCGCGGAACGATCGCTCGTGGATTTGTCAGTAGACTTATCGTTTATTTAACTACAACAGCTGTCGGATGACCAACTATTTTACGATGTTCAACTATGATAGATGTTGCTAACTATTTTTCTTCATTACTGTCTTTCCGTGTTCCAGGTGAGTACAAAGCTTGTTGGTAGTCATCATCTTGACCATGTACCACGTATCGGTGAGCGAATAGTTGCTTACTAATCAAAGAATCACAACTTGAGATCTCTATGAAATTTCCCGAGAAACTTTTATGAACATTGAGCAAAATGCTGGAGCATAGACTACTGCATTAGGATATAAATAATCATGAAATAATTGGTAGATCCCAATTAAAACAATTAACACCTACGTTCTCGCTAATTATGCCATGGAATTGACGGGCAAACGTCTCGATTGTCCTTTTTGAGCTTGCAGTTCTCCTAGAGGGCAGAATTCCACGCCAGACTGATCGAAGTATATCGTTATCGCTAGGTATCGCAAGTGTGAAGCTAGACGCGTGATTATGATCTTGGTCAGCGCTATCGATGCCCTGGCCTGATGGTCGTTATTTGAGTATCCCGTTGGAACCGCAATCGCGTTGTCGCAGCATTGCGCAATAAAATCAATAAACGACCATTTGATGGTTGGCGGACCTACAGCCAAGCCAAAAGTGGTATCATATTTGTTTACTGTTTGTTTTAACAGCGTTGCAGATCTTTCAAGTTTTACGTGCTCGTGTCATAGATCTGTGAGGCCAGTGTAAATCTCGCTCGTGTATCGTTTATTAAGCACCAAGGTCTAGTCTCATAAATACCTGACTATTACTGAAATAGTGTCTGGTTCTATACAATCTAGAATAACCACTTCCTTTACTCAATCTACGTCAACATCGAGCCCCGCTTTGATTCCAATCATGGCATTCCATATAAATTCACCTCAGCGTTAGGCTACGTGAGCACAGACATCCTCGCATATTATACCGACTGTTTAGTTCAATGATCACCAGTTAAATCCTACGGTTCAATGACCTCCAATCCAAACGGCATCGCTAATTCCCGGCATAATTTTGGCACTCCGAAAGCACTTGGTGACTCGTGACTTATGTCTTTTGTCAAACTACGCGCTATACATCCTTGATCACCCATTGAAATTTTTCTGTTGCTTAATGGATCGTAGATGCTCCTCATATCGAAAGCCAGACAACCCAAATGTTCTTACTTATTCTCTAAATGCCTTGCAAGTTGTCCGCAGAAAGAAAGTTTGGCCTATAGAGTGTTAAACCATCTCTTCCTGAAAAGGAAGACTCCTAACTTGGTTAATTTAGTGTCTTGACTCTCACTTGAACTAGAAAGTTTGAGAATATCATTCTACAGATCTAATCTGCTTTCAACTCGAGGGAAGAAAAGAGTTCGTAGATTTGATTACTGGTCCAAGATTCAATCTTAAAAGTTTCATCTACCAAACGTCCACAGAATTTTTCTTCTGAACTCTGACATTACGTGTAGCTTTAGTCTACAGTTGAACCAGTTTGTCGAACGGTAATAATCTGGACAATGCAGGACACTCAAAACTCAACGTAACACGAAACGCGAAGGCACGATTTCAAATTCTATTTCCAAAGATTGTGTGCCTATCGGATTACCAGGTCGGGAGTCGAATTGGGATTCTTTGTTTGCTGGTTGAGCACCAATTGACCTATACGTCGATATGTTCTCTCCGCCTGCGTTGAATGTCTGAAAATGGTGGCTGTCTTCAAATTGAAAAGCATCTTCCGACTATTCTTGACGGAGCGCTTCAGCAAATATTGACGAGCACTGGAGAGCATGCAATACGCTCATCGATTACGTTGAACAGAAAATTGAGATTAAAGATGATCCTCTTTACTTAATATATGTTGAAGGGTAAATATCCCATGGGGAATCATAATTGTAATCGTATGGAGACACCGGTCGATCTATTTTATAATCTACATATACTCAAATAAACACGTACATTCCTCGATATTTTTTTTAAACATTTCGTCGACTCATAATTGTGACTATATGAAAGTATCAATCAACTCAATTTCAAATATTCTTGAATATTCCCAAACTTTGTCATACTATCACAAATCTTATCGATACATCATAATACGATGGTGTTTAATAATTCTAACTATGCAGCAACGGTTACCTCGAAAAAAATATTGTCAATTATATAAAGAATTTTCGAAAAACCTTTTAGGGCACAGTATTTTAACAGAGACGTAATTTAGCTGGACTTAATCCAGGGATTCAATTTACTGAATCGGGATTATCCAAACCAGAATTTCAGCCCATTGAAACCTATAAGCATGTTTCGTCGTCGAACGGGATAAAAATACGCGTGGGCGCGATTTCGAATATTCGGCGAACAAAATTGTTAGATTATATATCAGCCGACTGACGCAGCGGTTCCAATTGTTCTGATGCAATAACCATCCAGTTGGTAGAATATTGCGTCGAAAAATATGTTTTTTTAACCGTGGGCGCGATTGCAAATGCAACGTGTGTTTGTGCGCGAACGAACGGAAGTCACCGGGCATTTGTTATCTTTACGGATGAGATTCTTCCTAGTTCGTAATGCTGCCAGCAATGGTCCTCTGAAAAACATTGATATATTACCGCGAGAACGGCTGCGGTTGCCGTAAAGCCAGCTCATAAAATCCTGGTAAACAGAGACCTCGAATCTGAACGCAACAGTTTTCGCGGTTAATTAATTGACGGCTAGATGGGCAACTGTATAAATATTTGCGAGCATTAAACGTGTTTGATAGCAAGAGAGAAAATTGTAATTAATTGCGTCGAGTCGACAACAATACACATTTATTTCCATTACCCTTATTTACTTATCAAAATTGTGCCAATTAATACACCACACTCGTAAAATTCTAAAGAAGCATATATCAATCACGTTTTTTTAATATTTATAACTGAAATTTATTTCAATGTTCGGTAACATCATCCAAAGTTAGCAAATAAAGTTGATTTATAAATGTTTCGGAAATTTTGCATTGGCGACGAGGACTAGGACGAGTCCGGAAATTTCATAATTGCAAGTCCATCGAGACGATCACAGTTTACTGCGACGATAAATGCGTATCTTGAACTTCCAATTTCAACAGTAGCCACGGATGAAATCACCTAAGGGTCGTCCGCGTTTACAGACTCAGTCATTAATTAGATTTAACGTCACCATCAGCGAGCCTGCTTGACGTAACGTCCTGATGGAACGTAAATTAACTAATCGACCTAGTCGTTCGTGATATTCTCCAAATTCCCCGCCGATCTAACGTCTGGGATTTCAGCAATGTCATCGAGGAGATGCGTGAGCGACCCCTCGCCCTAATCATGATAAACGCGCCGCAGAAAATGAATGAGGCGATGAATCAATTTTATATATAAGCTTAAGCATCTATTTTAATAAATATAGTAAGATTTTATAAAAATATAGGTGAACCTTCAACCTTACACTTTCAGTTTCATTCCGTTGAACGCTGCCAAGAATGGTTTGACACAGATGACTTACTAGCGACGTCTGTTTGCTCGAAGTCGAGAGGCAATCTGGAAAGGACCTCATCGCGTGACTACTGTACCGGAAAGGATTAATTGTCTTTCAGAAGAAGGTTGTACGCAGGCTCCGAGTGATTAATGATCCTTTTAAAGTGGAACGAGTTCGTAACGAATGTTCTTTCACGACCTATTAAAGATACAAAACTGTTTCAAATTAAAGTTGCACTGCTCCTGGCGGTCTGTAAATTAGTACGTTAAAATGTTTGAAACAAATTTAACCCTCGTTGTGGTGTGCTAGGTGGAGATAAAGCTTATAGTTCGCAATCTCTGGTAAAAAATGAAATTATGTTTCTATATGATCTTGTGACAGAGTGGAAAAGTGATGATAAAAATATAAAAATCCTTGTGTCACTTGCCTCAAAAGTCTTCAAACCGAAACATCCGCCGAGAAATAAAGATTCTAACATGCCATTAAAGCACAGAACCTCCTCGCAAATACCAACTAAGGTATTTGCATGAGAACATCCTTGCCGCTGACCGTCTGCGCGCTTATCTACCGTCCCCTCCGGAAAACAGTAACTACCAAACGGTCCAGAAACTACGGAGCAAAGTTTCGGAGAGGTCCACGTGATCCCAGGCTGGGTCGAGTCTCATTTCCTAACGCGACAAAGTAATTTTCGTAAAGGGGAAAGTGGACTTAAAAGGAAGTTATAATGAAACACGTATTCGAGCGTGCCGATATGTCTGCTCCATCTCGAGAGGAGAAGGTAACAGCCTACCCACCTCTACAAGGACCGACTCTCGCTCGAAAATCATCAACCTTTGTGCGATTCAATGTTTTTCCGGAGCGTTTGTCGGTTCTAAAGTTCCCCGCCGACTTCCACAGTCTTATCTCCGAGTCTTGGATCCTTTCTCTTTGTCCACGTTTCTTTCTCTCCCCGCGTCTCTTTCTCCATCCCTTATCTCATCGTCGTTGACTGCCCGGCTCTCTCTCCAGGCATGTTTCTGTCTTCCAGCTATTTCAACCTCCCCCGAGCAATTCCCTTTTCGTCTCCTACGCTGCTTCTCCGATCTCCCTCTCCTGCCTTCCCTGTCCCGTTTCCCGTCTATCGCTTTTCTTTCGCATCCAGGGAGCCTTTGTTCGCCGTCAGTCATCTTCCCCGTGCTTCTTCGCCTTGAAAGAACCCTCTGTGCCGGAGGATCGTCGCGATCGCACAGTCGGGGGAGTTTTGGCCAGGAAGTTTCGGCGATTTAATTATTAATTACAAAGACGACCGCTTTCCGCGGAGGGATGAAGCCAGGAGTCGCTGGGGCGAGGAATCGCGCTTCGATGAAAGCGTGCTTAACGTCCCTACCGACGCGCGGCGTGTGTGTCTTCAAACGCGAGTGTGGACTTGAGTATTAACTCTTTTAGTGCCGAGCGAAAAACGGGTGTTTATGGGAAGATAACTGGACGAATTTGACGAATTTACTAAGGTTTAGAAAAAAGCTTATGAAAACCAAACTAAGAATGATGTTTAAAAAATTCAAAATGCAGCGTATTACAGAAGAAAGAGAGAATAGTGTAATGCCAATTATATTTCAAGATGTATTGAAAATCATACGAATAACATAAATATAAAACATGATGAAAAACATAAAAACAAGTTTATTATGTAGGTCATGTAATATGAGCTATAAGTATTACATTTTCAATAATTTTTAATAAAATAACCAATATCGGTCCTGAGAACGAAAGGATAACTCCGTGATGCACGGCAAGTGTGAGATAGATCTACTATATTATAGATCAAGTGAATCGTGTAGCTAGTATAACGTCAGTGTACACAATTTTTTAGAAAGACCAAAGAAAGACTGAAAGAATGAAATAATGAAATGACTGAATAACAAAAAGTTAAACCCAGAAACAATTTTTTAAATTCTTTTGCAGTGAAATTAGATTGTTTATAACGTTTTATAAATTTATTTTGAGACAGAGCTTTCTCGCAATACGAAGAGTAAAGCGCCATCGCATACGCAACGATATATCGCCGTCCGGCGCTAAAATGGTTAAAGTATTCCAACGTCCTGATGGGTCTTCAACCCATCAAATTCATTTCCAACAGAGTGCCACTTCATTGTAACATGATTTACGTCTACCTCAATCACGCCAATTCAGAAATATTGTATCAAATGCACCAAAGCTCTAAATTTCTAAGTTTGAGAAACTTTCGTATCGAACTCCTGGTTCAGTTATTTCTCCCGTGACCATTGCACAGAGCGCCACAAATTTCTTTCCGAGCAACGACTTCTTCGTGTCGCAGGAAAGTTGTTTCCCGAACAAGCGACCCGATTAATTCGCGAGCTCTCCTCCAGGAGAGCCCTTCGTTCGTCCTCAAATCAGATTCTTCCGAGATAACAACCACCGCGAAGCAGAAGAAGGATATACTCTCCGTGAACACGCAATCAAACAGTTTGTAATTAGACGCACGCCCCTGTCGTCTGGAATGCATAGAAAGCGCCAGGGTGCATCGCGGGTGAACGGATTGCTCTCGTGACCGGGTTTCGCGACAATTCAAGAAATTAATCAGCTGGATCTGTGTAAGTAGGATCTGGTTGGTGATTCTCACCGTATCACTACTCTTTGTAACAAAGCTACTACTCGCTGCATAAGAAACAATTTTTCTGTATTAGGTTCGTACTTATGAAATGTCGTGTATACAAATGAAACTCTAACTATATAAAATGTTTGTAATAAAACATTGTACATTTAATTAAAATAATTTTCACATAATTCTGTATTTTTATTAATTTTGAATGCATTTACTCTATTTCATTGCAATAAGATTTTGCATTAATACAGTGAGAGAAAAAAAATGATGATGAATAATAAATCGGTTCTTTTATATTTTCTGGAATAGTGGATTGTTCACGATGCACATCCTTTAATATACGCTATAACAAAAATTTGATGAAAAATTTTGATCGCCTCGAACTGTTTAGTTATTCTTATCGTTACGCCCATGGTTACTATTGTTCTCTCGCTCTATCTTGTTTACGACCATCGTCACGCGGTAGCTTTGTGGATGTGACTGTCTCAGCCAATACCGAAAATGAGTGCGAGTAGAGGTGTCGCCGTTACGCGACAGCCAATTAACCTGGCTTGCCAACTCCTGAGCAAAAGACTGTAACTTCGTCATCCAAAGGTCAGCACCAGAAAAGGTTATATCTACTTGCCACCATCCTTTAATAGGACAGTTGGCGATCAAACATGTCCCCTCTTGTTCAGAACGGCATCGAGAGTGCGACAGGGTGCACCACTGGAGAAGGGATCACAGCCCCCGGCCGGGTTACACGTTAATTCAGGAAGTAAGAGTCGGTTGGGTCGACAAAAGCCGCAGTTAAGGGCATAGAGCACGCTCAAAAGACCGTGGCCTGGCTTTGGCCGATTGCCCGTGTCTTTAACCCCTCCGCCCCCGTCACCCTAACCCCCGTTTTATCCGCTCCCGACACGGCGACCGTAGCCTCCGTTGTCGTTCCTCAAGGGTCCCCCGGAAGCTACAACGCCGCGTTTAGACGGAAGGGACGTGACGTTAAATGGGTACACCTAATATCCACGACGAGGCTGAATTATACGACAGTCCTTACCGCTCATTTAGTATTCCGCGAAGATAATTTCACGAGAATCCATTAAGCGGCGGGGCGAGAGGCGTTAAGTTTCACCCCTTGCCAGTCTCTGGGAGGATGCCGAGGGAAACGTGGCCAACCGAGGCACGGAGAGCATCGCCGGCCTGATCCGCATCCGTCTGTCACTTTACAGGATGAACTGGCGATTTACTCGTGATTTATCAGCGATACGGCGAGTTATTGCAAAATGGCGACGCTGGGAACTCGAAGGATCGTGAGATTTAATGCGATCGAATGAAGATAATTATCTATCTTAGGAGGGATCACCTTCTTTACAGGAAATTGAGATGTTGTTGCTCTGGGTAACAATAAACAATTATGGAGCGAGTAAACAAATTTCCCAAGTTTATTCACTAGTATCATGATTATTTATTTAGGTGAAAGTACAAGTCGTGAACAGCAAATCTGCTGTCCAACGAAAAATGTATAGTGCTAGAAATATGTCATTTTACACAATAAAAGCCTGTGCATAAAAGTTATTTGTGCGATAAAATCGGAAACCATATTTTTATATTTGTATCACTATCGGTTTACAGAAGCATTAAAAATGAAAGATAAAATTTTTGTTTTCATTAGTTGCGCTACATATCAACGAATATTTTCAGTCGATTATTAAACATGGTTTCATACGTGAGAACTGCAACGCTCAAAATTAATTTCGTACCCGTCTTTCAGCTTCCTTGTTTCTGGTAAAAGCGTTTAAAGGTATTGTAGAGTCGCGGGAAGAGCGAACGGGTAGAAAAAATTTTTTTAATAACAGTACACGGAAGTTAGTTGAACATCTGGTGGTCACTCGTGCCCGTTAGCAGACATTACACAGGAAACTTCTACGAGCGGTTGAATTTTATACGATCCCCAACAACTTTTTCTGTGTAACATTGAACAATGGAAAGTTCACTAAAAGGATTGTTTTCATACTTTCGACTCCTCAATGTCGACGAAGTTGCACAAAAATAATTAGTCCACGTTACCTAGATACGTATCGAACTGAATTTTGATAAATTAACAAGTCCTTTCCAGTACTTAATTCCAAATTAATCTATTCCAAAACTTCCAAGATGAAGAACGTTTTTGCCTACTATTGTAATCGCTGGAAGAATTGCATTGAGAGCTGATTTCAGTGATATTAAGGATGTCGTCGTTTATTGCAATTATTATCAAGCGCGGTGGTCTGCTTTTTTTACTAAAAGAAAATGAGTAACGAGATTAAAGCCGAGTTTTAAACGAGCTTTCGTAAGCACGAGATGCTCGGTAAGAAAAACCCCACTCCGGAAGCGATTAAAGCATACCCGGCATAGTCTATCGAACCCCAGCTATTATGTCATGTCGTTAAACTGATGCGTTCTAATGAGCGCGGTGTAACATCCGTCTTACACTTCGGCGTTTCTGATAGTCGGTAGAGGGATGTACCTGTGGCCTGAATAAGGAAATAGCATCATCATTACGTATAACAAAACGGACGAAGACTGTAAAATATTAATACCTCCTGCTGGAAATGTAATTCGGACACAGGAAGTGTTTAACGTTTACAATACTCTTTGAGTAACAGATTCGGAAAGTTATATTTACGATTCATAAACGGGATGCGGAGATATAATATTTAAGTATTTAAGTAATCGCGACTTTATGTCATCCCGCGAACCATTTTATTTCTGAAGCCTGTAAATTCATTAGTCGTCTACCAGATGGTTCAGCCCCAGATTATGGCGCGCAGAAGGTAGAACGAAATTGGTTTTAAAAGTTGTATTTTAAGAGTTTGTTGAATCTTGGAAAGAGTATATCATTAAGTGAAACCTTAGAATCAATTTATTTTTCTTCTCTTTGTCTTTAATGGGCACTAACTCCCTGAGTAAATCAGTGTAAAATAAATTGAATAATCCAGGAATTTGTGAGGACAGTCAGTGCCCAATAATTTGTCGTAAATCTACGATCTAACCACCTAAGTAGAAAACCACCCGAAGCCGAACCAATAACGAACAGCAGGAAGCCATCCTTCGTTTCAGGAAAAAAAGACCACAGAACGATACAGCAACGCAATGCTTCTCAATCGGTCAAGCAATAATTCCTTCGACCATGACCCGACTCGGTTTCCTCTGCATCAACAGGTACCCGACAAAACGTACACACCTGTTCGCAACTCTCGTATGCAGTCCACGCTTAAAGGCGGATTTGCGCTATCCGTCAGACAACTGTCCACTGAAACATCCTTCAATGGGATTTGCTTCGAGGTATTTGCACGCTGTCCATCACTGGCTCCTGATGGTCTTTTTGAAAACTGTTTCGACAATACTAACACATGGACATCAGATCGATAGCTTGAGCTATCTTGAGGTGTTTGTTGGCTTACGCTAGCATCAATGGGTCCTACACCTTTACGTTGAAGATTACGATTATGTAGACTTGTGTTGCAAATTGCAAAGCTGAGAAGTTATATGCTAGAGGATAACCAATGGGTACGTTCACGTTGAAGATTACGATTATGTGGACTTGTGTTCCAAATTGCAAAGCTGAGAACTTAGATGCTAGAGGACAACATTGATAAGCTTGTCAACGTAACAGACAAATGTCTTGTCTTTGTCTTCAGATTGTACTTGGCTTCCTAGCTCAGGGACACCGAGTCTTCGCCATTACCCCTTTCCTCCCAGTTAATCCTCTGAAGTGACTGTGACTCCTAGCTTACCGCAGTATGCCAGTATGTCTTCCACACTCGCCTCGTAGAGTAATAGACAAATACTCTAGTTTCGTCTAAGAACGAACCCATCCTCCTAATCGACGATAAAGCATCGTAAGCGCGGATTTCTCAGCTCGCTGGAATATTCACCGTGCGACACTGAACATCGAGGACCAAGGCTTCCTAGCTTTGTTGTTGGAGATACAGCGGGCAGCACGGCGAGCGCAGATAAACGACATAAAGGGCGTTTTATTGAAAAGACCCAACTGCTCCCGGAAACAACGGGAAGCCCTGCGAAACGGAAGAGAGAGAACGATAAGTTTTTCGTGATGCGTCCGCCCAGGCTCACGCTTCCGCGGGTCCGAATGCGTATTAACCCTGGGGAGCATCCGGAAACGGATTCGTTCTCCGGGTGGCAGCACAATGGGGGGATAGATCGGAACGCAACGGCGTGCGCGTTCAATTACCACGTTTCAGCGTTGGAACGTCCTCCACCAGGCCATGGAAGAATAGTTCAATCGTGACCGCGTGTCCCGAGATCGTAAGGGCGAATCTGGAACTTCTCGGATGGATTCAATGTTGAACTCGTCAGAGGGATGAAGGTTGGAGTTCTAACGATCCACACAAGCTGTTTCACCCTTAGAATACGATAGATTTTCTAGCGTTGCTTGTCATAGCTTCCACCAGGAAAAGCACCCAAACATGCGGTGAATATTCGATTCGTATGGGGAATATTATAATACATGTCCCTCGCCCTTCGACCGCGGTATAAAACTTGATTTGTTGCTATAATACGTTCGCTAGTTTCGGATACCCTCGATCGATTTCAAGTGGCTCGACCATGGGATTTCGGTAAACTAAACTTGGTCACCGATCACGTGAACAGCGTTCCGTTTGGGATTGTTTTCTGTTCTGTTTGCGAAGCACTGTGATATTTGCGGTCCGATTGTTACGTGGAATTGACCAGGATTGCGCAGGGCTATGAAGTGACTGAGTTTGGATGTCGATTTATGCGACTTCGTTGCTGGTATGTGAATCGATATCGCTGTTGGGGAACCTGGTTTGCGTATATAGAGACAGTGTTTGGATTTCGATGGTTGGTATGTGCAGCTCTATGCAGCTTTGCAGTGAATGTTGCTTGAATGTTGATGATTGGTACTTCCTTGTTGGTATATAGATCGATGTCATCATTAGCAAATCTGGTGTGTATATAGCTCAGTAGCTATAGCATTTGCGTAGTTGACCTTTGATGCTTTGGTGGTGGTACCTGATACAATATTACCATTACTTATCCTGGCCTGAACACATCTTTGTTTCAATCAATGTTTTTCATTGAACATGACAATCATGCCACTAACAAGTAACACTACCCAACTGTAACTCACTGATTTGAATGAAATCTGACGTACTTATTAAACATCGAAAAATACTAAATACGTGTTTTTTTGTTTCAACTAAATACGCTTTTTAGGGATAGAAAGCACCCCTCAACCTGTGGAGATGGAAAGGTTTGTGGCTAATTATTTCTTAAAGGGTACAGTTTCTGAAAAACGTACTAGATCCAGAGTTGTATAGTTCATACTGATGCACTTGGTCATTTGAAATCATTTCATATGTCTCAAAGAGAGTATTTTGCTTTTCATCCCGAGAATTGATAGAGCGTAAAACTTGACATTCATTGTCAGAGCGTTAATGGTTTAATTTACAATTAGAGGAACATTTTATGTTTTTTTCATTTTTACTTCTATTTCAAAGTGACTTACAAAACTTTAAGATGAAGAAGATGAAGTGAGTCCTGATGTGAAAGATTGTGTTTATAGACGGCGACGGATTTCAGTTGCAGCGTAATATACCTGGGACTATTCAACAGTATCCAGCTTTTCAATGACTATCAATCGATTTGGTCTGCATAGGGCTTTCCAGAATATGGGTTTCAATTTGGCTGTCGTGCGTTGGCATTTCGTCGCTGATACGTGGATCGATACCATTATTAATTAAGCCGGGTATACAGTTTGCTGTAAGAGCATTTGGATAACGAACTTGGGTACCTCGTTCCTGACATACGGATCGATACCACTTTCAATAATTAATTTTTCTCTTTGAAAACGACTTGGGGACAACAGAGTGGCACAGGACGTAATACGAAAACGATTCAACTGTATTGCGAAAACTTTTCTTCAGCGTGGATGAACAAATACTCTAAGAATAAGTCAGACAGCGATTAAGAATTGATCCCTGAGGCTGATAGGCTATAGGGAAGAAAACTTCCATTCTTCCCTAGAGAATAAACAGTGGCACACCTGCTCTGTTACTGTTTATCTGTTTCTTAGAATTAATCGTTATTGGTCTTCGATAGAATCTTACATTTAAGTTATTCTCCCAGTCAGGTTATAATATCCAGATCTTTATCACATATCAATCTATTTTTGGCTTCTTACTGTAATTACTTAATCTGCAAGCTCAATATTCGGAATATTACAGTCTTCGATACAATCACGCTTATAGACAGGTGCCAATATCTTCGACACATAATTTAAATAATATGCCAGTCCAAAATTTAGAATCGTAGTAATTATATTACCTTATGTTAAGTACGTCATTGCGTCAACCTTCTGCGAGTTCGATCAACTTTAGGTCTCGAGGTGAAATAGAGTTTCAATATAAGGAATCATTCACGAGAATGGAAGTGGCTAGTTTTGAAGCTACAAAATATACACTTCTCGTCAAAATTAAGATAACACTATAATTTCCCGAAAATTCTACGCGAGATTCTACGCGAATCACCCTGCAAATTTAACATTTTACATCTAGTAATTCCTGCTTGTCTCGTATTTAATTCCTCCAAGTCCACTATAAGCAGCCAAGAGAGCAATCCTCCGGTATACAGCATTACCACCGCTCGGTTCCCAAGTAGATAATTCAATCTGTCGTTTGGAAACACAACGCTGGCTAGCGTTGCTGAATTCAGCGAAATCTTTCAGACGACCATTCACCTCGCCCCGTCCCCACCCGGCAGTTCGTTAGTATTCATAATTAGCATTAATTTGTATTCATGGTTCAAGAGCTTAACATTCATTACTCTTCGGTCAGGATGGCACACCGTTCCACGATCCCGACGTCCCAACTCCGATTTTATTTCAGCCTCGGCTATCGGTACGAGCCACGAAATGTTATTCGTGCAGCTAGCCGCCATTGCCGGATAAACTGGGGATTAATTCACTCTCGAAGCGCATGGCCGCGAAGCTGAACTCTCGCATAGTATGCACGTAACCTATTAAACGGTGGTCTGCGTTGGCCACCGCCGACCAGCCGTGCATGTCTCGCTGGAAGTAATCGAATGACCGACCGAAAAAAATTTGCATAATCTGTTTTTGCAGTTAAGAGGTCACCGCGACGCTGCGTGCAACTAGTTGGCCTAGCCGTGGCCAGGTTACCCTGCGGAGGAGATCAAATAATAAATGTTCATGCAAGTTAGCTACGTCCTGAACGTTTGCCCTCGTTTCGTTTAAGTGGATGCTGTAATGGGGATGAATTCTCGCAAGGAAATGCTATGGATAGGGGATCGTTTGCGTTTCATGGCTGCCCGCCCGTGTATTTAATTCTGCTAATGCGGTATTAATCTGGTTTAGTCCAGAGAGGAACGTTGAGTCGTGTGATTACGTACATACGTATGTATCCGTCTTAGTGGTAAACTCTGGCTGTAATCTAAGTGTAATGCACTCTGCGATGGAATAAAAGGAGCTGGTTATAATCGGTTGCAAAATGGTGGATTTCTATCAATCCATAAATCAGGATTCGTTTTAGAAAAGTCAAAGCGCAACGTCCTCTTTAAACCACGAAACCCGTGTGACAAAAAATCGTGGCCTCGTTAAAAATAGACAGAATTAAAGTGTTGATTTTGAGCTTCAGTTTTCAGTAATTAAAAGTTGAGTAGGGAATTTTTTAAACTCCGTGCATGATCTCACAATTGGAGAATTTAAATAACATTGGACAATTCAACGAAATAAAAAATAAAACTTGCTACAGTTGTTGGGAATTATATATTTTATATAAATATTACTCTGTTTTAAACATAAAATTTTCCTTTAATAGAAATATTTAATTCGAAAAAGTGTACGAATAAATCATTCTTCCAGCAAGGCTTTCATATCACCATTCGTTGTAAATTTTACAACGTTAATTATATGTTCACGAAGCACTTCCATGTAACGATATAAATACTTCCAAAGAATGTTGTATGGACGTAAGCTATATACCTCGATAAAAGCCCATTTCGAGCGAAAATGAACGCATTTAATTTATCCATTCCTCGTCGATGCTATTAGTTTTCGTAATTAACGTCACGTAAAGAATTGAATACAGTAGCAATTAACCTACATGTTTCAATAATCTGAAAAGGGGAGATTGTTTTTGGTTATTCGAGCAATTTATTCGTATTTGAAAAATGAATTTATGTCAAATGCTTGTCAAATATAATTTAACGAAGGAAAATTTTTGCTTTAAATATAAAAGCAATTTAATAGAAAGGAAGATTCTTCGCGGCGATACAAATGATTTCCTGTCACTCTAAACATTAATGATTTACTGAGAGGTAATAACAAAAATAAAGAGATCCCGCTTAATAATTGATACACTAAATGTAAAGCAGTTGTTGTTTCTTCATTGACGAAACGATTTCTGTTCATTGGGTTATTCAAAACTAATCTTGTAACTCGATTGGAATCATGTCTCTGTAAAATATTTACTTCTAGTTTATTTTCGCGCTGCAGCAAATTTTCTTGTCTCTGAAAGAATCGATATTTTCCAGAGCTCTTCCCTTCATAATATTTCACGTTGGGACGAAGAATATTAATTAACCTCGGATTAATAGGAAAAATATATTATGCATATTTAATGCATATGGAAGTTAGGTTGAAATACAGCCCCAGGCTGTACCTTAACGTTATGCAAATTATTCTTGTATCACAATACATGAACACTATACCCATGTACATCAGGAAGATATTTAGCAATAACAATTTACTAGATTTCAAAACTTCATTTTGTGATTAAACTTCTGTTCATTCATGACTAAATCATTCTCTTTTGTATATCAATTTTCCAAGTAATAATAAATTACTTTGACGATCCAGAAGAACTTATATTAAATTAGCTCTCAAGCTTCTTGAAATCGAATAGACTCTCGTTCTTTTAATTAAGAGTAACCTTACTCTTTCAAATTATCCTTCGATCACGTTCTCATTAGTAATTTTTCAAGTGAAAATAAATTCCTTAAAATAGCATAAAGAATCTACCTTTCTTAATTATTGCGACACTTTGCGATATAAAATAATTTTTGAGAAAAAGTATAACCGACTTCGAAAAAATATTAAAACTGCACCAGTTCTAAATATCATTGGTTATTTATAATCAATATTGCCGCCCCCACCAAAAATTACCCTAAGCCTACTCACGCAGTATGTATATTAACGTTATTCAATATTACCCCCTCCACCAGAAACTACTCCAAACCTACTCAGACAGCAGATTTCGGGCCTGGTGCTATGATGTTCCTCTAGGTAAAAAAAAAAATTGGAAGTGACGTACTCACTGAGCTCGGTGCAAAAAAGAAAACCACTTTTTGAACCATTTCAGTTTTTGACCCCTAGGGGAAGGTGAGGAGTTATGGGTCAAGATGACCACCATTGTAATCGCCAAGTCAAGGGCTATCTATGATAAAAAAACTCAGCTGGATCGGAGGGTACCTCATTTTCTTGAACCCAACCCTTATTTCATCATTTATAAAATGGTGAATCCCTTCGGTATCCTTCCCTACCCTTCCGTAAAAGTCTCGATCCTGTCTCCCTTAGATAACAAATTAACGAGATGTCGTTACAGGTCGATCAATCTCTCCTACCACGAATTCTGTGGGCGCCGCTTCGAACCCAGTGTACGTGTTTTCGTTACAGAGAACACGGTAGGAGCGAGGACAGATATGAAGGACGCTTCAGAATTCAAAGGAGCCTGATCTATTCGGCCGAAGAGCAGGAGTCGGGGTGATGCTCGAGAGATAGCGAGGCAGAGGCAGGAAGCGAGAGGAAAGTAGATAGAGATAGGGTCGACGAGAGGAAAACGACGGTGGAAACGACGGAAAGAGGGACCAGAAGGGTACAGAACGAGGGGGTAGTGGAGAACGATATCACCGCGGGTAGATTGTGGTGCACCGCGGGAAATGGAGTACGCCAATGAAGAAGAATGGCCGCCAAATTCCCGACAGGTTCTTTATTACTTCTTCGCCCCCGGAGTTCCTGCTTCGAGTGCTTTCGTAAAAGAAAGCGTACAGAGAATCGGCTCCGGCCAAATTTCTTCCGTCTGTCAGCCGTTGCTGGGGAGCACGAGAAATCTTTTCTGAACGATGTCAGTCATCTGTACACGCGGCCAGACGAATGAACGACTCGTCGGGGCGTTCCACAGCGCGATACGCTCTAACCCGTTACCTCGACAGAGCCGAGGGAAACGTTTCAATTTCGCCGATACCGTGTCATTCTCTCGTTCACTTCCTTGTGTAGGTTGTTATATTAAATTTCGTCGACGTGTGCTCGCGTCATGCGTCAGGGTATCGACTGGTAGAGCAGTTGCGAAGTTCAACCTTCGAGACTTCGCTTGAATAATAAGAATGATAATCACAGTTTTGCGTGTAAATATTTGTTTGCACTTCATCTGATACCGTCATAATAAGCACGAATAAGAGAGTCGTGATTCATCCCTTTGTTCCAGAATGTTTACACATACTTGGGCGTGTTCGGTTGGTTTTATCGGGAACAGGCAGCGCGAGCTGGATTTCATATCCGTGGTTGTTGCATGCGACAGCATGCTGTCTATTTTCTTTTCTCGGACAATATCCATGCATCCGCCCTGCCCCAACTAGCCAGCATGAATCAATAAAGGCTAACGCCGGGGGCAAAGTAGTTATACTTCAACACAACAGAGTGGAGGCTGCAAGTCATCCCTCCAACGTTACCAACGCCACCCTCCCCTCGACCCTATCCCCGCTCTAAGGCAAAGCAAAGTTGCGTTTAATTACACGAGGATAATATTGTCTTTGCGCGAAAGTTCTTCCCTTTGCTGCGCGTAATATAGCTTTAAATAACCGCAGGCAGCTCTTCCTGACAGTCCAACCGACTACGAACCCTCGGTCACCATTTTTCTGTCACACTTGCTCGAGTTCCTGCATCCTAAATTGTCCTCAATACGACTGAATCCCTTTTGTTGCGTTTTACATTTTTTAATTCTGTACTTTTTCTGTCCTGCGTTATAATCGGTAAATTTGTTTACCCGCGTTCGAAATTTGTATTACCTTTTATATTTTATTACTAATGTACATAATCGTTAAGGTAGAATACGTTTCGCATCGGATTACCATCCACTTCGTTCGAAGGGATCAAATGCTAAAACGGTTGGGTCTAACTATGTTTAAATGATGGACATGCATCTAATGCAGCCAAAACAGCTTCTCCCACTCTACCTCCCTTAACGTGGCACAGAAATCCTGGACAATTTCACGGTATGTACAGGGTGATTCTTAATTGCACGCCACTACTTTCATGGAAGGAAATCTGTGTAACAAAGAACGAGGGAAGCGTTAGAACTTTTTATTACTAGAATTACTGATAAAATGAACTATAAAAGAAATTTATTTTAACCCTTTAAGTCCCAGAGCAATTTTTCATACATATCTGAGATATGCCAGAGAATTTTAAGCAAAGATACGTGATTGTAAACAAAAATGTATATTTCGGTGAATTTTATTTTAAGGTTCATGACATTTTTACACAATACTAAAAACACGTTAGACTTCCTTTATTCTTCTCATTGTCCACAATTATATGCTCTAAAAGGAGCAATATTACAAATCTATATACAATTCACCCTGTCAATTCCATCGGGGTAAATCAAATTTTCTTTACTTAAAAATAAGTATTAGATTATTGGACTAGTCTCAGCGCAGCGCGGAAAGTACACAAGGATACAGATTTTATTGCACGCTATACGTTGTAAATCGATTTCCTGTTGCCCTTTCGATAGAATTCGTTCTAGTCCTGCTTTCAGCTCCTCGTTCCCATTACGTTCGATCGCGGTATTATGAAAGCAATCACGTCACCAGCATTCGCTTCCAGGAGAACGGATCCGGCTATCCAGCGTATTTTCGCGAACGCGTTCCATGGGACGGGATCCTCCACGTCGGTTCATTCGGCAAAAAGGGGGAGGAAACCGGAAAAGCCGGAAGAAAGAGTCTCATGGCCATCCCTAACGGCCATGCAAACGGCACCCTCCGCCCTAACGACCCCCACGCAACCCTCGTCCTCTCACCTTTATATGTCTGCAGCACGTGCTGCGATATTTTGGCAGAGGAGTAAAAAACCACGAATTAGGAAACCCTAATAAGGAACCCAAGCAGCGAACGTCACAAATAAAAATTTATTCCTTGATTATTCATACATTCATGAAATGAACCGTTCATTGCACGGCGATATAATGGAGATTCGTTTTTAAAATTCTCTCTATAATGTAAATTCAAATAAATATTGTAGAATGCATAAATACGTATGCAGCTTGCATCTAACGGTATATAAAATTAATAAGAAAGAATAACCAACAAATAATCGTCAGTAATGTTACAATTTTTATGTGACTGGTAGAGTTGATTGATTTGTGCAGTGAACGGCTCAAATAATGCTCAACCCAAACGAATGAATGTTGCCCAAGTCTACCTAAAATCGAAAATTCCAGTCTCATATTATCTAAACACAAATACTATGCTGCGTTTACTTACTTAAGAGAGGCCACGAGCCTTGAATCATCATTCAGAACTGCAACTGGTTCGCGTCTTCCGATCCGTTCACTCGAGTGAATGTCTTCGTCTTCGCAACGACAATTCCGACAAAGTAATCACACGTTAATTACCTGGTTCTCGCGCTTAGACACGCGCCGGTAATCAAGTCGAGTGCGCGAAACCAATTTCCGATAACCGGTTCACAAGTCGTCGTAATTAATTGTCGCGATTGAATTAAACTCGGTGAACGTCACGAATGCACCTCTGCTACGTCTCATAATAAACTGAGAAGCCTAAACACTTTCCGTGGAGAGACAGAGAAAGACGGACGCAAACAGACGTTGAAATTATTTGTGTAATTTTGTACAATTAGTACAATTTTATTGTATAATTCTACTCTTCGTATAGAATTTCATTATTCCTCTCATTGGCTGATAAATATTCATTTGTGTCCCATAAATTATGTGCTGTAATTTTATGTAACACTTTACCATGTTGTTGCTCGCGTGTTTTTCATGCAGTCCCATTTCGCGTCTGTTAAGCAATGAAAATGTAAATTGCCTGGCAGTTGTGTAAAAGTGGCAGCATGATATTTAATCGATCGCGTAGATTACATTCCCTATGTTCTCCAACATTTATTCGACTAATTTATGGTAGAGGCGATTTTGACAAAGGACGTGAGTAATTAAAAATGTTTTAAATTAGCACCGATACGCATCGAAAGCGTATCAGAGGTCGATGCGATGGGGACCGCGCGATAACACTCATTATTATTCATTACGTGGCTGATGATTAGAGTCGGGGTCAAAAGCCGATTAAATCGTAGAGCGAATACAAGTCCGACTGCGGGAATCCATGCCAAGAAGATCGATAGTAGGGATGGAAAAGAATTCCCATCTAGCTAACACATTTAAAATAACGAGTTGGAATAGTACAATTAAATTTTAAGTTGTAGCTTCAAAATTAAATTCGAAATGAAATTTTATAAAATTCAGTTGTCCAAACATACTTATCATCTTTTCTATTTGCTATAATGATCAAGTGTTCTTAAAGGAATGATTTCCACCATTGTACATTACAACAAATTAGTTGTACGAACAACTAACAACTGCATCATCGATCAAGATTTACAAGTGGGAGGTGTTATCGTTCACGTTAACGATCTTGTGTCGCACTTACACGCAATCACTCGTTTCGGCGTGCATCAGAACACCTGCTACCCAAGTTCAATGAACATTTCGTGAGTTACTAATACTACTACTTCCGCTTTATTGCGATGAAGACGTCCCCACTTTACGAGGTCTGCCCAGCGAAGATTGAACCGGCCAGAAATTACTGGAATGCCACTTGGAGCGTTTAATGTTCAGGCAAATGTTGTGGCATAGTTGAGACGAGCTGTTGCAAGTTTCGTGTTTCTCTGTGAATAGGTACATTAATGACTTTATCAAAGTATTCCCTGTCTTAGAATTATTACCACCGTCGTGAACTCTAACGCATCAAAATGAACTTTGGTAAACTAAACAAGAATTGATTACATCTTCCTACTGTTGAAAATTTGGACTTTTCCTTTATCTTCTACTTTTATTTACTGCAACGGGGCAAACTTTTTGCCCCACCTCGCTCCCTTCTCGCCCGACACACCTATGCAGAGGTAGTCCGCGGGTGTATGGAGGAGTGTGAGGTCGCGGTCCGCTTTTGGGTAGGGACTCCTTTTTTGCGCTCCACGCTTGGACTGTCACATTACTTTCTATTAGGTCGTCCTAAAAATTCATGCCACTTATACTTTTGCTACTCAAATTAATATGCGAAACATACCCCTAAGTGACATAAAAAAAAATTAATCTCTATCAAATTTCTGTAGCCTTTTTTATCGAATATTGACACAGTCTGCAGCACGAACTTGGGGTGACCTAATATATCAATCTTACCTTTTTTCATAAAGGGAGTATACCAACTACTCTTATTAGGGTTAAGTATGTTACGTTTTCCCGAGGATGGTTGCAACATTCTTCCGCAGACTGCTCTCCCTAGGAACGTAACCCGTTTCTACTTCTTCAAAGACAATCGAGCGCACAAAGATGAGCTCAAAGTAAATCCCGATGTTCCATCGCGGAGTTTCATTACGATATGCTTCCGTTTGCTGTTTCTGTTTCTGCTACGCGGTTCACTTTTTCCACGCGTTCCAGGCAACTTTTACGGCAAACAATGGCGAACTCCATTTTTCTAGACGCGGAAAGATGAAACGTCTCTTCTTTAACTCCCGAATAAAATTGTCTTGCATCCGCGAGCTCTAGGATCCTTTGTTCTATAATTGTCCGTTCGATTATGGGCAAGGGACATCAAACATAGAGGGAGAAATCGATTATGTGCCCGGCTTCCTTCTTCCTTTCTTGGTCACATTAGCAGAAATGGAACGACTCCAGGACACCTGGCGTCACTGCTCCAGGGCGATATCCCTTGGGATGCTACAAGATTTGTTTCTCAGATTATTGTAGATTTTGATCCTCGGTTTGCTTCTCAAACTGTTGCTAATTATGTTCCTTAAGGTGTTACGAACTTTGTCCTATAGTTCTCACGAAGTTTGTTCCTCAGGTTGCGAGCAATTTTAAACCTCAGAGAGACGCCCGTGTTCCTCGAGTCGAGAGAAATTGGTTTCTCAGGTTCCTCGATCTGTTACCGAAGCATACCTTGTTATTATTCAACTGCAATTGTTTTTTCTTATTCTTTGAGTGTGTCTTCAAATACATTTGAAAACTATTGGTGTAAATCCTTGGTTTCCCTTTATAGATTCCAGATAAATGATCAAAACAATGGCGAGCGACATTTGCGGTGAATTTTTCGCGCTCTGGTTGCGGCAAGATATCCCTGATATCGCGATCAGGTTGTCCGTTCGCTGATTTTCCGGTCACCTGGTACGTGGAACTTTATTTCGGCCCCGTCGAGAATCGAACAATAGACCAAGCCGACCTGGGAAAGATTGCACGAATCTCGTTTCTACGTTTGAAGGTTCCTTATTCGCCAGTAGGACTTCAACAGAAATCCTTACCTTTGAGCGCCAAAGGAGTCGCCAGAATTCGGGATAATCTGGAAATCCCCCAAGTATGTAACAGTGAAATGGAATTGAAAGCACAGTGGGGAAAACACAGGGCGCAGAAAAATATCGATTTGTCGATAGGTCGGTGTCCTGCGAAGAATTTGTTATTCCCTTTTCAAAGAAACTGTCGGCCCTGCTCGAAAAACAGCCAAATAAACTCTACATCGGTCAACAAATTTATTTGTACTCTGTTGTGGAATATTCACAGCGTTAGAATGTATGAAGAGATCGTCTACGTCAAATTCTCTATTCAGAGCTGAATTTGCTAAGTACGAATAATAAAAAATAATTTGCCTGGATTCCTATACAATATGTGTGTTTCTAGTTGGTTAGTAGTGTTTGTTATAAACTAAATTAGTGTAAAGCATTGATACCATTGATCACTTGGTTGATTTTTATTTTGATTTATAAATTTAGAACAGTCTCTACATTTTTATTAACGAGCATATGTTAATAAAGATGTAAATTCATCTCATACATAATAAACTTGCAGCGAGCTGTGTTTTTCAACAATTTACTACGTAAAGGGAAAAACCTGTAATTGCATTCATTTCGTTGAATTAATTCCCACAGGGGACTTTGTTTCGGAGCAATTTCGACCCCCTTTAAGGAGAGTCGTGCACGTGACGTTAGGTATCGATTTTTCGTTGTCTGAACGTCGACGCGAGCCACGCGAGTTCCGTCAATGGCTGTGGTTAATTAATAAGTGCACACCGGCACGGAACTAATTGCCGTGTCGTGTGTAACGAGTCGTTGACAGACTCGATAAGTCGTTGTCAGCACGGAGTGAAACCGGCCGCTCCGTGCTGCGTTCATTGAAAGAAGATTAGCCTGTGGGGCTTCATTCGGAGACCCCGCCGAAAGCTAATATTTCCGAAGCCAAACGACCGCAAGCTATCAGTTAAGCTTAATTGCCCACGATTAATTACTTCGAATGCATACGCGCCTCGTTGAACTCGAATGCGCCGCTAAACTCACGACTTTGCGCTCGAACTCGACAAATATCCCTCAATGCAGTTTGTTCGTATGTCTTGATGGTTATGCGTGTTTCCACGAGCATCGTGACAAATATGTATTCCTTGATCGTGACGAGATTGATAATCATATGCAGTGTCATTTTACAAATAAAAATTAGTCAAACAAAAGTTCCTACAGTCACTGTAGGCATTCAAACTGATAGGCTAATGTTTTACTTACACCTGTTGTATTCCGCCGGAGTCGTTATTTTATTGTATTTATTAAGTTACAACGTCGAGCGAAATTAAAGGTTGTAGATATTCGCGCGATACAGTGTATAATTCCTCGTGCTAAGATGGTTCGGACAATTCTCTGTCTTCAAAGGGAAAAATAGTGAGTTTCATAGATTCGAAAAATGGAAGATGGAAAGGTAGGGATTATCTTAGGTTCAATGGTCAGTAGGGGTGAGGTAACGAGGTCGGGGTCCGCGAATGACTAGCAAAGATGAAATCATCAGCTATCGAAGGAAGGATTTTGGAATGTTTGCTGCTGGAGTTTGACGAAGGATGAGAAGAAAGTGTTATCTTAAACTAAAAATAATACAGATTATGTTGGCATACGACACACCCCTGCACTATGCCACACAGAATTCAGATGAAAGTCCTACAGCATCGCCAATTTCACAAAATTGGCTTCAATCTTTCCCGAACGATGCTTCCAAATCTCAGATCCCGAGGAAGGTAAAATTCGTGAAAGACACCTTGGCATCGAGGTGTTCTAATTACGCGAGAGGTTTCACTGCAAGTATCAGCCCTCGAGTCCGTTTTCGACGAAGGGGGAGGGAGGTCTCGTTCAACGAAATTGGTATCATCGTTGCGATCTGAAAAGATTCCTTCGTATTAGAATCAGTGGTTCCTCGGCTCGTTAACGCTCGTCTCGTGAATCGCGGTTCTTTCCGCGCTGCGAATAATTTTTCCCTTCATTCTCCGCTCGTGATCATTCAAACGCTGTTACATTAGACCAGTGCTCCGGGCGTCGAGAAACGGCTGCAAAATACTGGTAATTTCTCTCTCGGCGAGGCTTTTCGTGCGGGCCACGGAAGAAAAGCGGTCCTCGACACGTATCTTTTATTTTCTCGGAATCTTGGGACACTTCGACGCAATCTTCGCCAACGTGGTTCGCGACGTCTCCGTGAAGAATCGGGCTGCCTCTCTCCTCCATCTGGAAATACGGTTCACGATTATTCTCCGCTCTGTGCGAAGGTACCAGCTCCCGCAGCTCTCTTCGGGGATGTTAATGCCATTAAAGTCTGTAAAATGTTCTCCAAGGAAGCGTCGAGGGTGCTGAAAGACGGGAGATGTCAAAGCCGCTGGAACTGGCACGCAAGGAGGTGCCGAAATGGTATTGATGCTGGTGATGTCAATATTTGCAGTTTGGATGGGAGAATTTGGTTGAAAAAATGTAAGAATTGATCTCGTGGTGTGGAAAATTACTTCTTCAGCAGATTCTTTTAATAGAAACACTCGAAAGAATTGTGCACCTAGACTATGTAGAGAATATCTCGCAAGGTAGCATCGTTTTAGTGTTCGACCATTAATAACGTTCAAAGCATCAAGAGACTTCTAATTTACATTATTGAGTACATACTCAAAGCTTGATGTGCGTTCTGTTTACCACCGTATCACTTGCCAAGAACACATGCCTGCGAAGTAGAGATTACCAAGCAGCTAGGTTGATAGACAGTTTCCTAACTTCAGAACTTCTACATGAACCAGCGTGTAAATTCCACTTATAGAACATACAAATTAAGTTATATAGTCTATAATTCATTGAGAATAGTTCGAACTCGAGACTCAAGTGTCTCGTACCTAGACAGTCAAAAGAAAATATTTCAAAGCCACCATTGTTTTGAATGTTCCCAGCACACATCCTATCGAGAAACCCTTAACATGGACCCCAAACTGCCTACTCAAAGCTTCGAGGAATTTCCCATTTACTATGAGGACTCTGTCAAAAACAAATGACCATGAAGGCTATAAAGCCACTGAGTCGATGAAACAACTTCTAAGCTTCTCGATCTCCAATGCCAGCATTCATCGGCCATGTAAAAGCGTTCGTGGAACGCTGCGAAACGTGGTGCACGGCCAGTGACGTCTAAGCATCCATTGGACTGTGGGGCTTAATTACACCATGTCCACGGAGTGACAACTTCTGGCTCGCATAGACCAAGCGGAAGATTCGATTCCCAGGTACTACTTGCTCGAAATTGTTTACCCGACCCGCCAAAGGTCCTCACGTCGGGACGGCTTTTACAAGACTCATCAGAGGTATCAGCATTCATTGTAAAACCGCCATATCAAGCGTCGGCGCAGCGGTTCGCGTACTTTCGCACAATTGATTCATTTCCACGGGGCGTCTCTATGCACCGTGAAATCGAACAGTGCCCTCGGCTGCAAGAACAATGAGGGATCTTTCCCTTTTTCCACTGGCTCTCTTCAGCTTTCTCTCATTTTTCTGCGTTCGTTTTGCTCTGTCCTCTTTAACTCCCTGGGTTTTTTCCTCTCGATCCTGGCTCGTTCTCACCTAGCTCAGTCTGCCTGATCGCGTCCTCCTGACCCCGCTTCGGCTCCTTCTCTGCGACCTCCAGTCACCGACGGCGACCGCTTTGAACTTTTCCAATTTTCGCACGATGAGACTGAGCCAGAAAACAGAGCGAAATTCCGGATCTAATATACGGGAAACGTAGCTTATCGAGATTTCCTCAAATACCATTAAAACATCCCGGCGGGATGACACGATGACAGTCAACATCGATATCGAAGTATTTACCTTGTAATAACCTTGAACGGAAGAGCTTAACGAGCGAGATACTTCCTATTACTTGAGATGTTGTGTAGTGTACGGGGTTTGTTCGCTAAAACAATTATTCAACTGCTAGTGTATGGGTTTGTTTGGTACTTGGATAAGTAAGCAACGGAGTCACTTTAACGATCGAGTATTCTACATCACCAAAGCTTGTCTACAGTCTACCTTACGTTTTCTGCTTTAAAAGTAATAGTAATATTGTAGTATCGGGCCTCCCATATCCAAGAATAAACCGTCAAACAAGAGCACGAATTTCTTAAAATTTGACTTTTTCTCTATGCGTTGTCCGGTTTCAAATACATAGTTGTTTGGCGGATACTCCTCGGGAAAAACTTCCTCGAAGTCTCAGCTTTTGAATGGTATTGTCAACAAAATTTTACAATGGCGTTTTAGGGAATAAATAAAGTTTGAATGTAAAAGACGGTCCAGTCCTCTGGAGCATACATGACTCGCCAACCCAAAGCTTACATACAAAGTGTCCCGAAATATTTGAATTCCTTGGAAGGGGTAGTTCGGGGGGTGATTTGAAACAACTTTTTCCTTAGCGAAAATGTTGTCCGAGGCTTCGTTAAAGAGAGATTAACAGAAAACTCCGGCCAATCAGAATGCGAGTATGCCGGTGGAGTGCCCGCAGTAGTATAGGCCACTACTTAGGCGGCCGCGCTCGTATGCGACCGCGAGTATGGCAGTGGAGCGCCCGCAGTAGTATAGGCTATATCCTAGGCGGCCGCGCTCGTACGGTACCGCGAGTATGCCGGTGGAACGCCCGTGTAGCCTATACTATTGCGGGCGCTCCAGCGTCATACTCGCGCTCCGATTGGTCAGAGTTTTCTGTTAATATCTCCTTAACGAAGTCTCGGACAACATTTTCGCTAAGGAAAAAGTTATTTCAAATCAACTCCTCCTCCCCCCAACCACCACTTTCAAGGACCTCCAACATTCTTGGAACAACCTGTATATATAAATTGTTCCAAGTTAGATATAAGTAGGTTAAGCTAGAAATGTATACTGACAAGTACTACGTACAACGAATAAAAAGCACAAAGATATGTTTATATTTATAGAAGTAAATATACTTTGTACAAAATTGTTAACAAATATATATATTTAAAAACAAGAAGGCCGCCTGTGCCTTATTTTTCGTAGAGACTTATACAATATTATTTGATTTTAATCACATCCCACTTACTTCTGTTACAGGTACGTTTACACCAATGCGCACAGAGTTCATTCTTGCCGAATATCATGGGGTGAGTGTTCTAATTATTAAGCAATATAAAAAACTACGCATGACAGCAAAATATTCGAGCCACATAATATTCCACTGTCCCAAATCTAGTCGTTTGACGAAGCTCCTGGAACGGTCTAATAAATTGTTGGGGGGCGGCGTTTACATGAATGCATAGTTAACAAATCGACTGTGGAATTTGAATAATTCAAGCAGTTTACCAGAATTTCAAACAAAGCCCGTGCCACGCGTACGCGAATTTAGCCAAGCAATAATTGCGCTGGGTGGATTTGTTAATTGAATAGAACCATCGCGTGGGTGGCACAAAGGCAAGCTCGGGCCAACGCTTTCCAATGATTCCGAGATCATTCGATACGCGTAGCTTGGTCTAATAGTCCAGAAGTTTCGAGAAACAAAGAAAATTTGCGGTATGATTACTAACGTTTATCTATTAATTTAGCAATATCGATTAAACCTCAAATGGCTTAATTACGACGAAGAACATTTTCTTGATTTAACAAAAAACATTCCAATTAAAAGGTGTAATTAAATGAATTTCTACCTTTTTCGCAAACATCCCTTTTACATTTTCGTCCACCCAGATTGCTAAAATTTATCATTGTTCATCCCGTCATTACGTAAATTCGCATGTGTACCGTGCAAACGCCATCGCGAATTACGCATTTACGAACAATGTACGTGAGCACGTATCTTTATCGTCGATATCGCTCGAAATCGTGCGTTTAATTACGCAAACACGTGAGCCGCTAATCACGCGTCCGCGACACGACTTTTATTAATGACCGTCTTTTTTCACCGTTCACCGCTGAAACGTGCCACGAACAATTGTCGGCCGCATTGTAGTGGACTTTATTGAAAGGGAAATACACAGCGCAGAATGCAGCCCCGTTTCTATGCGAGCATCGATAATGATGTCGCGCCGCACGTTTACAGGTAATTAACACGATCGCTGCAAAGTGGGTTACGAACAGGGGATGGAAATATAACGTCGATTCGAGAGCTTCAAAGTGAAATTATTTTGTATATCAGTTTTTGCCGAGGACACGGCGTATAGTATGCACTGTAACATCGAAATTTGCAAAAGTGATAAATCCGATGTTAACACTTGGATATTTATTATTTTCACGCGACCAGAATTTATTTATTTGTTTACTATCACCAAGAAGATATCATTATAATGTCACCGCAACTCCCTGCACCGAGCCCCAACCAGGGACGACGAAAGTTTCGTCATTTCGCATTAGCGTTTGCGGAAAGTAAGATCCAACGTGATCGATGTATCCAAATCCAACAAAGTTCCACGCAAGAGCCTCGAGTCACCCTCGAACTTTAGAACTCGTCGAGGCTCTGTCATAGTTTAGAAGTTGTTCGAGTGTCTTCCTCGTTCGTTTATTTTTCCGGGCCGTATCGAGCCACGAAATGAACCGAGTACATCATTTTGCCGGACGTTCGCATCCATCATTCTAACAAGGAAGAGGAGAATAAGCCTGTTGGAAAGTACTGTCCACTCGTTCTTGCCCTTCCTTGGAACTCCTTTAACGGTGCTTTTATACACCCGTTCGCTCACTAGAAGTTTTAAAATATGGACCAGCGTTAGCGAGCTCGCAAAACTTCCGGAAGCTGAAAGTTAGAAAAACCGCAAACCGCGGGGTGAACTTCGAGCTATAAATGTTCGTATGCGCGTAAATCTTTCAATAGGCAGGGAAACAGAGGGAGCGCAATTCAGAAATAACGGGGAACTTTGGCGGGGACTACTTGTTGATCGTCGATTTGAGTTGAATCAAGATTTATTACGACTTCGATACTGTCTTTTGTAGTTGGAGGTAACCTGGGGTTAGTTTGAAGCTAACCTGATAAGGTAGTCTAATCGAAACATGGCTTGGTATTAACCAGATAAACAAAACCTGAAAAGCAAACATGAAGGGAGTGCTTCGTAAACTATCTATCATCTCAGTTTCAAATATGAGGAATACTCCTGATCACCAGACCTACTTGCCCTCCAAACCTGCAAATTACCAGAACTAGGAATCTAGCCAAAGGCAAATAACATAAACTCTGACAGTGGACAACTTGTTGATCGTCTATCTGGCTCCTCGAATAAGACTGGCGAGTTGCGGTCATGTTTTTCGTGTAGGTAACGCGAGATTAACTCACTGACCAGAATTCGATTCCTTGACACCGGGCCAGTGTGTTCCGCGGTTAACCTTGCATGGTATTCACGGGCAGCGAGGTACACAAGGGGAGCTGGTAGAATGAATAGGTTTATAACGTGGCTGTGTACTCTCTGATTGAGTCGATTTCTCGTGACCCGAGGTCTAGCGGCGGCGCACGTTCGCAAACACACGCGACGTATACAATTAAGCCTCTGGCCGAATTATCGTGCATTCCATACTCGGAGCCAATCGTGGGGCGCGTTTCGAGGCAATCGACGGCGTTGTTCCTTCACAATCGACGAGGTTGGCCCGTAGTTGTGTTACCGAAGCGTGCACACGTCCCCGTGCTCACTCGCACTGCCGTGCTTTTATATGGCGGCATAGCATGCGAACGTTCCCGAATCAAACCCGCTAATCCCGCGGCCGAGACGAGATTAAGGCATTATAAATAAATCCCCCACCGCGAGCTTTAATATTCATCGACACGAGCCTCCATGCAACGGGAGTCTATTATTCGGACGGGCTATGCCAGGATTTGGAAGCAGTTAGAGCGACGCGTTCGCTGTGCCATGTACAGAGCCTGTAAAAAGCATTTGACGATTAACGCTGAATCTACACTCCGTGACAACACGATAGGGATCCCTGAAAATTCCTTGTTTCTCCAAACTAGGAAGCTTTGCGTACATGTGAGCAAACAGTATCTCTTCCACTGGAAATGGTGTATAACGAAATAATAAAATACTAAATTTATTAATTAAAAGTTTTGATTTTATTACTAAAATGTCACGAATAAGCTGAGATCTTTTCTTCGCGAGGAGCTTCTCAAGACTAACCGACGAACGTTATAATAAAAAGGTAAAAGAATTTCTAGCAGGAAGGACGTAGGTATAGGAAGAGTATAGGAAGGGTCCCCCATGGTATTTGAGAGGACAGGCTATATTCTAAACTTTCTCTTTCGCTATTCTGCAGTGACCAATATATTGTACATATGTAGATTCTCAGTACATTTATTTTTGTAGAAAAATAATAGATTGAATTATGATTAGATTGAATGTATTTAAGTTAACCTTTTGCACTCGAGGACTTTTTTCTGGTATCTACCAGAAACTCGAGATACTTCCTTAGCATTCTATTGTCACGAATGCTAAGTTTAGATTTACTTCGAAGATGAGATCTCTAATTTCAGATTTTAAAATCAGATCACCTTTACCTCGCCAACAATCATTTTATTGTCAATCTTCTGAAACGAAGCACTTTCTGTTTTCCAAGCTCATCTCAAATCTACGTATCATACGTAACCCCGCAAAAAATATCGACGAGCTTAAAATCTCATCAAATTTGCTTCTGGAGGAATATCTCCGGTACTTGGAACAGCTCCCATGATCCACCCTGTACATCGCGGGTATAGATAGAGAGTAAAATACAAACCTTGCTTTCATGTGTTTAATTCCGTTGACTGGCTATCAGTTGTACCAATGGTAGTTAGAATGGCGGACGATCGTAATTTAATAATAGTAATCGCTCCTCTCGGTTTACGATTAATTCCACTAAAATGGTGCCGCTATCTCTCAGCGCAATAATTATCGAAATCGCTATTAGTGCTACGTGCGTAAGCTTATGTGGCATTTATTATTGCAGATAATAAAATGCACCGCGTTTCGTGGGCATCGATTATGCATGTGCTGAATAGGACGGAACGCTTGGGGCCTTTTCATCAGTTGAGTCTATGACTTAAATTAATTAGGTTTAATCGGTGTCTATAGTTGAGCATGAAACTGACAATGTACGTATTCATTTCTAGCCGTAGCATCAAGTCTAATCAGCACCTATACTTGTAAGAATATACGTGTAGCTGGATACGCACATAAACTTACAAGTCACCGATCGTATTAATGAATACGTAATCCAAGCTTGATAATATCGAATATAAATTAAATCTAATCAAAAACCGATTTAGTTTATCTATACAACCTTCCGAATAGTAACCGCTTGGCTTGATTTTTGAGATGAGGAGATCACATGGGCTCGGGTCAAGAAAATAAAACAACTATGAAACCACAGTAACTGAGCCCGATCGACCAAAAACTCGATCACAGAGAGTGCAATGTGATAAGAAGCAATGCCACGTTGCAGCATCCAGGAGCGAACAATCTCGAGTGACTCTTTTTCTGGTGCTTTCTTCACTAATCATTCTCACTGTCAAACATCGATCATATCACTTGAGAGCCCTCGTTTTTGACATCTTTTCGTTAGTTCTTCCAGTCCAGCGATGTGATTTTCGTTTGAACTTTTAACAAATCGTGGTCTAGCATATTCAAACTCTAGAATAGACAGAAATACGATACTTTTCCTCTGTGTTTATCGATTCCTATTCGCTGGAAGCTATGATTCCGTTTGCTGCTTTCTTCCAGAAGGAAGTTCATCTTTCATATTGTCGTGCTTATCCGAAAGTACCATGCTTCACCTAAGATCCTAGGATCTGAATAATATTAACCTCTGAGTTGGCATGGAATAGCACGGTCGATAAAATGTAACCTATCGCGCGATGGGCATCGACTTTACTTATAGATTCTGGTTATATAACTTTCGATGCATCGAGTTCATGGCTCGAATGTTGCTCCCCGAGCCAACTACAATTTGATCAGGAATCACCATTCGTGGCGTGTTGCCGGCTTATCACTTTACTTCGACATAGCCTGTTCTGTCCGTTCGGTTGGTCGATTTACGGCTGACTCGAGGCACCAGTCAGAATTTCATTTGAAGGAATCGCACGCTCTGTCCTCTGGGAGTCGAGGAGTTCGATAGGTATCTCGTTCTACTCGACTTTTCGTGAAAATTTAAGACGAAGTCCGTCATCCTGACAAATTTTCTGTCTCAGTACGGCGATCATAAAGAATGATTTAAATGCGACACGCGAGAAAACGCGTGGGACGAGTCGCGACATGATAAACATATATCACCGCTACCGGGAATCTCACGTCTTCGAGCGTTTTATACGGAAACGTATCCGGTTTCCGCGTGAACAGCGTCTGGTGAACTTTTCTCGCGTCAATCAAGATTAATGTTCCAGTCGAGCAATGCTATTTGTCTTCCTGGGTCGCTTTTGCATAACGTCTTGTTCCTCGAACGACGCCAGATTTTGCGGAGGCGGTTACGTAGTCAATCTTTGCCCTTTGATATATCGCCCTTCTTTCCTCAAACGCCAAAACTTTAGATAGTCTGCGCCGTGCACCGTGTGTACGGTGATTCGTTCAACGCAGAATATGTGAAAATTCTACTTTTAATTTAATTTACAGATTGCTTTGATGTACCACCATTCCCTCGCTTGAGTTACAGATGTAAAGAGATAAAGAATGTTAATGTTCATTGCATGGTATTAAACATTTTCTGGCGAGAAATACCATCGTATACGATCTTTAACAGAAAATTAACGAAAGAGACTTTGAATCTCTGAAGAAGCACATAAAGAAGCCTAGAAAAATGAAACTGAGTAACGTAACATCTACAGCCCCTTAAAAGACGATCGAACAGGTCTCTTCCATAAGAGTTTCCTTCAATAACAAGTTTCTTCGGTGAAAGTCGACTTCCTAATCACGATAGGAGTTGATACTCCCTATCTCGTCGTACCTATTTCTTTGCACGGGATCGTGAGTAACACCTAAGTAACTCCTGGAACCACTTATCGCCCACGCAACTTACGACGCTCCCCGACATCGCGCAACAAGTACCCACCCATAAAATCTCGCCCTTTTGTTTCACCTTATACTCTCCAGGAGTCGCGATTAATCCGATATCTTTATCCAGACACGATCTACCTTCGTTCCGCTGGCTCCAGTTATATCCAACCGCAGTGGCGCAGGTCAACGCGATCGTTGCGGCACATCTCCGCGCGTTGCCCTTCGTCCTTTCCTGCTGACCTTAATACCGATCCTCCTGGCCGGTTGGGAAAGAGGCCAGTATCGCGGTTCGATACTCGAACGACCTCGACTAACAATAGAAAGTGGAAGCCCTGCACGCGAGCTTCGCGACACACCGTGGAAACTTGCCACGGTGAGTCCAATAGCGTTTGCGCGCGAGTGCCTTTTACTTCCACACACACGCGCGCATCGGATGTACGCCTGTGGAACAATTTAGGCGAAACTCCAAGTGTAAGTGGGGAAGTTTCGGAGTTTGGTGATGCATGGGGCGAGCCATTTAATGTTACGCAACTCGTACGAAATTCGAATTATTCGTTGGGCACTATAGGTGATGGCCTTTGGGGTCCAAAAGTGCTTGCTTACTTTGGACATAGTCGTATTTATGGTTCGTGTTTGTATACTGAATGTGTGATAGAGGTATCTAGTCACTCGAGCTTGTAATTACAGTAAAATAAAATTTCTACTTAATTTGAGTTTTTTTACTCTCCTTCAGATCTGAGAGCTCCAGTTTGAGAAATACTGCAACGTTCGATAGCAAAGCCACCGAAATGGCTGACCATTCAATTAACAGGGGTTCGCATAAGGGAGGTTCTACCGTATTCATAAAATTCCGCGTAGCTATCCACATAAAATTTTTATGTTTCAACCGCGAGCTTTTACGGCCTCGTTAACTGACCAAACGTAGAAATGAAGAAACTTCATTCCGCGCAACAAGTTTCAGCAAGTATTTTTAGAAAACGAATAATGAAAAAGTCGTTCCAGGCAGCAACGCTGAGACCGCGACCAGGTGAGGCAACTTACGCGATACTCCAATAACGCGACGCGAGACAAGTAGCATTCAGTCAATATTCAAAATGGAGTTGGACGAAGATGTCGTATGACCAAATATTAGCCCCTCTCATTGCGGCCGCATGTTATATGTACACTTTGCAATCGAATGTTTGGTAAACTCTTCTTTTGGAATAAATATTTAGTAGTAGATCAAAATTTAAAAATTTGAAAAGAATTGAGAATGTAATCCTATTTCTTCCTTTCGTGATCGATTAAAAAACCGGGAGAACTGTGTAGTATTCTTGGTTTATTTGGTATCTTCTATCTCCATTGATGTTGTTCGGGCGTTCTAATCTTTCATAAGACTATATTTCTGATTTTTTCAAGTTTTTTAACTTTTTTTACTACTAAGTATTTATTCCAAAACGAGAGTTTTTCAATCATTCCATTGCAAAGTATTCATATAGCGTGCGCCCGCAATGAGGAAGGGTAATATTTGATCACGTGATATCGTCCAACTCCATTGTAAATACTGACTGAATGCTACCTGTCTCGAGTCGCGGGTAAGTCGCCTCGTCTAGACGCACAGCAACGAAAAGTCGTCTCATCTGGAAAAGACCTAAGCGTCTACACCCCGTGCACGGCGTTATGGTCGCGATAAGGCTACTTGGGGTCTCGCTTCCGCGGGTTTGCTCGCTGTCGCGGCGCGTATGAAAGCTCTGCCAAGGACGTTTATTAGGGACAAAAAAGAGGAATTGGGTTTCCCACCGATCTATGGGCGTGGGCGTGTATCTGGGACGGTCGAGAGGTGGGGGATGGCAAAGCCAGAACGGGGACAATGTTGTTGCTATCAGCCGACAAGAAATATCTGGACTGTTATGTTCGGATAAGAAAGAAACGGTTTAAAGAAAAGAATTACTGATAAGCGTAAGAATGGTCGAACGTCTCGCGCGTTCAACCAGATACAAACACTTGGGATTCTTTCTTGCATAGCAGCAGTTTTAGCTGCGCCGGTAGACCAGATAACGACACCTCCCCTTCTTGCCCCAGTAAATTCCGTTTCTTTGCCACTTTTAAGCACGCGGATGGAATTTATTCGAGTTCCGCGCGCGATTTTCGTGCATATCGGTCTGAACGAAGCTCGTTGGACGACGATTCCACGGCCAATGGACGTTACCCAGTGCGTTTGTTCGGGTTTGAATTACGAGCCATGGACTGACCGGAAAAATCTGGTCCATCGATTCGGCGAAAGAATGAATTACCATCGAGCACGTTGTTCGACGATAAATCGCGCGAAGGTGTTACCGTTTTCCACCAGGCTCGATGGGAAACCATTGTACCTACGACGATTATTGCCGCTCTATTGAGAAATAAATGCTTTTGAATTATTGCTCCTGTGATCTCGAGTTTTGAACAAGTTTATTCCGTGGAGCAGCGGTGGGCAAAATTTGATACGTGTAATTTGTATCGAATAATAGTCCCTGAAATTGTACTCGCATATCATAAACCAAGCTCTATAATTTACTTGAGAAACAAAATCATGGCTTCCTTTATCGTTTTTTATAAATCTTGACGAAGCAGGAAAATCAACTGTTTACACGCTCCTCGTATTCCTGTGTGCTGAATCATCGCCGAAGTTATGCTCAAGTGTCACGAAATACCGTCTATAAACAAACTCGTTTGCTACGTCGAAACGAAAACGATCTGACAGTTCGCTCGTGCTTTCATAGATATTCGAGGTGCGCTCGAGGGAGACCTCCCTGTTGTCACGACCGCGCGAAATTTCCAAGTGCATGAGATTGCAGTTGCACTTTTCGTGTGATGCAGGTACAATCCACAGCACAGTATGCGGAGACCTCGAGACACGACAAATCGCGTTTAACTATGTCGTATCGATAACGCAGAAACGCTCAGCACACGAGATGGAAACGTGCGAAACGTGCCACGTTAATCGAAGATCGAATCATGCTGCTTCAAAGAGAACTCAAATTACGCCATTGGAAATTTCTGATTTCTGCCATAACTAAAGAAACTATTCGATATTCTCCTCCATCATCGACCAAAAATTCATCATCTAATTAAAGTGGAATCGAGGAAATATCCTCTTAATTTCAATTAAAAGTTCGTATCAAGCGAAATTGTTAAATTCTTCCGATACGAACGTATTGTGGCAGAAGACACTTGAAATTTTAATAGAAAATTGCGAATCCTCGGGATGTCTTGTCGTGGACAAAAGGACTTTGGTTTTAAAAGAGATTCGAGAAGGAATAAGTCTTAATTACTCCCCGATTAAACGATCTCCCTCGAAACGAAAGCAACAAATGAAAAATGAAAGTTTATTCGGGTCAACGAGAATCGACGGTTTGCAGATTCGTGGTGGGACGTCGGTGGATCACTGATTGGTCGAAAACTTTCGACGTCTGCATCGCAAGAAGACCACTTTTCTGACTCAGTGAAGCTGAATTAATACTCAGTCACTCGGCCGATTTCTTTTGTTGATTGTTCTTGCCCGCGAACCTCTCCTTTTTTGCATCGGGGATTCGAAACTTTCTTGCACCTCGTCTACGTACATATATCCGTCGCTTTTATCTTTCCAGTCTTTTCCCGCAACTTCCAATTTTCAGCAAAAAATCTCATTTGTCCGCCATCGGCCGTGAATCTCTTGCGATTATAAAGACATCGGTAGGAAACGAAGTTCGCGATTTCGACGTTAATAGATTCGTGCATCTCTGCACCTTAGAGAAAAACTCGCGTCTAAATTTTGGAAACAAATTACATACGGTAAAGTTTACAAATATTTTTTACGCCCGTCTCTATACCGTTTAACAGGTAACAACTCAGGCAGAGTTTTTCCCGATGCTCTTCACAGCGACGACGGGACCGCCAAAATCCCGTTTGCAAATGGGTCGCGTTTAATTTTTGCTTCCACGGCTGCCAAGCTCTCGCCTTCGTTAAGCTCTGGCAGACAGACGCGTAAAAAGCACAGACAAGTCTCCAGTTTGCGGTTTAAAGCTAACGGAGTTTGCTAAAACCGTAGCGGACAAGTTGAACGCGCAAGAGACACGATCTCCCCCCTATTCGGTAGTCCGATAAGCATTAGGCACGAACACCGAATCTGCATCGCTGCACGGTGGAACGATAATCCTTGGAACGTGGCGAAAAGGTATAATTATGGAGTTGTTACGATAAAAATCAATGTAAGTATAAAGAATTGTATGCGTGGGATGTGTCACAGATACCGCTTTAAAAAATTCCATGCACCAGGAACGTTGGTACTCTATCAGCATCAACGATTGTTCTAAAATTCAACCGTAAAGATACCACAAATTCCATCACCTTGGATGAAAGCATCAGCGAACAATGAAACTACTTCTATCAATAATTATTAACCCTTTGAGTGCCAGAGAAAATTTGTATACATATCTGAGAAATGTCAGACAATTTTAAGCAAATATACATGATTGTAAATCATGAAAAATGTATAGTTCGGTCAATTTTATTTTAAGGTTCATGAAATTTGTACACGATACTGAAAGCATGTTAGACTTCTTTTATTACTAAAAAAATACAAATAAATTTGTATAAAGAAAATATTTTCACAAAATCTTGAACTTTGTTGAATTTTGTTTGTAAATAAACATAATTTATTGTCTGTTAAAATGAATCTTTGATTGAAAATTGATTTTTTAATGAGTTATAGCACTTACAGCTTTGAGCAGCGATATATCGCTGCTTGCCACTCAAAAGGTTAAATTCAAGCGATGCTCTTGCTTCGTCTACATTATTCGTGAATGTTGATATGAATTAATAGTTTGAATTTTGACCACGTTTCTGGAAATCTACGTCCTGCAATGCTACGTCAAGCTTCTTGCGGTGGTACACTGCGGTTCAATGGCGGTGTTCCGCGGCGCTCGATAGCGGTGCTCCAGATAACGGATGTCCGTGAACCTTGTTGCGCCACGCTGTATCTTATGCCACGCCAGCTCGAAGACAAAACGAACTTCGTTTATCGCCGCTGTACTACTCTCCGAAAACTTATCGTTCCTGTCTGAATTGTTCGAATGGAACGCTGGTTTCGGCGCCCCGTGTTTGCACCTCGGATATGGGAATGATAACGAGATAAGAGATGCTGTAAGTTGCGGATTTGCCTTGAAACTTCAAAGTATCCACCAGTTTAGGAGCGATACTTTGTTTTCCTTAGTTTAATGAAATATACTCTGATGAAGCAACTTTGTACTTCCCTTTTATACGCGTATTCAATTTTGTTCAATTTTCTTTTGAATTCAGATATTTGTGTATACAAGATCAATATTTGAAACAAAATTGCGTTGTTTTTAATTTCATCCTAGACTGAACATAGAATGAACTATTAGGTAAGATCGGGAGAATTTCAGCGGCGAAAAAACTGCGGGAAAAAATAATGAGGGAAAGCCTGGAGTGAAAAGTTCCGAGAAGTTTAAACAAGTTCATTTGAAATTAACTAGGTGTAGCCGGTGATTATAATGGTTCGCACAACGCGACCGCTCTGGGACTGGAACTTTTCGGTTCTCCAATGTCCCTAATACCGTTTGCATTAAACTTTTCAGGGCGGAAAATTGCAAATTATTGCTGGATCGTTTACGTAGTGCTAAGCATACGTGAGGAAAAGTTGGTCAACCTTGGTGGTCTTCGGTATCACTGCACAATTAAACAATTTTTAAATAAAAAGTGGTAAGCACAGTAACGGCTTCGGTGATGGGGGATGCTGGAATACGGGGTTATGTTTGCGAAACAGCTGGTGCAGAAAGAAAATTAAGAGTGAATATAAAATTAATAATAATACGGAACAAGAGAAGGAATCTTCGTTGCGCCATAAAGATCATTGGCGTCGCCACAATCCAGACTAATTTACCGGGGAACGAGGACACTTTCATTCGACGGTCTCCCGCCATGCATCGTCGATTGTTCCATAATGTTCCATGGTATCTGGGCGACGCGGTTGTTTAAGAGTCTGGAAGCACGCGAACACATCCGCACACAATCAGGGAAAGAGCAAGATGACTTGAGCCAGAAGGCGGAGGGAGGGTCGCGTAAAAAGTGTCGAAGGATGAGAGTGGCGCCGCGGAGAAATAGGGGTGTACTCAAAAGAACGCGATGCATAACTTGCAAACACACCGGAGATGTGCGCCCCGAAGACTAACGTGTCGTTTATACAGCGTGTTTCATTATTGCCGCCCGTAACCTTAAACAAGTACGACGCAATTTTATTGAAGTATTACGTGAACGAACAACAGCAATGTAAAGCAAATATACATATAAAATGAAATTGATTATAAGCAATCGAAGGGAATATTTTGATTAATGAATTATAATTAATCTCGTCTGGATATTAATATTATTAATATTAATGGGAATTACTAATATTGTAATATAATATGACATGAACTCAGTTTTCGATGTTTTCCGTCGACTTGTATCTTGCTCATTTTTGGACTTAGCAACTGCCTTGCTCTGCGATCGCATTATATCGTCAAACTATTATATAAACACACACACACACACGTTCGTGACATACATCTCCCTGCCGTCAGAACTCTGCTTGGATTCCTAGATTCCATTCAAACACATTTCAGTCGACACCGAACCTCAACCCCAACAGCCACTCGATCTGTTCTGCACATCCCTGAGTCCTTGTCGTTCACATCCATTCTGCGAAAAGTTCATTCACATCCATGATACATTATATTATACCTTTACTTAAATATGATCATTTATATATAACTCATATTTTTCTGGATAAAAGGTTTCAAGTGATCGAATCTATGATTTGGGCATTACTTTATTTTGGAACACCCGATATAAAGGCTGTACACGTAGCGTCACATTCACGACGCCGATGAACTACCCTTTCAAGCCCGCCCTTCTTTCCCTGGCATGCGTTTAGACGACAACCGCGCACCGCGTGCACACGATGGCCATAAGTACGGTGTACACGTAAGTACAGTCCGATCTAACTTTACCCTCGATCCGTTGCCATCGAGGACTTTGAATTTCGACCAGCCAAACGATCGTCTCTTTACTCCCTTTCCTATTTTCTGCTTCTCCTTCAGTCAGAGATGGATAGAATTTTATTCAATCAATAATACCAAGAAAATAGAATAAGAATATATAGAAATAATAAATGTAGAATCCCTTTGTTACCTGTTTTACCTTTACTCATAATTACCACATCCTGCTTGTACAATGAATGGTGTAATAGGATTGTACATTTAAAATTGTAATTTTCGTCCACCAGCGAACGACTCGAGAGCTGTTTATCTTTTATTCGTTGTTCAAAATTTGTATGTAGATGAGAATTTTGCCCATCCCTGTTCCTCAACCCATTCCACGCTGTCTAGTCGTGCTCCTTCGCCCTAAGCAGCTGGAATCCCGAGCAAATTGAAGGCGACTGTGAAATTCGAGGGGCACCACGTATGGCCAGACAATTTCGCGTACGTTTCGACGGACGTGAAACGAGTATTTGAATGTCTGTGCACACTCCATTTGAGGGGCTGCGGGTAGACTCGGTTCTGGCTTATCAGGTGGCGACGCTACCAAACGTTTTTGTCGTTATCCTTTACCTAAACGCTCAACGTGCTTATTGTCACCTTTATTTCTCTCTCCCTCTGGACTTAAAACTAGGAGCTATTGCGCTTTCCGCTTCTAAAGTGCGTTTTCGTGATATTAATACTATTCGAACAAAAACCTTTGTGTCACTTGACCTTTATTTAAGGAAAATTATGTAAAAATATTCTCAACTCTGTTAGATCATTTTGCATATGACCCATTGACTGAACAAATCGATTAATTCTACCAGTCACGTAAAAATTGTAACATTACTGACGATTGTTTTTTGGCTATTATTTCTAATTGATTTTATATACCATTAGATAAAAGCTACATCTGTATTTATGCATTCTACAATATTTATTTGAATTTATACTATAAAGGCAATTTTAAAAAATAATGTACATTATTTCATCGCATTTTTCAACTTTCTGTTTTATGGGGTTAATCGATTTGTGCAATTAACGGCTCGTATGTGTGTATCGCTAAAGAAAAAATTGGGTGCAGTTAGTATCGGACTCAGATCTTTAGAATTTGTATAAGACGCGCGAAGGGTCATGGAAATAATAGAGATGCGAGTTATAAAATATAAGGAAAGAAAAATACAGTGAGAAACAATGAAGAAATAGGACGGACAGAAGCTTGGAGGGAAGGACATTGTTTTATGGTGATCGGGTGGCGCCTCGTAATTTATGATTGGACTCTAAATGTCCAACTGGACTCTGGGGTACGGTTGAACCTTCATCGTCCCAACTATCAGGGGGACACGACTGAATGGAGACATTTCCGGGTAATAAGGCAGTTTGCTGGCGTTCGTCATTTTATATTTCAGATAAAATGAAGAAAACGTCGATGACAAACATTGCAAAATTCACCGTGCAACACTTAATTGAGGAATGCGAGGAACTGAAAGAAGACGGAAGGAATCTACATATTTCAAAGACCTTTAGATATAGTACATTGAACAGACACAATTTACTGGTCTAAGTGTGAGGATCCCATTTACATAAACATTTACATAAATGTTGTCGCTAATAACCTAGATGTGATGTGACCTTAAATAAAATCTTTAAAACAAAAAAACATTGCAAAATGTTATAGGGGTGTAAACAAAATTTTTTAAAGGCCACTCGAATTCCCCTAAAACATTTGAAAATTAAATTATTTCGATAGTCCCAGCCTTAGTGGAGGTATTAGGTTATCTCAACAGTTTCTTTCGTTTTATTAATAACTAATACATACACAATATTTTATGTTTTATATTACATTACTGAATTGTGTACGATTTATTTTGCTCCATTACTGTTACGATATGAATATCTAAGAAATTAGATTGTCTATTTATATAAACACTGCCACACAAAATCATTGAGTGCAGCTCAGGAAAAAATTTTTTTGGGACAACCTAATACATTAGTACATATATCCTTCTCCAAGAATTGAGGTGCAACCTCTCTCTCGCAAATCTGTTATTCCCATTCGTAGGACTGGACGGCATGTCGCGACCCGATCAGACATTTTTATCACGGCCACGCAAATTATGCTCGTAAAGTTACTTCGACACGCAACGGAATAATCTTGCAGACTTTTCCCGCGATAGACTCGACGGACTGCCTTTCCATTCATTCCGTTGGGACGATAAACCGTCGTAAATCTGTCTTCCTTTATCATCGACTTTCGTTCATTTTGCTACGCATTGATTTACTTCTGTTCCCGCCCGATTGACCTCATATTCTGCTTTGTTACTCCTATCTTCCCTTCTTTTTACGTCCCAGCGATGTTCGACGATATTGTACACGCTCGCGCGATGGCCAATAACGCGTAGTTAGCTGTTCTTCCAATAACGAGCTTCGAGTATGACAAAGCAACGCTTTAGGTAATCGTCCAGCGCTTTACGAACTGTTGCTCAATTTTAGTTTGACGTTTGGATATATTCGTGGCTTTAATCAACAGTTTTACAATACACAAAGTTCGTGGCAAACTCTAAGAATATTTCTAATACGCTAAATCAACCGTACTGAAAGCGAGCGAGGTTAATTGAGGGTTTTTAAAAATCTAATGCATAGGTAAGTCCCACAATGCCCCTCTACTTACTCGACGTACTAATTACGGGGGTTGAATGAAAACTAATTCCTTCGCCTTCATAGCTTGGGTTCGAATAAGGATATTTTAATGAGGTAAACTGGAAAATAATCCTTGGAACGAGCTCCACCGTTGCCTGTACTTATTTTCCTTATAACCACCCCCATTAGCCAAACTGTCGTGCTAATGGTGAATAGGTGTATTAAAGAACTTGTTATTTTGACAGCCTTTCATTAATTTCCTTGTATCGAGGGACCCATTTGTAACAAATTCAATTCTTCAACCTTTTAGTAAAATATACTTGTTTTTAATGACTGAACTAATGACAGATATTGATATTGCGGGCCTTTATGAATGAAATGTTTTCAGACCGAAGTCCGTGAATATTATAAGTCCGACTTATTTGTATAAATCCGTCTTATACAAATATTCAAGTTCTCAAACTTCCCTTGTCAATTCTCATTTCTCTAACAATATAAAAATAGGGTGCATCACCGCGCCTAACCAGGTGAAAAAACTTTAATCGTGACAACGCACTGACTTCGAAAGTCCGTGGCAAGTTTCCACTGAAGGTGCCACTTCCCATCCTCAGTAGTTCAAAAATTAGTTCGACCTGATTAAAGTGCGCGCATTACACGCCACGCGGGCACGCAATTAAAACAGCCATAAAAAATGTATACCCCGCGTTAATTACCATTCGGTGGCGGCATAGGCGTTCTCCTCTCCACCCTTCCCCCTCCGCTCTCCTGTTATCCCTGTATCAGGAATTTAATAATGCTCCCGCAGGGACGTGGCAAAAAGGCAGACCCGCGCCACGAGCCGCGAGTCCCCGATATCGATCACACCCATAAACCTGTCCCACCTCGTGATTTAATGGCAAACCATCCATCTTGGCTGTTTCAGTGTCACCGTTACCTGGGGATTGCCGTTGCTACTTACAACGTGGAATCTTCGAGTCAGCAATCAGGAGCGACACATTGATGCACCACCGGCGATCGATCCGCGGAGGAAGTGACGAGGCACCGACGACGCGCCGCCACGGAAATCTCGCTAGACGTGAGTAAATCCACTCCATCCTCCTGCAAAATCGAATTCCCGGTTCATTGTTCACCGAGTGCGCGGAAATTCTCAGCCACGATGGATCTACATACTCTCAGGTCGGAAAAACCCCCCTGTCGAAACCAATCTCTCCGTCGAGTAATAATCGCTCGGTCGAGCCACGAGACTCGCGTGGAATCCGTACAGTGGATTTTCTCTAAGTGTCGCGATAATTCTCTCCTCAACCTCTGCTTATACAAAATTATTCTTCATGGAAAAAATTCTACGCGGGTCTATTCGTAAATACTGATAAGGAATATCGGTTGGATGGGGAGTTTTGGAGAATATAAATGTTCATATAAAAATTCATACTACAAATAGAAAACGGGGATCCGTGTGTATCGCTCCAGTAGTACGACTGCATCGCCATTATTGGTGCGATGGACACGTGGGGAAAGGGACTGTTAAGGGCTGATGATATTACCTACGATACACGTACACTCGCGCACGCTCGACTACGAACAGATCTAAATTACTGGGGCAAGACGCGGTGCACCGCGGTGCATTCTCGTTCGCGCTTGCATTCGAATTCATAACTGCTACGACCGCCAGTTTCAGCGAAATGGAGGCGCTTAACAAATGTCGGAATTATCGGAAAGTAGAATTATACCGGTGCCATCGAGAGCCCCTGGCGTCCCCGGAGAACGATACCTGTATTTTTAGTGCAAATCGATACGTAACCCCGCGGTAGGAAGGGTGAATTTAAATTTGCAAGGAAGGAACGGAGTTGCACAGATTATTTGCACTCGAAGGAGAAACGGAAGATGCTCTGTTCGGCGCTTCCCGCGTTGCGAATGAATATTGATCACGAGCAGTAAAAAATTGTATTCCACTTTGATTCGCTGCTCGAATTACCAAGTACTGTTCTCTGCTACCAAGATCAGTGTGCGTTTTGATGACTATCGAACTTGTTCTACAACCATAGAAATATTCGTTCATGAATAACGAACGTTGCTTGTACATCCTGTTCCATTTGTCTTTTGCGTTGCTTTCACGTTCGTTCTTCGTGCTGGGTTTTTGCGATAGTTGAATAAATCAGCGACCTTTGTCGTCGATAGCTTTTCTGAGCCATTATATCTTACGCTTTTGTTACGCGAACTCGCTGATTTTACACGGATTTTATCGAATCGTCAATATTTCATTATATTTATCTAACCAAATCGAATCGCGAGTCAAGTATCCAGCTTCGGCGATTTCAACGAAAACTGTTACACAGGACTCATCAAACGGAAGAGAAGAAGATCAAACTTGTTCGAAGAACTGTATTTGTACTGTCTGATTCGATGGATCCTAATGGATTTTTTCAAGAATTCGTACTGACTAAACGGCTAGACCATCATCGAAGTTGGATAACCCAAAAGGGACCTTGCATTTTGAAACATATACAAACAAACACAACAATTTTACAGACAACCACTGTATATTTGGCTTGAGATAATCTTCAAATTCGAGACGTAGTCTGTCTGTTAATTATTGAAAAAAGAAGAGTAAACAGCTCTCTATGGGTCCGTGAAACTTTAAGATCACATGCTAATATATCGATATTTCGTCAAATAATTTTAGTCTTTTTATAAGATGATGTATGCTTACGTCTTAGTTGAGCCGTTCATTGCAAAAATTGATTAACTCCACTTTTTGAAAAATCTTAAATTTAAGTGTCAAAGCACTTGGTGTAGCCATAACTTTTTATATTTATAATAACTTCCCTGAATAATAAAGATTAACACAATTAAACGACTAAATTTCGATGGCCATTGAATAATAAATAATTTATATCAGAGGCCATTGTGATCGCATTTGTCCTCCAACTCCTTCTTTTATGGAGTTCTTTAACAAATCTTTCGAATCATCTACACGAAGACAGTCGAACGTTCCAAACAGAAGCTTATCGCTGACACGTTATGAAGTCTAGCAATCCTATCCTGATCAATGGCGAGACCACAGCAATGGTATTAGATGGCTTCGTGTATGGGCTAACCACACACCTATGACTCAAAAGATCATGAATACGATGACACGTACACGTCTGCGTCATCTCGCGCACATTGTGACGGCGCATTCGCGAGATGAGTCAAACGCGTGCGTGTCACTCACAGTTTGCGAAATTCCAAACGCCCACGTGCGCGTTTATTTCGTCGTTATGTTGATTCAGATTCGCAGCAACATGGATCGCTGTATCTATGACTGATACGCATCTGCTGGTCCGCAAAGTCACACGTGTACGTGAGCCACTTATTCATTAATACATTAAGACAGAGAAAAGAAGAATAAACAATCGTCAAGTAATATAGAAAAAGAAGAACAACTAGTGCAAGAAAATGGCTCCTTGGAAATCATGTTTAACTCTGCAATACTGCTTCCCATATATAATCTCCTTAACACTACTCTGGGGAACTGTACTCGTCGACCACGAAACTAGGCAACAATAGACCTCAAGTGGTTGAAAAGCACAATAACAACGCATCCACTTCGAATAGGTCCAGAGCTGATCTTAGATAAATCTATTATTAATTAGTTGAATAATTAATTAGTTGATAATTAGTTGAATATACTGTCTTTGATATGGCACTTCTGGCATAGTTCAAAACAGTCCTATAACATTTACACATACATTAGCTATTCTCTGTGTTCTCCCTTACATCAGGCTAATGATGATCTTATGTCGGCTCGTTGACACGAAAGCAGCTGACATTCAGAACGACAAAGTTGTATACGTCGTTACCCAGGTTGCAGTATGTTACATGTCAAGTGTCATATACAACTGATGGCTAGAAGGCAGTCGGATAATTGATAAATACTCAGCACTCTTTATAGTATCATACCTAATATCGAAAATTAATAAAAATTATTACATAATCCTGTATACCATAATTTCTAACTCAAAGGAGATTAAAGGAAATGCTTGAAGAGCATCCTGTCTCAACGCAAGCACGTCCTGGAAGCAGCTGAAACAAACAAGAATGGAGAATGGTGTGCTTCTTCGTGGTTTTCCAGGATGTCCTTAATCCTAGAAAGAATTCGATAGAGTCGCACAAGACATTTGCAAAGTTATTCGACCCGAATTCCGCGAATTCCGGTTGGAATGCGCCAGTGTCGATATTGTTTGGCGCATCATCGTACGTCAAGTACTCCTTTGATACCATTCCATACGCAAATGACACGTGGTCTATGCATAGCAAGTGCATCGATGCGAAGTAAAATTACTCCTCAATGGAAATTGAACGCGTCGAGCGGGGGATACGTTCTCAGCAATCAGACGTTATTCGCAAACCTTCGCGGATCGCACGCTCCGCGCTCCTTTCGAGCGCCAATTCGTCTGGGGCAGAGAAAGACGGTCTGAAGTCAAGAAAATAGGAATAGAAATGGCCAGACGCGTTGATCACGATGCAGAGAACGTATCAGAGATTGAAAGGGAACATCCGGTGACCCTGTTTCGCTCCCTTTTCATACGCACTAACGTAACTGAAACGAAACTGGGATACCCTCGCGCGGAAATACGTCAGTGGGTAAATAGGTCCACAGAGAAAACGTATCGCTATTGCGAAATAGGATGGATAGAGTCTGCTAATCGCGATTACTTCGCAATGCTGCAGTTGGCTGATGGTCTAAGCTAATTTCGATTAGCTTTTACCGGCCAACCATCATCAGCATGGTTGATTGACGGCCGTAGCTGAAAGTGATTACAGCTCCCTGCCGATCGTAATTTATTTCAATTCTCCTCAACCAACAGCTGAAATGAAGCTTCGTGGAAAAGGACATCGCGAGGTTCTGGAGTCTGCAGGACGAAACTGCAAATTTGAAAGGTGGATACGTTTAAAATATTTGCAGAGAAAATATTATTAGTAACCTCCTTCTTTTCGAAGTCGGTTAAAAATATGTTTTAAAATATCAATGCTGTAAATATAGTCAGTCGCGTAAGTATTCGTTCCGTTAGTGTCTATTGAAAAAACTTATCTAAATTAAATGAATGTTTGACGTTTCTAAATAAATGTTTCATTATAACTATGTATAGGAATAAACTTCACATATTTATACATATATACGTAATGGTAGATTTATTTGAGAACGTCAAACCTGTTATTTAGTTTATACAGATTTCTTTAATGGACATGGAGGATACGAGTACTTATGAGACTGACAGTATGTAATGTATAAAATAAAAAGTTTTTCATAATTTTTTCATAACCAGGAATAGAATTTGAGGTGACGAGAATTCACGTCAGCGGTCGCGAATGTGTTAATATGTAGTGGACAAACTTCACATGAATTGGATATCTGAAAAACAGATTTTATATAAAATTAGATCACGAAACAAGAAGAGCTCGCGCCGATAAGTAATATTCCTGGAAAATGACTGGCAGAGGGTGGTTATCAGCTAGCTGACGTCACGATTCAGACGAACATCGGACAGTCGCATCATCTAACCTTTTCATAAAGAAGGATCATAAACGTTATTAAAAAATTTACGTTATTTTTACGTCAGCCTGCGAAGCTCTTCGAAAAGTCCCTCCACTTTTTTTCCCCAACGAAAGAGACGTTAAATTCTTTACGAACCCTTAGCGCAACCGGTACTACTTATCTCGTCTGTCTTTCACTCCACTGTCCCCCTGTTCGAAATTACATTTTCCACGCTTAACGGCCAGACAGAATTTGTCCCCCGAACATCCACCGATACACTCGCCTTTTTGGCTACTCTCGCGCGGATACTCGTCCCGTCCTACATCGAACTGAAGAGGCTCCTAAACTCTGACCAATTTTACAGCCAACCGGTCCGACATAAACTCGTAAAAGCGAAATTCAATACAGGCGCCGTACGAGTCCCGTGTAACAATAAAATATTTATACGCGACAATGATGCGTCTCCGTCTCGTTCCTTTTCTTAGTTATTTCACGCGAACATAAAATTGAACGTTCGCATTACCCGAGGACGTCTCAAGTCCGTGGTACGATAACGGATGGAGCCATTTTTTAGCGAAATCCACGATAAAGCAGGGCGTCGAGACAAATCTTCGTTTTCCATGGTTTATCTTCGCGTCTTGGGTCGACGGGTTCCACAGGGAAGTCGACAATATGAAACGTCATCGATACTTTTGTTTATGACGATCCAACCATCTCTCCAAGTATGAATCTCGGTCTTAGACGGTTCCCAAAGGTGTATACGTATCTTGCGCATGAATCTTCATCGAATGGGATACGACTGTGTGATAAATAAGGCAGTGATACAAGGGTGAGCAACTGTAGAAAATATACCAAGAGTAGTATACACTTGCGCTGTTAAAATCGCATTTTGTTATATTCGTACTGTACGATGGATATTGTGGGTACACTTGTTGACGCTGATGACACGCCATTTGAAATCAACACCTTGTGTGTAAATGTTTTGACGTTGACATTCATCGACTCCTTCTTCGGTGTCGATGTCATTAACATCCCATCAGTCTACTCTTTAGCAGCGACATAAACGAGTGTACGTATAACAGTTCGCATCGTAACGTGACAAGACGTGACAGATAATCAACATGTCGATCAGACTGATAATTTCGCCATTATCGTAACTAAAAATATGGTCGTGATAAACCGCGCGATTAACGTGCTCCGCGCAGACTATTTCAGATATCAAACTGTCGGTCGAACAGTTGTCAGTGAAGCGAGATCACGTCACTCCGTTTAACAACGCGAAATCAGACAGCGCGAAATCCGCGGAATTTAACATCCGGGGAATCTCAGTTAAATAAATAGAACCCCTCACTCGGACCGTATATCATTTATGACGCGCACGTCAGTTGCCACTGAAATAAATTTAACTTTACTTCTCGTTTCCATTTTCATTTTTTCCCTTCCTGTTACACAACTCTGGGAGAATGTGTCCCATTTATTATGGCCAGTTTGAATATTTTCGTTACTTTCGATGACAGGCGAAACGTCCAATACAGAAATCCATTGAAGAGGGTGACGCAGAGAGTAAACGCGTATTAGGATCAACAAGCCCTGACGATGAACAGTGCCCAACCTGAGAAAGTAACAACTTTTTTCCTTAAAACAAATAAAATCTACTCGAGATATTTTCGTGTACCGAATGTAAGATTCAACGGTGATATTCGAGTAATTGCGACGAATGGGTCACTCTGTACATGGAGTAACCCATTTTAATTTGCAAATGGATTGAGCTTGAAAAGTGCTTTGAAACGAACAAGTTGAATTTGAATGAGTGGTTGAAGAAATTAAAGTAGGTTAGTAGTATTTTACAGAGAAGAGTTTCTAGGTGGAGACCTCAAGAACTTTTCAAGGTCGTCGCAGATCTTTTAAGTAGAATGTACATTTTCTCATGCAGGTATGAAGTATGCAGCTTGTCAAGTATCATGATGATACGTTTCATTAAGCAAATTTTGTTCACATTGATTTCGTGTGTCGCTTTAACAAATAATGCTTAGAAAATTTTAATTGAGTGGTGTATAAAAATATCGCAGGGAGGTGAAAGTTGAGATACACTGGTGCATGAATACTTTTTAATGGCGAATTGACTCGCGTGTCGCTCGAAGTTTGATCGTGTCTCGAGTCTGTTCGGGGTGGGGACGCGACGGCATCGAGGGTTTCGACTGGTCCAGGCAGCCGTGGCAGATGCCCCAGGACGGCAGCTGTTACAAATTCTAACAAGGCGACGCAATCTCACGCTAAATCGACGAGCTTATCCATACTGTACAGCGGGCAAGCGTGCGGGCCTTAATTTTTAGCAATCAGCCTCAGCCCATTTCCCAGCCCTTCCTGATTCGTTTCCTCCGCGTAATCACGTCCACTCGGGTGAACTTCTTTGCTCGCCGCTTCGGCAAACAACTCGTAACTCCTTCCCTATCCTTGGGAAAAAGTTCTCCTCGAAATACGTATTCGATCGCCGCGATTACGCGCTTAGGGAAAAATGGGAGGAAGAGACACGGTTTATTTCACAATCTATGGTGGCAACAAATGGAACACGCGTTAGCGAAAAGCAGTTTCGGGGTAAGTGCACATTCAATTAACGTTTGACAGGTGCTTAGTTAGATTTTGCAAGCTTCTGTGTGTAATCGTTATTCCAGACTCTCTGCAATTGTAATTGTAGTTGGTTATACGGCATTCTGCTCGACATTGGATTCAGATATGTAAAATTTATGAATGCATGCATTTTGTACAATATTTTCCTGAATTTCTTATAGGCGTGCAATTTCTCAATTGCACAACTTAGCCGAGCGTTTCTTACGAACTTATAAAAGTGATGAATGGGTAACTCTGGATTAAAGTCGCGTACTTCCGTACCGCGAGCAAGTTGCAAAACGGCGACTTTTATCTCAAGGATAATGTATGTTTCTGGACATGCTATGTAGCATGGTATGCGTGTATTCTATTTTTTCTTTCCTTTTTACATCATAATAAAGTGTATCGCGTTCATATCTTGTGCATTCCCATTAATCACGGTTACCTGAAAAACACAGCACTCGATAAGATGGAACTTTCCACTTGGTTGTCCAGGTCCGCACGTCCCCTTCCGCCATAGGCGTCGTTAAGTTTAATTCGAGTTTCTGAGTTTCAAGAAGTCCGCGTCCGAGTCGTGGAAACACGACGATATTCTGGTACAATTAGCGCAATAAAATTTCTCCCTCGACGTTACACTTAAACGCCTATTAAGGCCCGAGTGGGCACGTTAAGTCGCCGCCAGATTTTAATCGCTCGAGACGTATGCTTCTTTCGCGTTGTCGAAACCGTTTGCACCAGTGGAGCACAACTGGAACATCAAAAAACATTACGTTATTATGATTTTTGTTCATAACATTTCATCATTTTTTTTTAAATTTTAGTACCTACAATAGAAATATAATATTAAATTCCAATCTATGTGTAATATGAATGGTTATTTTATACTCTGACTTGCTTTAAAATAAATGTTTCATTTTTAGAACATGGTAGTGGTAGAAATCTCTTATTTCGTTATCATCTCGATATAGAAAAGTTCAGCGCCTCCTATTTATACGATACACTTAATTACGTTAACCTTACTTTAGTTGGAAATTTGTATTCTAAATTCTCCTCGCTTATTAATTACTTAACAATTGGTATTCTTATTCCTATCACACAGTCTTTGTCAACAATCGTAAATTTCTAATGTGAGGTCATAGCTCCAAATTATGTATACTGCATATATTCCTGTATTTATTCCTTCTATTCTCTCGCCACCGCGACATCTTTTTCATTGCCTCTTGAATCATTTTCATCCACTTAACTCCGGTACCTTTTTTGTCTAAAATTGTCTCTATTTTCATTTCTCTGTTAGAACATAGTATGATATTAATTTTATTTGAATAGACCGAATGAGCAAAACATTCTGTGTAAAAATAAACCAAACCATTTTCACTACGATTTATAAATTACTTGCCCTTGTATATTCCGCACGAATTGTTGAATACAATTTGAAGTTTATTCATCAAGCCAGATAAACTTGTAAAAAGAGCTGCATCGGCCCGCGGGCCGAACTTTGCGCACCGCTGGTGTGTACACACAACGAGCGATTTAAACGCGCCGCTGTCAAACCGTTCGCTGGACGACCGAACTGAAAAGCGTGACGCTCGTAAAGCACGTTTGGCAAATGCGTATAAATCCGTCACGCGGCTTTATTTCCTCGCCCTCATTCCCGAGGAATGGAACTATCTCGCGTGTTTTGTAAACTACAGCGCATCGAACGCACGCGACGAGTGTCACTTACTTGGACGGGGTATCGCGTTGCTCGAACCTGTCTCCATATTCTGGTATCAGAAAAATCGTGGCGCCAGTGGACTTGTTTCTCCCGCAAAGATCAGTTGAAATTATGGGTTTTTGGTTCAGGAATAGTTTGATTCAAGACTTCCTGATAGGATACATTTTGACAAAATAGCATGTCAACAAAAGCAAAACTACACGAAAATAATGAAATATATTGGGTTGTCCAGAAAGTTTGTGCCAATTTTCAAGAAAAATTCAAAGGCACGTTTGAATTTTGATATATACAAAGTAAGTACGAAAGGATGCCAAGACGTATCATAGCTGTTATAAAAGTCTAAAGATTATGGACAAAATATTGAGGTACGATAAAACTTGTTAATCTTAGTATGAAAGATTAGGGTGCAAAACTGATTCGATGAATTTTTATTATTTCAGTCAAAGGAGAACAAATTTTAAATCTTATAAAATAGTTGTTGTTGTGATTTATTTCAATAATAATAAATATTTTCTTGTAAAAATTGTTGTAATTGGTTCAGATTTGCTCCTCAGTGTACTTATTGGCTTACATAGCTACCATTTTGTTCCACAACTTTTAAACCTTTTAAGGGATGTATTCATGTTATTTGTTTTCAACCATTCCGATATATTCAGACCTATATTTACCACCTCCAAAAATAGACATGGATTTTCCAGACAATCCATTATTAATAAAATTATTGTCACGTTTATGATATAAAGGGTGTGATTTTTCAGCCGCGATCGCGTTAATTTGGCCGCGAGAAATCGAAAATGACTGACAGAAGCCGAATCGGGTTCTATGGATATGGTCGACGGGTGAGGTTGGTCGGTGATGCGTAGCCCTGCACACAACCGACGGGATAACAGTGAAATTTCAGGGTTGTCGAATGAGCTGGCAGAACTCAAACCATGGCCCACATTCCTGGCCAGGCGATAATAATTCCCTTTTAAGTGTGCGCTCGTGGGTGTACGCGCGCGAGTTACCTAAGTAACGCGGCCGGCCATCATTCGGAAGATGGAAGTTTGTATGAACCGTGCAGCTCGAGGGAGTTTATTAATTATGAACACAAAAGCGTGTTTCAGTGCAATTTTCAACCCTCCAGTATCCATTGTAACTGCAGATAATACATCATTATTATTTCGTTCCATAATGGCTGGCGTGGCTGCACCTCTGCCAGTTTGCGCGGCCTGTGAAAGTAGTCGGAATTAAATTCGAAACGCGCAAATTGAAAGCTGACAATGATGGAGAATTATAAACGGTCCCTATTGTTGAAGCGCGGTCGATATGTGTTTCGTCGTTTCGAGTTCTCACCCAGCCAATCAGACGCGCACCCATTTTGCTTTCGTTCGTGGCAATTTTCGACGTTTCCTTAAATAAATGTGGTTTTACGCAAATTTTAAGCTTCCTCATATGAAAGAAATATATTTCATCTAAATATATTTCCCTATTACCATCGAATAAAAATAACGCAGGCTATTTAAACCCTCTACAGTACCGAATAAAGTGTATTTACATAATCCTCGACTTTCAAAATGGAATTTTGAACGTAATACATTTCCAACGCCGTTAATTATTAACTTAAATATACCAAGATCTTGATCAAAAGGTAACACGAACGTTTCCAACAATTTTGATCATCGAATTTGATACACATAATATCGGCAATATTGAATTACTCAAATATTCCCAGTTATTAAACTATGACGCACGTTCTACTCGCATTCGGCTGCTTTTATCCGTTTATCCAGCGCCGGCGAGCACGAAAATTTGAGCCACGAAACGAAACGGCACAACATGCGGCTACACAACGTTCCTACACGTGAAATGTGTCGGCAGTAATTGCCATGGTAATTACGGTGCGTCAGTTCGCCGACCACTGTCCGTGTAATGCGACTCTGAACGTGGCTTCCTGCGTGCACTCTGGGGCGCCGATATCACTGAACCCCCCTACACGGCTAAAAGGAGCAAAAACATAACGACGCCCTGAAGATCTCGCCACCGCGACATCTAATTATGCTACCGTTCCACTTTCGCGTCCTTGGCTGTGAAAATGAATTACAATGTTGCATCTACACTACCGCTCAAAAGTATCCGGACACTTGCGAAATACATACGTATTAGCATTGCATCAAAATTATTTAAGTACCTAAAGTTGTAACCAAAGTCGATTTTTATTAGTTTCTTACGAAATATCTAACGTTTTAAATTAAAAATTACGTATGTGGAATTTACCAATACTACACTAAAATTCAATACGGGATTCATCGATGTATCCGCCGCGGTTAGAAATTACCGCTTACACTAATCTTGCGCTAATTCTTATCTCTCTCAAGAGGAGATAACATATCATCAACAGTTTACAAACACTTAATACATATCAAAGAGCTTCCTGAATGGGGACTCTATTTACTCTCGCATGCTAGAGAGTAAGAGTTTCCGGGGAAGAAGTAAATCGCAGGTAAACAGTCGCGATCATTTACCTAATTTAATGTTGCCAATGATCTCGTTTTCCATCCTCGTCGAGGACGAATACTTCGGAAAGGACCGAAGAAAAAACTTAAATTCTCAATACAGAGGAACGTCGATTATCCGTAATGGAGTTCCCGATCGCTCGAGTCCCCGGGCTACCTCAAATAAAAGCGGAGCTCCTGATAATCGGAAATCGGATAATCGAAACTCCATTGCAAGTAATTTAACTTCCTCGCTGCTTTCCCGCGTTTGGCCCGCTCGCGTAGAATTTAAATAACTCATCAGCCCTTATTAACTCGTGCCGGAAATTTGGGGAGAATGATACGAGTTATTCGATACGTATTCAAGTATTGCAAATTGATCACCGCCAATTGAACAAACCCTCTTGTTTCACATGAGACAGAGGTCGACGAACCTATGAAAGTTATGCGGTGCTTTAGACTTTGATGTTCGAGATGCGGCGTTAATTAATACTTGCCAGAGTTTTGGTGTAAGTGTAATAAGTAATAACGAGTTGAAAGTATGCGTTTGAAACTTCCTCGCTTCTATCGAGTACTGTTAATTAACGGATGTAATTGGTTGCTCGATGTTTGAAACTGTCGCGATAGTTTGCTTATCTTAGCTTGAGATTTTCTTTGCTGGAGTCCCATGAAACGTTTCGCTTCTTTCCGTGGACTGGTGATTATCGAACAGTAATATTTATACATCGTGGGTTTGTTAATTCAACTTACTAAAGGTGAGAACGGAACGTGGAGTACTTCGACTCCAAAAAGACTTCCGCTAAATCTGATTCCTAAGGGCGTTTGAGACAGAGAAGTTAGATTGTATCAAGGTTGAAGCTATTGGAGTTAACGACAGGATCGACTCGGCTGATAGAAGTTTCAGAAACGAAATCTCCCACTCTCTACCTAATTCCCGCTGTATCAGGCATTTACGGAAAAGTGAACGAACAGTTTGTGATTAGATTTAGAGACAGCCTTTGTTCTCCTGTAACTCTTTATTACGCGAAACTAGGGATAATAATAGAGATGTTACGATAATAATAATATTACCATTTTTCAAGAAATGTCATAGCATGAATTATATCACTACGAATTTTTTCGTAATTTATTCAAGTTCCTATTTTTATTACATCGAATTGTTATTTTTCGATAGTGTCGATATCAATGAAATTGATCCAGGGTACATTTTTATCGATACGATCCTGTAATATGAATCCAATAAATACATTAATACATACCTATTTTTATATCGCATGCAAAATGCTAATTGCTCCCCAAAGTTTTAGTGTAACATGACAAGTGGCGATCTCGTGAGGCATTTCATCAATGAACAGAACAAAGTAAATTACACGAACAATTCAACTCTCTATGAGCCCGTGTAAATTTCAGATCACATGCTAATATCGAGGTCAAAATATTATTTTACTAAATACTTTTAGGTTTTTCACAAGATGACGTATACGTCTTAATTATATAATGCATCTAATAACCAATAACAATACTGATGACGGTTGACAGCATCATCAACCCGAAGTATCATGAACTAATCCCTTGCAAGTTGTTTGCAGAAAAAAAATCATTCGGCCCATAGAAGGTTAAGTATTAGGAAATGTCAATACACTATCATATCTCGGCAACTTTAGCTCATGGGTCTCTATATCGGCATTTTTCGAAATTTCGACAAATGTGGGTCACGAGCCAATAAAACAAGCCCAGATACCGCGGAAAAACGGCGCGGAATTTCCGAGGCCTTCGTTAATTAATCAGAGCAATAATTTCACTGAGCTCGTAGCCACGCACTCGTTTCACGCACTCGGTTTTGTTTATTGCTACTGGAAACCGTAACGTTCAAACAAATCGTCCGTAGTTCGCCATGTACCGACACGACGATAAATCATTGGCATCGTTTACTATCAGGACTGGTCCTCGCACGTGCGTGAATATGAATTATACTATCTGCTTGATCACTATTAACGCGCGCCAGCGTCGAATGATACCGCGGATGAGGAATTACGATCCGTCGAAAAATGTTATCACTATCGTCTAATTAACTCGCGTTCCTGCGTTCCTACATCTCCAAAAATTATGAATACTCGTCGGATATTGAATGGTAATTAAATTTTACCTATCTCCTTTAAGCTGCATAGCCTACATCTGAATCTCTTAAACAGAAGAGCCTAGATTTTCATTCTCTTCGGAACGAAAAGATTTGTAGATCCATAAAGTCGACGGATGTAACAACTCATGCTTTACAAATTCGAATTTTCGTTTACAGCCAGCGCCACGGAGACTGCTAATTACGCAGACATTTATACGTTTTAGTCGGATGTTGCCCGGATGTATGGGCTTTATGAACTCGCAGATTGCAAGATCAGCTGTAGAGAGGAAATTTCTGCGTATGTCAGCCGAAAGGAGCTGTTCTGTATATGAGAATACCGTTAGATGTGGTACCACTTTGCTCTAACGGGTTCGGTATCGACCAATTAAGCGCAGTCACGCGATGTGGGGTACAGAAATGAAACAAAACTATGTCTAGAAAGTTCAATCGGTTAACTAAAATTAAACGTAGCGACGTTTAGAGTTTAGATGGATGAAATATAGTGGAACTCAACCTGTAATACTACTAGTGTATATAGGTTAAAAACCTGTGATATCAAATTGAAACGAAATTTTTAAATAACTATCTACAAATGAAGACATATGTTTTTATAAATGAAAAGACTACAAGTTATGCCGTCATTCAAAAGAAAATCGTTATTTTTCCTATTATGGGCTCGCATAGGTCCAATGAAGCAGGTGTTGGTATTTATCGCGTTATCAACAGGTATCAAAACTATCCAACCAACAAGATCGCCGAGAGATGCTCTTTTTCTCACAGCCTCGTTTCTCAATCCGGCTAGCACGTCCTTATCCTGACACTATCATAATTATCTCAATGGTGATTAGTTGGACCGCGGCCCTGGCGTAAAACGCGAAGGCAAAAACGCTGATAAATCGATCCGTAGAAAGCATACAGCTAACGATTTACCACGCGACAGTATTATACCCATCCATGTTATTAAACGACCACAATTACTTAGTTCGCCAGAGATATACCTCGGCGTGTTCTCTCGTTTCCCATTTATCGATTTTTTCTCCGTGTTAAGAGCATAGGAATTTCGGGTTTAAAGAATACTTTTCGTAATCAACCGTAGTGCGATGTGAATGCTTGCTCGGTGAATGCTCTCTGGTAGTAATTACAAAAATCTATCCAGTTTTTCTGTGTTACATTACATATCAAAAATCAAATTCAAAGCAATATTCTCTTGATCTCACCAAAGCAACATTATTCAGATGTTTCAGTTTTGTATTTGAGTTATTTGTAATGATGAATTTCGATTGCTATATCGATTGGTTTTTCTCCTATTTAGTTCTTTTACTTTATCTTTACATACTTTTACTAGTTATTCTTAACCGTTTCAGACCCGGCATCCACAATTGGGGGCACAAAATTTAAAAATTACAGACACGATCGTTTAGTAGATATGTAACATGACATATTTATTCTGTTTCTACCCATCCATTTCATCGCCTCACAGCAGTTTTCACCGTATAACGGGATATGAATTTCGGCTTTTCGACAATAAAAAGATTTTCAATCTTAAAAAATAATTCAGGTCTGAAAGGGTTAACAATTCTTTATTAATAATAAATAAAATGGACTTGTAGGAATTTATTCGTGACATTGGAAGAATGGTGTGCAAAGAGGCTTCGGAGCTAAATTCCTAGCCTCGCATGCAACACCACGCGTTGCTTCACTTCCTGACCTCTATCCATGCGGTCAGCGCGTTTCAGCAATCGTTCATGGCTTATCGTTCGATACATCGTTTCAGGCTTGGGCATCGCTTCGCATACGTTAAGGCGATCCGATGGGGGACACGTTGATCACGGTTATTTGCTCGTCTCTCGCTGGACGTATCGCGATATTGGTTCAAAGTATATCATAAGCTTCCTTTTTCTTTCAATTTTATTTCCAACACGATCCAACAATGCGCCTTCATTTATTCACAAAAGAATGTTAATAACGACTCGTGTTTAATTGTCTATATAATTCCCACGGTCGAATTTAATTACAGAAGGAGAAATGAAAATTATTTCCACGCGGAAAAAGTACATGTGTAACTGTACCGTTCGTTTCCATTCATGGGCGTTGGAAAAAACTTTTATAATAAAACCTACGATACACCGCGCTTGTACCCTCTGGCCAGTTAACCTTTTTTCAGTATTAAAATCATTACCACGCACACGGTATTAGCGTTACCACGTTTTATAACGAAATGCTCGCTTTTTAAAATCGCGCACAGGTATTTTAACTGCACTTGACAAATGCAAAAAATGTTTCATTCTTGCGTTGAAAATATTTCCCCATTTCCAAAGAGTAAGAAAATCGTATGCTCGATCACCGTTATGATTTATTCGCTCCTCGCTGTAGCTCTACCCGATCCAGGCTCGGTTACTCCGTAGGTAGAAGAAGCGGAGCTTATTTTCATGTCGCTCCTCGCTCGCTTTTTAATCCCGCGAGAGGCCGTTACAACGGGAAATATACGTCTTCCGTTGGAAAGAATATGCACCAAATCTCTCGTCGCCGTAAAATGTGCAACAAAACTGACGATTCACGGTGCAAGCTGTTCCAATATTGGCGTAGAGTCTGCCTGGAGTTAAATAGTAATATTCCCATCCCCGTTATCCAGCGACACTTTAATAGAACGGAGAGCTTCTGTTTCTTTAATTATTTATTCCGGTTTAACGATCCCCTGCGAAGGGCGAGTGAGATATTAACTCTCGAATGAATGGTCAACCGACGAATTAAACGCGGCATTACGGTTAACTCCAGGTCAGCCAAGTCAGCTCTAGGTATTAATAAAATTCTGCAACGTTTTCCCGATGCGCACGAACGAATTAATCATGGTGAGTTATTGCGCTTCAAAAACGTAATAACAATAATTCCCACCCTTCCCCTACGGTCGCGGGCGAGAAACTCTGCCGTTTCAGCTGTTGAATTCGCCACTTACATTTTAAAATTCCGATAGCGCGTTATTAATTATCGTACCTGTATCGTATCGTTATGACGATCATGACTCTTCGTTACTGTACATTATCGGACGTGTACCCAGCCAATTTCGAAATTACGATTTTATCCAGGTTGGTTCGGTTACAGAAACGCCCGCGTTATTTATTGCTAAACGATATTTGCGATCCTGGTGAATATTTAATCAATTGTTCATTGTTCACTCTCCACAATCCGTTATGTAAGTTGTTGGACAATCTTAACACATTCGCGACGTTGACGTAAATTTACGTCAGTTCAAATTCTATTCCAGGTTATGTAAAAATTCTGAAAACCTTTTTATTTTATATACTACATATTTACAACATTGATATTTCAGAACGTGTTTTGTAATTTTTATCGTCGCCCTAACGATACAAATTAACGATGTCCAGCTTCAGAATATTATTATGTTCGTCAGTACTCGGTATTAGAAACGTAAAGCATCTGCCAGTCGCGAATGTATTAATGAATTAAAGTCGTTCAGAACTTGGCATATTTAAAAATATGTTTCAATAACAAAATTAAATGCACTGGAAAAATATCTTAGCTGCATCAGACTCCCCCTTACATTTTGGCGCCCAAGGCAAAACGCTTTAAATTTGCCTGCCAGTGAATGGATTTAAGATGCAACACTGAAAAGGTATTGAGACAACATTTGTAACATGAATTTTCACTACTATTTAATACATTTGTTCAGTTTGGCTTTTGAAATGGCTTACATCGAGAATCCTCGCAATACGTCATTGCAAGGAAGATAGAAAACACTGGTACGCATTCACAGTGCGGTGGGGAAGTGTCTTCAAACGTATCTGCTTGCTCGCAGGTGAATTTTTCTGAATGATCATACGCGTGGCGTAAATATTCCCTTTAAAAAAAATGGAAAAGGATTTTCCGTCACAAAAGGAAATTCGAAGTAGCGGCGGAGATCCATGGCGGTTGTAGATCGCATTCACGCGATACGCGGCTGTTAGACAAAAGACAACGTTTTTTCTCCATCGTTGTTTGCTCATTGTCTTTGGCCGTGTGCACGAGGGAATATCGAGACGTTCGAGGCGCACAATAAGTCTCAGCTTTCTATACGAGATAGGGCAACGACCTTTTCCATCTGGGAAAATCTAAAATACATATTTTCCTGATGAATGTTACTAGAGAGAAAAATAGTGTAAATATAAATTGTTATCGCTCCTCACATTTCTCAACAATTCTCATAGAAACTAATGATCTGAGACCCAAGCGTGACGAAGTCCTATTATTGACGAGTTTATTAGGATCTCAGAGCTTCCTACAGCAATACTGAAGCAATGCTTATAATGAATTTGGATTTTTGAAAATATCAGAGACCTTGCCAAGTTCTGTACCACTTGAATTCATTAAGATTGCCCAACAACTTACACAACGAACTTTAGAGGCGAGGAAATATAATAAACGTGTTTAGTTCCAGTTCCTAATCCATGAAATCCTAATAGCTGCCAATTCTTTCACAGTCTCACTCAGTTTTCTATAAGCTCCAGTTCCACCGTGAACCCAAACACGCTTAATAGAATTTCGATATTATAAAGCCCTATTTCCTACTCAATAAGCTCGCCAGTGCTTGTGCTGGGACCATATCGAAGTTTCCCCAAAGTTTTTAGCATTTTACGGAACTTCCTTACACTCGACTCCGGGTCAAATGGTGCCTTATTTTCTCCAATATTAACCCTGAGACTCCTAACTTCTTTTTTGTTGCTGTCGCTATATACACTTTCCATTCCCCAGATCCTTTAGAGTTTCGCAGACGAGATTTTATCTCCGACACGTTACAGTAGAGAAAAACGTATGAAAACGTCTTGCGCCCGGAAGTGTTACGTTCCTTTGTTGTTGACCTCGACTCACGCGTACCTTTCTCTCAACTAACAGGTAAGCAGATCATACGTTCATGTGAAAATATCCTTTTAAGGGTCCCTGTAGTTTGGACATAAAAAGAATTGACATCTTTTTATAAACTCGTTTAAAGGTTCTTGAAACATTACGCTCAAAGGACTGGGGAGACTCAACCGTATAAACACTCTAGCCTCGTGTAATATATTGTAAGAGGTATGTCTAGTTTGCAGCTGGATAAAGTAAATTTTTTACACGTGAAAGAGGCTTTTTCAATATACTGAGCCTCTTCAAAATGGGAGTCCCTCCAAAGTGATCTTGGATTTTCCTGATCCCTGCAAAATCTCCTTCGTGGGGTTAGTACGAATGAATCCAATCAATCGTTTCATTAAATTAAAAGTGCCCCCATCTAGAAAATGATAGTCCGGCGGGACTTACGCTTGATTTTATCGCGTCAGTCGCGGTGTTAAATCGCTTAGTGCTTTCCATACCGCGTTGGTCGTAAAGATGCTAACGGAGTGGATCCGCCAGACGCAAAGAAACGCCGGCGATTATGAAGTACTCGTTTCTATGAGCACTCCCGGCTATCGTAATAACGAAGCAGGTAATAGTTTCAATTCCTCGGCTTCCTTTCCTCCCCGGTATTCTCTGTTGAACAAGAAGCACTTGTTTGCGAGAACGACGGGATTGCGATGCTTTCCGTCAAAGTTTCCACGGAAAACGAGATCGCACGCTTTGACACGGTTCGCGGAGGAATAGCGTGATATCGCTGCTTGCATTTCAGGAGCACGGTGTATACGGGTGAAGAAGATTAATGGGTTTAAATATGAAATTTGCATTCGGACGATCTACAACGCATGGAATTCCTTGCTGAGATATAACGGCATTATGGAAATGACGAAACGCGATGAACGAACGCGGACCTGTCTTATTTCGGAGGGTTGCGAGCTTATGGCAGCTTTGGCTGGCTAGTTCGAGGGAGGCCATTCGCGTGAAAGTTGGCTACCAGTAGCTTTCTAGATGAAGTTTGGAAAATGTTACTTTTCGACGGGGCTTTGACGGCGAATTTAACCCATCCGTTACGTGTCGTACTGTTTTGGTACAGACGAGTTTTGGATGGTTTATGATGTTATTAGTAGACTGTAGATGTTTATGCAAATACATTATTCTAGAAGAAATTCATTAATGCGCATCTTGCAAATCTTTCCTGAGTATTTTTCAAAACGATAATGAATTCTTTCATAGACTAAATAATACCAATTGAAAATACGACGAAAACATGGGTAAAATACAGTATAAAAATTGCTTGTCACAAAAAGAACAAATAGTTTTTTATTAAACGAACGTATTTTGTGAAAAGAAATTTCTTTTTATATAACTTCAACGAAAATGAAGCCTTTGGGTTGAAATTGTTTCACACATTGACAGATGCTGAACATACGAGCGTATGGTGTTCGATCCAATTACTTTTTTTCTAAATTTTGTTTTAAACTGACTGATGGAAATTAATTTTTAAATTGATTTTTACGTGAAAATTCCATGGGAGTTCAATTTTTCAATACTTTTTATTAAATATTTTCTTTTCTAACGTCATACAGGCCGGGCTTGTCAATTAGGATAAGTCATACTTTCCATAGGAAATAAAAACAAAGAAGATACAAAGTTTTGCAGGTGTGCACCTGCAAAGTGCAATTGCACTTTCCTATAAATTGAACCATATATTTTCTTTCAACCTGATCGATTCTTCTCGATACTCTGGTTGTAAAAATTGCAGAGAGAAGTGCTAGGAAAATGAATATTTTACGAGATATTTCAAATGGTAAATACAGTGTACTCTACATAAAATTTTATTCGATGTTGGAAGAAACTTGAAACATCTTTCTTTAATTTTACGTATTGAGTGATCAGAACAATTTATTTATCTACAAATAACATATAACTTCATTTCTTTTTAATGCACTCTGCTAGTGCATCGTTGCACTTTACCGAAACATGATGTATAATATGCAATTGTATATTACATTTTGTTGTACGATTCCTGCTCATGATTTCATTGCACGTTTCAAAGCCATAGCCTCACTGGATGTCTACATTAATCTACTTCCTCATGATACACGTTACAGCAAAATAATTAGAAATATATTACGGCATTGCCCGCAGTGGCCTCTAAAGGGTTTTCATCATCGTCGCGAAGTCCCAGTTTCCCGCAAACTTCATACTTGTCCCCGTGCTTAAACCACGGACCTGTTAAGTAACCTTACTAATGAATCCATTAGCAGACTCTGGATGAAATGCAGACCTCCATTCCCAGTCTTTTTATTCCCCAGCATAGTGACATTTTTCTTTCAAGTAAGTTTACACGAGTAGTTGGTTAACTCGGATTATCCATAGAAATACAAATACCGTGTTTATATTATTATGTCATCATGCAAGAGTATATCATTCAAAGATTGTTGCAAAAATTCTGTGTACACGCTGCTTCAGACGAGACTATCTTTAATTACAAACTTTGAACGGTACGTATGTTTGCTCAGGAGTTCTTCAAAACATCCTTTGATCTCTATTTTAAGGACTTCTCGTATATAAGCATTTACCAGCTCAATTGCTACAGCGCTTCATTAGATAGGAAAATTGCATTCGGAGAAATGTAAACTCTCAGTCAGTAAATGTTTCTCTTTAAATAGACATAATATTCTGTCAGCACTGCTGGTTAGTATCTTTACTAGTATTTTTATCAATCAAAACTCGAACAGTCTCAACTACAATTAGAGTAGTTTTATTTATGACATAATACAGTGAGTCCCATAAACATTCGTACCATCTAGGTTTATTAACGAAACGTGACTAAATTAAATGATAGGTTTAATGTTTCCAAATAAATTTTATACTGTGAGTGTATAAACGTGTCAAGTTTATTTGTGTACAGTGTACATATGCAAAATGAAGCATTTATTTTACTTATATAACCTATCATTTAATTTCGACAGAGTTCGTCAATAAACATAGAGAGTACAAATACTTGTTGGACCGAGTGTATACTACTACATGCAATATGAGTAGGTAGGTGTAGGTACATGTTTTTTACCCAGTAGGATAGAATTACATTGCCAGTATACTACAATTGAACTTTGAATTAATTACAAGTTCAACACGTCGCATTGTATCTTCGACAAACAGCTTCGACGGCGTGTAATCTGCGATACAATCAATAATTACCCCTGTTCCGATAATTTGAACGATCAACGTATCGAATAATCAAACGCCCGCTATAAAATCTGCACCTTCGTCGACAACGCAATTCTCGTTTCTACCCGGCGTTTATACAAATGAAAACGTGGACTTACAGCATAAATGAGCGCGTTGTAACAATACTCGTTACTCGTGCGATCCTCGTTGGAATACGGATCACGAACGAACGCATTAAGATAACCAGCATGCATCGCGCGAAAATGAGAACAAGTTTCCTTCGGTGACTGTATCGTCCTATCTCTTTCATTTATACACTAACCGTAAATAGAGCTCTCGTCGCAATCGAGTCGTTATTTGATTACTCTGTCGTTCCCTCCAGAGTCCGGCTAAAACGTGCCAATATATTTCTCGCGGTCGTCGCACCGTCCAGCCTCAGTGTTTCTCAAACTTTCCTGGGCGTTTCAGAAATTAAAATGGTAGACAACATGTATTACAATACAGACTATTCCAGCAAAGTAGATCGTAATACTCCAAAATACTGAATACTTCACCAAAATAGAGCACAATACTGCAAAATACAAAATATTTCAACATCATAGATCATGATACATCCTGTGAAAGCATAATGAGGAATGATATAATGTAATTCTGTGCATCGCAAAGATATAAGTACGAACGAACATGAAAATTATTTTTGAATAATAAAGGGGGTGCATAGAATTTATTTAATTTTGTATCGAAAGGAGGAATTATTTTTCCAAAGATGAGTTGCAAAGGTGATGTATTGTGAAGATCAACGATTTTTGTTTCAATCAAATGATCAGTTTTCTAACTGAAAATTCAGCAAAGATATTAAGCTTTAAAATAGCAAAGACCTTACAATGTCCTATTTTGAATGGACCACCTTGTATGATAAAGAAACTATGACTCATCGCCAGTGAGTCGAAGATTCTACTTTGAGAAAGGCTGGTCTAGCCAGTGGCGCGTTTCCGAGTCGGTTTATTTAATCGCCGAGCACGTTTACGCGCGCGCGCACACGACTCACGCCCACGCAAGCTCTTGGAGAGGAAAGTCGCGTGCATCGCACGTGCCTTCGCGTGCCGCGCAACCCACGTGGTCGATTTTAACCCTTTAACTACGGGACGATGTTAGATTTTTTTGGAAAAGTAATATTCTCGAACATAAGAAGCAATTATTGTCGATTAAACGAATTCGCAAATATTAATAAACAATAATATTGTTATCTAGAGCATTTCCACTCCAAAAGATGTATTTTCAAGATCTGTGTATGTACGAAAACAGGAAGTAATATATCAACTTGTTCCTGTGCCGTCGAGATTTATTTTGCGCAGTCCTCCGCGTTGAATTCGCTATTACTTTCCTCCTCGCTACATGTGGTATTATCCTTGTAAGAATCTCCAGATTGTTTCTGCCGCAATCGCGAACAATAATAGAGGAAAGATCAGAATACTCTCAACAGCAAAGTTTAACTTATGATCACCCTTCCCCGAGTGGAGATTAACTGTTAAGAAAGCTTTTATCGCAAATTAATAAATCCACGACTGGCGCGCGGGGTGCATTAACACTAAGACAAACGCGATAAGAAACTTTTAACCGGCTTAAAACATAAACCATCTACATATAATTGAGCGCTAAAGTACTCCTCTGTACTTGAATTATAAATTGACCTTTAAAGGCCGTTGAAAAAGTACCTGTAATGGCAATATACAGTCCTAGGACTCACGCATTCAAATTATGAAATTAATGGCATTGTAGTCTCCTAGAAATAGGACACTCTAAGATCTTTGCTGCTTTAACTCTTTGCACTCGAGGTATTTTTTTTCTGGTATTTACCAGCAACTCGAGATGCTTTCTTAGCATTCTATTGCCACGAATGCTAAGCTTAGATTGACTTCAAAGATGAGATCTCTAATTTGAGAATTGAGAATCAGGTCACCTTTGTCTCACAGAGAATCATTTTATTGACACTTCGGGGTCCAAAGAAATTAAACTTAAACAAGTATTATTGCTAGTTGATTTGCTGCGTCAAACCTAGTGGTGGCCGAGAGTCACTTCTCGAGTGCAAAGGGTTAAATAAATGTTGGAAAGGTTTATTAATAAGTGTTGGATTATTCTTTTTCAAGTGTAATGGATTCAAAGTGTATCCTTCCGCAGCACGCGTGTATTCATTTCCGCAACCATGACGAGTCGCGTGAAAGGACACAAAGGAATACGCTTTCCCCTCTAGCGCAATTCACCGACCTCCCTCCGTAACAGTGCCAATTTCTGCCATTACCACGAACGCAGTTAATGCGAGCATGAGAATCGAGCGATTCGCATTCAGCCATTCGACTCGATCGAATGGCACTCTTGTCGATGCGGTGACAATTTCGAAAAGCAGCCAGAAACGGAGCTTATGGACGTTCGTGTAGCAATTTCGCCTGGATCTCGCGCCAGGCATAATAAAGGCACTTTACGCGGACGATAGGGCCGTAAGCTATCGCGCGTCGTGTATCATCGTTACGAGTCCGTGTCGCGTAATGGCCAGAAACGATGGAAACGCGGCCGTTTACAACGTAGATGCTTTCCTCAGACCGGAAGGACCTCTTCTTCGTAATCGTTCTCCGTTGTTTATCCAACAATTCCTTAGCTCGAGATCTCCATTCTTTATGGAACATAAATTTCAGTCTTAAGCGGTCTATCCGATCTTGAGAGCCTAGAACTAGCTGCTATTTGGAATTCGTTTTAGGGTGAACTATTAAATATCTTATTTTCATCTTTTTATCTATCTGAATTTATGTTTAATCAATTCCTTTTCTATTTCTCGTTGCCATTTTGCAAGCTATTATCTTGCATAATAAAAGATATACTAATTTCAAATCGATACCATGTCCAGTTATCATAACAACAATGAAACAGATAATTAAAATCATGTTTTCGTTCCAGTTAATTAATGTACGAGCTGATGACTCCAAACACACATATAAACTATTCACATTATTTAATCGAACGCATAACCGAATATACATCAAGTCGAAATTAACTCATTGTCAAATCGCACATTTAAAATCTAAGTAAACAATTGTCAGTAACCACGGAATTCAATTACTGCGATCCATCAAATCTAAAATTGATCAGGGGCCTCTAAACATGCATTAAACTAATTTCTATTGGATACCACGGTTAACATTATGCCTTGGACAACCGCAACTAGCATTTCACGATATCGTTACACAATGGCGAGGGGGAAACATGTGTCGAAATTGTTTAGCCACAATCGGAACCGTTTCTAATAGTTCGGATTGCAGACAATGAAATCAAATTTTCAATTCGTCATACACCCTCGGTAAGTAATTTATTGGCTTTCCGTTTCAACTCCGCTTCACTTTGTTCGCGCGTCAAATACGTGGCGCTGTTACATCAATATATTCGTATTACAAATATACTATTTACATTGATTGGTAACGATTTACGCTATTATGATATATTTAGACGTTAAACGCCACAGCTAATACTGATTATCCGTCGCGATTTGGCTAGCGACCGATCATTTATTTAATTCGCGACGTAGCGTTTCCACGGTGCCATTGTGTCGATATCATTTATGCATTGAAACTCGTTAAAATTTCGGCGCTTTGCGTTCGTCGCTATATCTCAAAATTGTTGTTCTTTGTCGCTAACTCGACTTTTTCTTTTTGTTTCAGGTAAGTCATGCAAACTTAATATAAACGAATCCAAAGAAATCTTTCGGAACAGGTATTTAAATATATAGTCATACAATAATATTCTACATTATTCATCTATCATTCCTGTTATCCTTCAATGTTGTTATTATTATTATTATTATTATTATTATCATTTAATCCATCATAGACGCGCACACGACGGGGACCTGCGTCACTATCTGCGGTGCATCATCACATCCGCCATGACTGTCACGAAACCGAGACGCTGTCGTGATACGGATACGTTAAAAGGGACCTCGCGTTTCTCGCAGGACAGAAATCGAGTTGACTGGTCCGGGAATACTCAAAAATGGGAAAAGCGACCGCAAATGGTGATTGACATCGCCATTAAACTCGATTTCAAGCGCACCCAAAATATCCAATAGTATCGGGAATGGAGAGTTTTAGCTATTGAACTAAATTACTTTCGCGCTGACTATTCCTGGTTTTAATTTAACGATCATACTCATCGCCAATTGAGTGAAACGTGACGTACAATAATAATTTGAGAAACCCTAAAATACACTACTCACTATTTGAAGCAACATTTTACCCATGGTAACAAGTCAAGCTTCCAAGCTTCTAAGCTTCTAAACTTCCAAGCTCTAAAGCTTTAAAGCACTCAAGCTTCCAAGCTTCCAAGCTTCTAAGCTTCCAAGCTCTAAAGCTTTACAGCACTCAAGCTTCCAAGCTTCCAAGCTTCCAAGCTTCCAAACTTCTAAGCTTCCAAGCTCTAAAGCTTTAAAGCACTCAAGCTTCCAAGCTTTAAAGCTTTCAATCTTCCAAGGTTCCAAGCTTTCTACCATCAAAAGACTACTTAGAACCTCCTCATAAAAGAATCAAAAAGATCAAAATTTGTAAAACTGCTACAATACAAATACTTTAAGATATCGCTGCGTCCTTCTCCAAAAATCGAATAGATAATTCCTGAACCGGTCGAAGACAGGAAAGACTGGCGCGACCGCGGACGGTGATTGACACCGTCATTAAGCTCAACTTCAAGCGCATAGTGTGCACTTGCTATAGCATTGAAGCCCATAGGCGAGCTCTGTGTACATGTACGTGGGAGCAGTGCATCTCCAGGTCCGTGCATGTGCATGATCGGTGGACGCTGCGAGGGCTGAACGAGCTTAAACGGTGGAAAGGAGAGGGTTGGCTCTGGCCAGAGGAGACGAGGATGCGGGCTGGGTGGGAAGCAAGGGTGTTCCCGATATGATTAATGCTTAGCATGCGTGCTCACATGCGGAGGACAGCTGTGAGTGACTTGCACTCCGCCCAAACGCCGTCCATTCGACCGATACTGCTGGGCTTGTACTCGCGCGTGTGCGCTTAGGTGCGCAACGCCAGCGCAATACTGTATCTACCTAGACGCGCGACGTGTTCGACACCTATTGACTCGTATTACATATATGATGCAGGGATCGCGGTGCAATCAACAGTCGAAACACAACAAGGTGTCCCTTCCTCTTCGATAATCGCCATTGGATGTTTCAAGGTGGGATACATGTGTAACGGATTCAAGAAAACGATTTCATTTACAAAAATCAGAAGAACTGTGTTATGGAACCTCTTATACTTATCTCCAAGTATTATCTAGAGTAATGCTTACTCCTCCATAGGTCTGATTTTAAAATTGAGTAAAAGATTCTTATCCACGAATATACAGGGTGTTCCTTAACTGGTGGTACAAGAGAGTGGGGGTGATTCTACGCGAAAAATTGAGTGAAATCTCGACAAATACTCGACAAATTTTCAAACATATTTTTTTCAAAAATAAAGAGTCATATGACGAAATTTTATTTTACATTTTCGATTCAATTTTTCATGTAGAGTCACCCTCTACACGTTTCTACCGCTAGTTACGGGACACCCTGTATTATTCGGGATTGAACCGACGATTTCTCTACAAAACCATTACCAGAATGGCAGCATACAACCGAAGCCCTGTAATGATTTCACTCTTCTAGGTCAACAATATTCCACTTATAATACCTAATTAGGGAAACTGAATCCCACTGTTGCGAAAATCCTCTTTTCCTGCTTAGTTAGTATTCAACATGCTTAGAATTCGAGAGAAATATTATTCGTTTAAATGTAATCTACTGTACGTTATTTTTAAAGTCTTTAGTTTATCGATTTATGGAAATAAATTCTTTTTAATTTTTGTTAAATCTCGAACCTGGTGTAATCCCTTAACGCGTCGCACCGTTTACATGTTAACGTCGTTAAAAAGCGACGTTTACGTACAGAGTACGCCGACACGGTCCCGTTAATCCGGCTGTTCCGCGGTGAACAGCTTTCGCTCCTCTTTCCGCAATCGATCCTTCGCTCGCAGTGTAAATTTTTATCGGATGGTGTTTTTTTTTTCATGGATAGGATGAACGATGGTGTAGCCAGGGATGAGAGCGATTCTAATCGTTCGAGTGGGTGCTCTTGGTTTTAGTGTGCCCAATTCTCATAAAGTTCCTGAAATACCAGATATTACAAAGCATCGTTGAACCTTTATTTTAATGAAAAAATTACTTTAGCGCTTCCTGATGAAGACCGTTATATTTTATCCAGTGGAATTGTAATTAGGTCCGTCTCGTCTAAGAGTTGATTATAATCGTCGAATCAGTTCAGATACTTTGGTCGACATTGGTTTCTAATCGAGGGTTATTCCATATCAAAACAACCAAGAGTGGTGCTGGTAATCAAAAATTTCGAGTTGGGTAGTATCACGTCCTATTTTATCGAGATAGAGCCCAGAAAGTTTCTTGCCATATAAAATTCTTGGGTAAACGTGACGTGGGCTGGAATAAGATTCTATACATATACAGGGCGAGGCGCGTAACTTACCAACCCCTATCATTTTTGTTGTTAGGGAATCGACACAAATTGTGTATCATAAATGACACGATTCAGAAGGTTCTTTTACAGCAACACTTTTCAAACTACACCTTTTAAGTATCAGACTAACTCTTATTAAAATATATTTATGTTCATAACCATTTATTTTTAGATATACTGCAGTCATGTTACCATTAAAAAACGAAGAAGTGTAACTGAAAAAAGCGTTAAAAACAATACTGCTGGAGAAGTTATGTGGTTTACCCTGTACACTCTTAAGTATAAATTAGTGAAATAGAGTTAGGGAAGTATTTCCCACAAGAATCGTATTTTAGCATCCACTCTCGAGGCATTTCGAGCCATTCGGTAAAAATCCGAAAAATTACATAGACGAAATTGACCCAATTTGATACGAAATTTCAAACTATGCGTTCCATTTTACTTGCCCCTAATTAAGTCGTGGGGAGTGATCTTTCTCATTCCCATACTCATTCGTATGCATCCCAATTTGCATACGGAACGTAGGACACCACCTTTTTACCGAATAAAACGTAATAGCGATCGAGGATCTGCCTCTCATAGTTTGAAATATACGGGGCGTGTCTAAAGGGGTGTCGTTAAATTTACAGGCAAATTCTACCCTCAAAAATTGAGAAAAACAAAGTCTTAATTAACACGAGGTCTGCAGACCATTTATTTTTACGATACAGCCGATTTTAGTTTGAGAAGTACTTTACAACGTTCAATGTGTTCTCCATTAACAACTACATACACGTGCACGTTACTGGAACCCAGCTGATTTCTAATTTTATTTAACGCATTCTCTACGTGTTTTTACAACCCTCTACGTTCAACTTTATGTTCAATCTACGTATAATTCACACATATGTTTCATCTACCTTCATCGTTCGAAGCTTGGTTTTCTACTTTCTAATTCTTTTTAATCTTTCTTACATCGCAATGTGGATTCTTTGGTATACATATTAGCACAACTCAATTATAATATAATTGGATATTCTTCCGAAAGGCCACCCAATTGATATGAAATTTGGAGGATGTTATAAAGAGTATGGAGGGACACCAATTATAAAATTGTAACTTCGAGAATTCACCCGTTTTACCCTTTCACTCCGAACGCCCGGATATATCTGACACTTGTACACTTTTGGCGGAAGATCCCATTCATGAGTAGCGCTCTGGAGGACCGAACCGTCATAGCGAAAGGGTTAAAAGGTACAGATACTTTAAATGTCCCATACACGATACGACGTGTCGTACGACAGATCGTACGGCCACAACCAGCCACTAAGAAATGAAAATACCAACCTCCGGAATTTTTATCAGAACTTTGCGGAAAAAACTTCAATCGTTTTCTGATGTTTTTGCGATGAAAATGAAACCACACATTACATAATGTGGACAATAATTAACGAAATTACATGAAAAATCTGATTGGATAATTGAAAAGTAATTTAGTCAAAAATAGTCCTGTTCATTCACTGTGATCGTATGCTTCGATTTGAATCTACCAAGGAATCGATGCACCCACATTATTCGAACTCAAAACCAAAAAGAAATCTCAAATTGCTACTTTTTCCACCCGTATTTGCCCTCGTCGCCGACGAATTATACACATTCACACCCCGTGGCTGTTCCCCGCGTAGCAAGCCTGACGAAAGAGAATAATGGAATAACAAACGCGATCCACGTGTTTCAATTATCGCAGCGTAATACCACATGCTGCGACACGTTAATCCTTTGCCTCCGAACGCGCAAACTGTCCCAGTTTTTTTTTTATTCGTCGTTTTTTCTTGTACAAACTACCTTCCCATATATCGTATTTTACATCGTGTTCCCCGTCGTTGCATCCATAAATTACATCAAACGAACGACGAAGCCGCCCAGGGAAGGATGCTCGCGTTAAAGTATTAATCGATATTCCATTTACATCGACTTCAGGACACGCGTCACGGCTTTAAAACCACGGGGCGAATTTGCCGAAGACGATCGACAAACCGACCGTCAATTCGCTAACGCCAGGAGCGAATCCAACGTGAACCTGATGGATGGGATACAGTGGAGTCAATATACGATTTTCATCAGTTCTATTTTTAACTAAGTGGAGTAGTTTTCAAAGGTGCTTGTAAACTCGTATCATATTTATTAAGAAAAATTTAGAAATCTTTCCATTTTCGTGAAATTTTTCCTGAATATTATTGTAACGTGACCAAGAAATGATAAAGCAAGGCTATATAAAGCGAAAATACATACAAAACAAAATATTTCTATAAATATATTTTTCTATAAATATCATTTCTCAGTGTCTCAGAGTCTCAGAGTCAGAGTCTCTGGCATTCGTGAAACATTTCAGAAAGGAAGTGGTTCCAGATTAATTATCTTCGGGATCCGATGGGTATAGGTCCGCCACTGGCTAGCGCTTTCAGTTACCCAGTCATGTCTCGGATGAAACGATTGCGTCCGTAATTACATCGCTGCTCGTTTTAATGCGACGCGAAAAAAGGAAATAGCACACGCCCGCTTGGGCAAGAAATAGTATCGATCGTAATTCAAGAGTACACAACTCGCTCGTTACACGATACAAAAGAACAATTTTACGGCTGTTGGGTTATTACTTTTCCCTGGTCTTTATGTCGGCCGTCATTAGAAGTCAAATTGAATGCATCGAGGGGCCACGGCTGCGCTCTCGCCCAAATGAAAGGAATATAAGCTCGCAGGCGCTTCGTGACTGGCAAACAAGAACATTTCGCTACGAGTAGCACGTCTGATCGAATTAAAGTTTCAGTGATGATGTTCGCACGTGAAAATGATCATGTATTGCGTATAATACGAAATAAATTAAGATTTTACGGATTAACCTTGACAATTGTACGAGTATAGGTGTTTATCTTACTTATCTAAAGTATTTATTCGAGTTATGAGGCTCTAATCAATTTTAAGAAGTGTCTTTTGACGACACCCGCATTTCAGTTTTATTTAAATAATATATTGGCACATTTCCAACGTTTTAAATTCGTTAGGTACTAAATATACGCACAGTTTGAGGAGTCAAAGAAAAGACGAAACATTAATTATTTAACACGTAACATTTTTATATTCAAATTTCACGATTTATAAGCTTTCGTAATAACGTAATAACGGCACCGTTGTTGTTCTATGAAATTTGTAACTCGGCGTTTCTGACGATTTTTGAAGCGGATCTAGCATATTTTATGCATTTTTAATTTGTAAATGTGTAAAAAGTTCAGTAGGTACTTTGTTAATTGTTGAAAATTTCAACACCATAGTCCGCTATGAATTCACTCATGTTGTAATTCTGAATTATGTACGAATATGAATATTTTGTAAAATGGTTGGAGGGGGCACGCACGTGTTAGTTTATCGATCGTTTAAATGAAAGGAATATTAGTTAGAGTTGTAAAATAACGAACGCGAAACATTCTGTACGATTACACTAGTGGGTCCCCAGCTTAATAGTTCAAACGAAAACTTATGGGAATTATTATCTACAATTTACTGAAACGCTTATATTACTGAAATGATGGAATAATTCTTCGAGGTAAAACAATGAAAATTTATTAGTCGGTGGTTGTAACGTTTATTAAACTTTGATTATATATGTAAAATTTTATCTAAAATTGAAAGAGAGTAATTTGAATATTCCACGTCTAAAAAGAATTATAAAATAATGGAAACAATAACTAAATCCACTGCGATAAAATAATTGAAAAAATTTTAGCGCGTACTAAAATATATTGCATGCACTAAATTTAAAAAATCTACTGAGAGGATCATGATAATACTTTAATACCGTGCTCCTTGAATAATCCTGAATGAATTGATTTTGTGGATATTAAAAGCGCGCGGGAATACAATTTCTACAATGTCTATTGTTCCATTCCAGCAGGTCTGACACGGTTATCTGGAAGAATTATGTCATTAGCGTGGTGAAGTAGGCCATCTTTTTAAAGCGGATTGTCCTCGAAACAGGGCACCAACTCGCGCTATACGCCAGGAACATAAACTACACACAAAATCCGTTTAACCCGAGTCGGGCAAAAAGTTATTCGCAAAAACAGGAAGACTCTTAAAAAATGCTACGGGCAAGCCTTATTGAACTGTCTATATTTAAACTCACTGATAACTTTTCAATTCATACTTCTTTATTTTGTCTTAATCTGTTAATAAATAGTATTATCGTAAAAGTTAATCGAGAAGTAGATTAGAAAGTATGATTCGCTTTTTATCGAATTGACTTCTTATCAATTCATTTTCATTTTTATTATCAAATGACTCATTCCGACGACGTATTTTTGTTGCAAGCTGTAAACGCAACGCTCAGAACCAGATAGAGATAAAAACAATTGATTTTAGTTTTGGAAAAAAACATGGTTGATCGTAATCAGTATACAACTGTCAGAACTGTTAAGTGTTCGTGTGGTCGGGGTAAACGAAAGCTAACTATAGAAACCGGAACTAGAGTCAAAAAGATTCGTGCAACGCGGAACATTATTGCTTCAAAACCCACGGTAGGAGTTGATGGGGTAGTTTGTTTGTTATTAGAAATGTCTTCGAGAAGTTTTCCACTTTGCGACGTGGATCGATAGGAAGGATTTCACCAGGCCGGCTTATTCTTGCATGTTTATTCGTAGCAAACTTTTTTCATGGAGGGATTCAATAGCAACGAGTCTCTCGGATACAGGAGCCGGCATGACGGAGAGAAAAACGTAAATGGAGCAGGATTATTTAATCGCGACGACGACAACAACAAACTTTAACCAAGGGTACGCATAGTTTATTCTCTGCTGTTATTGTTAACGTAAATGTTACTTAGATTTACTACAAAAATTCTTAAAAGCCCAATCAATTGTATTAAATTCAATATATATGCTCTCGATAATTTCACATTTAATTAAATCACTCGAATTGCAATTAAAATGGGGAGCGCATAAATCAAATTAAATTATGTAAATGTTGAAGTTCCGAAATAAAATCATGTTAAATTCAATATTCATCGGCGCACTCTTGAAACCCCATTATTGACTAAACCTCATGAATAAAAATGAATAAAACGAAGCCACATAATTGATTGAAATAATGAGCAAAACTTACTCCAAGCACCAAAAGACATAAATAGCACTACAAAATGAACAATTAAAAGAATTTTAAATCACTCCTAGAATGTGCTTCATAGAAATAAAATTCTAACATTTTTCTCTTGCACGGTTCAGGTTTTACTTTTAATTCTCTTAGCTGCAATTATTTCCACCGACCCAAATACCATTTCGATCGGAGAAAAACAAATAAACCATGGGAATAATGTGGCCGGAAGTCAGAATTCGAGGAATAAAAGCACCCTTGCTATAGTGGATAAAGAGTAACGTCGACGACGACCCTCTAGAGATATTTTAACTTTGAAAAGGCACTTCGTGTGTGTATTTGAACAATAATCAGAGTCACGTTGCTCTGACAAAAAAATACTGCCAACGAAATAAGCCTGGAACTCCACAACTGCATTGCGCGGGTCTACAAATATGCATGCGAAGAAGCATTAGACGAAAGGGTGGGACGAAAAAGAACGAAACCCAGTGCTTTTCTCGTTCTTACTGCATTCGCAGAGCGTTTGTTATAGAAACGCTGCTCTAATTAACGAACTAATTTTTTCGACATTATGGAATGCGCATTTTCTTGCTCCCAGGATGCGGTGGAATAAAGTGTAACCGCGAAACGATATGCTTTCGAGGTAGTATTTTCATGAGTTATTGTCGCGATCCTGAGTTTATTCGATTCTTGTATTTTAAATTAGAGTGGGTACTATGTAAACCATTGAAGTTCCAGGTAAAATATTTAATTCAATTTTTGTTATTATGTGCACCTATTAAATCATACTAATCTTAGCAATAAAATCGAGTCAAGGAAAATTAAACTATATAAATTCTTGAAATTAAATGTATGAATCCAATACTGACTACTCCTAATAATCTCGCGTTTAATTAATTCATTCAGACTACATTTATGTATGAAATGTATGAAGAAAATTAAATCATGTACATCAATGGGTGGAGTTCCATATTAAATGTATTAAATTCAATGTTTACTGCTATCGATAATCCCGCAATTAATTAAATTATTCAGATCTCGATTAAACGTGAAACGAATAGACAATATTTAATCCTATAAATGATCGAAGCTTCCAATAAAATCACAAAAACTCTAATGTTTCTTATTCTTAATCATTCTTTCAAATTCCTTAAAAATTAGAATTCTAATTATAAAAATTTCAAACGAGCTTTAAAATTAAATAGATATTATTAAATGCTCACCTCTGCCTCTGGTGTTCAAATACCTCGATACATTCCTGTTGCTGATACGTAAGAGTCCACGAGTGAATCGTGTAGTTATGAGTAATCGCACAACTGTCAACGCACCGTATCTACACGATAATTGCGACAAGACTGATAAATTAATTCGCGAAAGCAGTCGTGCGTGAAGACTTCGCGGAGACGATTGGAATGGAGGGTAACAAGTTAAATTTTGGGAAACGACCCCCTACCTAGAGGTTTTTACCTGTAATCCCACTCCAGGCAGGTATAAGTAAGAACAATAACCAATCAATTAACCATCCCTGTGCCTCACCCTCGTCGAAGGCCTCTCTGGAAGGAAATTCCCACTCTTCGGATATCCTTGGGAAATTGTCAGTCTGATTTTAGCGGTCGAATCGGGAACACGTGTTGCATTCGTGCTCGAGTGTCGTCAAGATTTCCAGTCATACCTCGTGCTTCGTGATCCTTGTGAATATCTGTCGCGAAAATGGAACTGTGAATTGCATTTTTGTGACTCCTGGTACCACGGTGGAATGCTTCAATGGTGTGCACGTCACAGAATCTGGCTTGTAAGTGTCTTATTTGAAAGTGTGTTGCGCGCATAAAAGTGTCAGCCATATTGTTCGAAGTTCGTAAAGGGTGAATTGCAGCTACTTTGACGGAATTTATCTGCACGGTATCTCTGGATGTATAGCCTTGGCGAAAGTGATGCAACGCGTGTGAAGGGTAAGTGATTAAATTTAGTCCATTAATGCTTGATACTTCAAAAACAGAGTAGTCGAAAAATAATGCTATATTAAATATTTGTATAAGTAATATATGGCAATATAAGATGTACGTTACACGTGTTTTTGTTTAAGTCAAAATTTACATACGCGTATCTACCTAATCGTGGATTATTCAAATCATTTTTTTTCATATCTAAAAGTAACTAGTACATGGTCGAAAACGTTAATGTTCTGTATGAAAAATGAATATTATCATTTGCTTGTAAATATTCCCATCCTTTTAAAAATAATTCTTCATACATTAATGGATTAGAAAAAAATGTTGGAGTATTCAGATCGTACATGTAAAGCGACAAAGTTGTAAGAAAGTGGGAATTCCTCGAGGAGGGCACAGGGCAGTGGTACACCATCGGTGGGAAATTGTACACGTTGAAAGTCGAAGCCTTGGGGTATGGGAATAGGTCGGGGTGCCATAAATTAAAGATAGAGCGACAGAGGCCTTCCTGAGTAGGGCCTGCTAGTCTAAAGAAAAGTGGGGATTTATCCTGGAGCATCGAACCCCATGCGGTTCAGACATTCCCCTTTTCGAGTGTACAAGAAAGCTTTGCCAAGACTCTCGTGAATACAATATACAGGGTGCTTGAAAAAATAATGAATCAATTTCTTCATACCCTTAGATTTTTAGAGTATCCAACGGTATCTAACCCTTGAAACACAAAATTGCGTTAGGGTTTCGATTGCACGTCGATAATGTGCCGATTCACCGCCAAAAAACTAAGTTACGACTCGTATCGAGTCAAATCTCGTTGAATGGAGCAAGGAAGCGTCGCGAGAGGGGTGGATAAGCAGATGACGTTGAATCGAGGATATCGTGGCAATCGAATTCGATTTGCAAAGTATAGAAACCGGGTTGAGAGTGGCTCGATTGAAAATAGTTCGGTTTCAATCTCACCCATCTCGGGACTCCTCGAGTGCTCCTGAATAAACACTGACTTTCCCGCGTCTGTGCACCTGAAATCAATTCTACGGAACAAGTGAGGTGTTAAGGTGGCTCGAGGCGATAGAGGCGGACTCTAGGGAGAGACACTGCTAGAAGAAGATATGGGCACGCGGTTGGGTGTATGTGGGGGGGGGGGGGGGAGGCAAAAATTTGAACAGAAGAACTCTGTTAGACCACGCGAAAAGTGTCGACGGTACTTGACTTTCCTCCATCCGTCTGAATAAAAAGCTACGACTGACAGGGAGTGGCGAGGGTGGGCAAACGAGATGAAAACTTACCATTTCCGTCGCCGTTGCCACCTAGAATAGAATTCCAGTTTCGCAGAGAAACCCTGAGAAATCTTGTCACGTATGCTGTCGATAATGCTTCCCTGGAACACCGAGTTGCCTATGAATTCTTACTGGTCTGCTATGGTTCGTGTGTTCTCGGTAAACTCGCATAGTAATCGTCGTACATACGGTGCATGCACGGTAATCGGTTGATCCTTTCACTTGAAAGAAATTATGCTCTTCTTTTAACCCATTCACTGCCAGCCAAATTCAAAGCGTTTTGCTTCGTCCCCAAGATTTAATACAGATACTGTAGCTTTTATTAAGTAATAAAACAGATTTATGAAAATATCTCACTTAGGAGTGACACGTGACAATCATTAAGAGCTAGGACTCTCTCTACGCGATTATCGGCTCACGTAGCTGATTACTTCTACTGCCCCCTCTCTCTCTCACACATACACTCACACATTGTACTTGTACGTATACAGAGGTGACCAAACAGATATGTAATCAAGGTTATTATCTTGATAATAAAAAGTGATATTACATTTGTTGAATTAAAAGGAAAATTTACGATCTTCTTATGCAATAATTCGTGACTCAAGAAGATATAAACTTATTTCTTGAGTGATTGCAATCAATTGGAACTATGAGACATCTCGTAATTGGCAGCGAATAGATTAAACAAACCTTGGAGCAAAATTTAGTAGCTGTTTTGTACATGAAATTTTTCGTTATGGATCCTCCTCTCATAATCTGTAGTTATAATCATACGTACATATGTATATAAAGACAATCATTTCGGAAGGCATAATTTACAAGTCATTTTTTAACTTTTTTCTTAATATTTTTCCAAACCAGTACATGTTTGGGAAAAGCATCTCTAACAGTTTGGAGTATACGATAGTTACGTTCCTCACAAGAACAGCGCGATTTCCGTAATCGGAAAAGCGAAATTAACCCTTCCAGAGCTGGCATCTACAATTAGGGCACAAAATTTTCTATTATGACAAACTATCGTCTAGGGCGAATATCCTTATTTATGCACATGGAGAAGAATCAGTTTTCCATTAGGGTTTTTTTTTTTTATTTTTTCCAAGTTAACCCTGAGAATTAAATTACATTAGTACGAGAAAAAAAATTCTGGTCTGAAAAGGTGAAAGTGCCGTGAAAATTATTGCCCCGAAAACGTTGAAACCAGCATTTATGATAATAAACGGCCAGTGAAAAGAGCTCCGAATCAAAGGAGCACCCGTGATCAGCGCATCTCGCGTCATAGCGGGCCTCCGCGTGTTCCAATGGAGTCAAAAGGAATAAAGATCAGAGGCTTTTATGCGAAAGTGAGTCTTCCAGTTGCGCATTTTCCGACTGCTGCAATTCCGTAAGCGAATGCTTGCAATAAAAATTTCGTGTATTTACTGAAAATCTGATAGAACACGATTCTTCGGTCTCACAGACGCATCTTTTCGTTGTTTGTATCCCCACTTGTTCGTCAACCTTATTCCTCTTTCTATCCGACGATATTCTCATAACACGGTATTCAATGAAATTTTAAGAGTATTTCATTCAAGAATAAACTAATCGACTGAAAGTTTATTATGATTATTTATTTATTTATTGTCGCGTCAGTTTGTAAGCCATTAGCGACCACTGTGAGTTACATGTTCAACATTTATATACATATGTGAGCCATAATGTAATTAAAATAAATATAGAATAACTAATTCTTACATCTAACAATAATTATAAATCCTATTTACCATTAAACAATTTTAAAAGGTTGTAGTGTCTCGTTAATTCTTGTTTATATTTCTTTGGAAATTTTTGTCCTTTGTAAATAAGATATAATTTTTTATGTGTATTTCTTCTCATTTAAGCTGATTTTCAGTGTAGTTGGTTGGTTTTATATTTTTCGTATAATATTATGCATTGGCAGCGAAAAACCAGAATTAGTAGACAAAATATTTTCTCTTGACTCGTGAAGATCTGTATGTTTAGACATTAACCACTTTTGGTTCCATGTTTCTAAGATTTTATTTTGCTAAATAAATTTTTTTTCCTTTGGGATTTTATAATTACTGAGGTCAATATTTAATTATCTCTTAGTCTCTTCCAAACATGAATGTTGTGGTTTTTTGATACAAGCGTTTCGGATACAAGCACGGTACAGATGTAGGTGTCGTCGCTTCGCCGCTGCACAACGCAGGACATCGTTCATCTTGCGCGGTTGTACGACGATCCTTGGCAACGATTCACCGTTAGCCGAATTATACGCATTATCGAGGTCCCGTGACCGCCGGCTATGGATTAACGAGCTAGGTATAAATAACTGACACTCTATCGATCCTGTATCGCCGGGGTCAGTGGTTTTTCCATTGTGTGCCAGCGAGCGCTGCACCAGTGTGTACGTCCTGTCAGTCTCTTCCTGTTTCGTGAGGGCAAATATTTACCCGAGTCGAAACACAACGCGTTTTAATGGCGCTGTCCTCTGGTCGCTCCTAGACGTCGAACGTATGCGACCCGTATCGGTGCTCTCTTTTCGGTTTTTGCGTTTCGTTTGTCTTTCCCCTTTTGCATTTTTCGTGATCAAATTAGCGAACGCGAGGTAAAAGTATTTGGTTCGTGAAGCGATCGTAGGATGGTGACGGGAATGGAATGGTACCTTCCGTTTCTTTTAATCCTTTGCACTTTTAAGGCCACCTATACCGTCCAGGAACCTGAAGGCGTTCTACTCCTACGGCCAGTGTCACTGTTCACAATTTATCATTAAGTTTTAATAAGCGATCGTTCACTAATGGCATCAGATACTAAAAAATACTAAAAGTATATAAATTTGTTTAAACTCTAATAAGAAAATAAGAGGTGCAAAGTTTAACAGTGCAAACTGTAAAATTCTAAAAAAAAAATCGTACAATTTAGCAAACTACAAAGAGTTGTTCGTGACTATTCCATAACTCAGAAATCTAAGAAAAATGGTCTTGGAGTAGACTACCTGCATATAGCTAAATTGCTTCGAGTGCAAAGAGTTAACATAGTCAAAGAAGTTACAAAATAAAAATTATAAAAAATCGAGTAGTTCCATGAAGTGACGGGATTACAGCCTGGACTAGAGACGGGAAAAGAGTTAAACGTTAGAAATAAACCGCCATAGAGAGTTCGTTTATTCGTTACTCAAATAAAATCCTGGCCAACCCCGTAAAACGCAAATTGCAATAAAATTGTTATAAGGGTTACGACACAGCGCATCCAGTGATCACTCGAATACAGTGGTTACGCGGTTTCTTCCAGTGGATAACCAAACGGCGAAGAAGCTCCTTTTCTTCTCGCTCCTTGATGGTTATGGCCCTCATGAAACACCCGGCCGGCGCATAAGTATGCGCTGCTGCAGCTTATTACACGTATAAAGTATCCGATTTAACGCGGCGCTTTATCTTTCTTTCATTTCTTCTTTTCCGTCTTCCAGGGGGTCGTTCGCGGTATTCCGCACCACCTGAAACCGCTACCGGCGGTTTTCCCTCTCGCTTCCGCCGCGTTTCGACTCTTTTCCCGTGGTATTTCTCTTTGTTCCCTGGAGTGCTCCTCCTGACCTCTTTCTCCGTTTCGTCTGAGAAATAATTTAATTCGTATTATGCCGGTTACGAAGGCAAGAAGGACCGCGTTCCCTCGCCTCGCCACGGCGTGTAGATGTTTCGCATTTGAAATCGAGAGAAGAAAGAGGAATTCGCCCGGCGGCTCTTTTCACGCAGCTGAAAAAGAAGCGGCTCGGGGGGGGGGGGGGCAATAGAAGACTCGCCGTTTCTTACAGAAAGCGATCCGCATTACGCTACAACCGAGATGGTGGCGATTCACGTGGGAAAATAAGTGGAAAAATATTACATAAATATAGAAAAAACTCGATGAGCAACAGTTGTACAAAAACAATTGTGTAAAATTAATTCAGCACGACAACGAGTAACGTTCTGCTTTCAAATTGAATTTACATTCCACTTTTATCTTCCACGAAATTAAAAAAAATTGTGGACACGAAAGGGAGGGAAGTCGATTAATCAACGAGGAAATTGTTTTTCGATAAGCTGCATTTCTGCGATATATTCTGAGTAGGTTCCATGGGGGCTCAGCGGTTAGAGTCGCGCCTCGACGTGAGTAATGAATTCTCATCAAATTGACTCAATTTAAACGACGATCGACGAAATTACCGAAACTGCGTTACTAATCCTGGCCGAGCGTCTCGTTTCTCTTCGATGACAGCCATTGCGAGTTCGTCGTTAATAACTCACGATCATTAATTATCAGGCTCCTATTAAACACACGCATGGCACAAAGAGATAACGCGTTCATATCGGATTTCTCTATTCAATCAATAATCAGTGAAAATGAAATACAAACTTGCAACCATTATTTACGCAGCCTTAAAATAATAGTATAAAATTTCCATTCAATTGATATCCACTTGAAAGTTTGAAATGCTATTAGGCGCATATCACTACTTAAAAACAATTTTTCCTTTTTCTTGCCTCCTTAACTTCGGTCGATTTTCTCAGTTTAGTTTGAAATTGGCTTCCCATCCCTCAGGCAATCGTCTGCGGAATTTTGAGTAGAGTAATTTCTGAAAACGATATTTCCGTAGGTACTCGTTGACTGAGTAATCTCTGGTTAAACGGGAATGTGTAAAAAATTAAACGAACTTCCGCGGTAGTTGATGAAGCTTTTAAATAATTAATGATTCCGTGCAAACTTCACTCGCTAGCGTACGATATAGTACAGTCGATAGTACTTATGTACTGTATTATAAACGGTGCATTCATAACGAACCGGGTGTGCTTAGCGTAGACACTGCCGAGATTACATACTACTTTCCGGTTTAATCATGGACGCGTGCATGCGATCAGAGATTCTAACGGCTTCTTTATCGAGTCGTTTAGTCGATCTATTCTTGGATAGAAAATATTTATGGATTTACTAGTCATACTGTAGGAAGGTTTCTTGACATTTGAAGGCAGGAAGTAAATTCATAGAAATTTCGCTAATAATTTCATAAAATCAATAAGTATCTTTACCAACGTTATTTTATTAAAAAGAGACCACAAGTAAGAGTTTAAAAAACTGGTTTGTTCATTAATATTCGTTTCTTCTTAGAGAATATTTATAAATTGATTAGAGAAATATCACGAAAGCTTCTTATCGATTCTGTGTTTTACTGAACGAAGATATTCTTTCGTTTAATTACCAAGACACAAATTGCTGGAACCACTCGTGTATCCTGGCTGTTTACGAAACAACGGGGAAACATTTCCTCGAGACTCGCCGGGAGCTCTGGAGAGAAACGGTTCGCCCTTATTTCGACGAAAGCAATTCCTCGCCGCTCTGGATTCACTGACCCCCTGCGAACAAGCGCAACTTTTCCACACATACGGGGGCAATCGAATTACGAGAGGTGTGTGCAAGATTTATCGAAAATGACGAGCAAATTCCCCAGCAGATTCGATTATAACCGAGAAAACGGGCCAAACCATATTTACGTCAACGTTCCACGGCACACCTATACGACGGACAAACTTTTATCGTGTGAAGAATTGCCCATGAAAGATGCAGGTCGCAGTGCTTTGCGTTGACTGTTTTCTCGTTGAAGAAGTTAGCGTTCCTGCTTTTGTTTCTTGTCCCATTTCGAGACACAGATTAAAGAGTTACCATCTCCGATTGTGCTCGAGAATTATCGAGACCTTTTAATACATTCATTTGTTAAGTAGAATACTATATTTGGCAGCTATGTGATAACTTTTGACACTAATATAATTCATAATTTCACAATTTAAAAATATGTTACGTCACTCATACGTAAGTGACGGGTCTTTTCATTAAATTGTTACATAAAGTAATTTTCAAGATGAGATTTTAAAGAAGATAAATCTAGATAGGATTCGTGACTGGTCGAAGATACAAAGCTAATGGTGTCACTAGTTCGTGAAACGATTCAGGTGTCCCTGCAATTTCGACCATACCTACCTAATAAATACAAAGGAGGAATTAAGAGGAGTAATCGACCTTATTTGCACTGTAGTTTCCTACGCGAAAAAAATTCCCTTGTTTCTGTTCAGGGGCGAATGAAACAGGATAGAATGCCGCAATAGGACAGAAGTAATTCCAGTGTCCGAGACGGTAGCGTAAACCATGTGCAACCGTACGTCTTCGGAATAATTAAACACTACGGTGGGCGCGCGTGTCTCCACGTTGGAACGCGGCTAGATTGCCCTCGTAAAATCTGTCTCTTATGGCATGTAGGCTTGCTTAATAAATGAATGCTCGGCATTCGCTGAAAACAGTCCATCATTCGCTGATCTAGAGAGAGGTACGAAGGGGGATGGAGCAGGCAAATTTAGCGCGAATAGGATCCTCGAATGGCATGGGGAGCCTTTGCGACCTCGCGTTCAATCAGGCTGGATCAATAATTCTTGGAACGTATTCGTGATACCGTATTCGATTAATATAGTCGCGAAACTCCTGGCTGCTTTACGACTTGGCGCAGTATCTACGATTATTTGATTAGATACTCCTGTTGAAATAATTTGAGGGTTTCCCAGGTTGCGAGTTGTTTCCGCTGTATACACAGAATATTTGATGTAAATCCTATGGTAGCAATCCTTAGATCTCTCCGCTCGGATTTTGATCATTATTAAACAAAGCTTTAAACATTCAACTTTGAAAATTATTTAATTAGAATTTTTGAAAATCTACAGTTATATAAAAAAAAATAAACTGCAAATTGTAAAGATTACTTAATGCTGACATGCCATTAGGGCGAGTAATTAATCTTCCACAGTAGCGAATAAAGAGGATTTCCATTGGTCCATTGGATGACTCTGAAGAATCCATTCCCTTGTTCTTCTCGCGAACGGAAAGAATCCGTTGTCGACCAACGGCGCTTGACTTACTTATCACCTGTCCCATTCCACGACAGTAACATTCGAAGTTCCGTTTGCTCAAAGTTTCGCGGTGTCGTGGTTGCGTTCCAATTCCTGAGAGACAAACGACTCCCTCTACTCTTCTCAGAGTTTCACTAATTCTATTTCATGAGTCACGCGCGCGGAGAAGTTAAGTGCGTTTATCGATAAACCTCAAGAAACGCTTTCTATATGGAACTGTTTCCCCCTTGAAACTAAAATATCATTCTCTTTTTTACAAATACTATCATACCTTTTGGAACAGTAGACACGTTGGAGCCTTATAGACGGAATGCACTGCGTTACCGAGCCTTACCAACTTAGTACACTGTCTTACCATCAAAGTGCACTACCTTGCCACCACTACCCACTTCCTTATCGATACAGTGTCTTGTTTTACCTTGCCTACATCATTATCTAATCTTAAGATAAATCGTAGAATAGATAGGATATTCAACGTCATCGAAGTCTGCCCTTTGAATCGAAAATCCGTGGAATCAAGGTTTTATTGCGCTATTTTTCTCTTGCTGTTTTTTAGGGTGTTATTTTCAAAAGGTTTAGAGATCCCTACTTCACACGGTGGCGAATTCGAACACTTGACCACGATGAAAGTACGGATCGAATTCGACTGTGTTTCCTGGAAATTGAGCGATTTCGATACAATCGCTTCAGCCATCGATAGCGTTTTCGATACAATCGCTTCAGCCATCGATAGCGTTTTCTGGAGGAGGGCCCTAGGCACCCAGTCTCGCGTTTTCCTGCAAATATTCGACGTAAATTGAAACCGTCTAGCGCGCAAAGCGGCTTACGCGATGCGTAACTCCCGAATAGACTCCGGGAGCGGAACCCCTTTGTTCCCCCTTAATAGAAAGTTTTTTGTTTCGCTGTTTGCCGAACCGTGGCACATAGAAAAAACTGCATATCGCCAGTTTCCCGGTCCCTTCGGTCTCATAACCGGACAGCGAAAAAGCTCCTCTTTGTCCACCAGTGCATTTTTACGTCGCAGTTTGTCCAACGAAATGGGATCGGTGATATGCAGTCGTTGCATTGAATTATTTACACGTAGCTAGTCTAAACATTGCGGTTGGGTCGTGGTTGTCGATCTTCCACGCTCTATCAACACGATTTTGCGCCAGTGACGCCGATAGAAATTTCTTTCGTTCTTCTCAATACCTAGTGGTAAAAAAAGTTATATTTTTCTTTTGTGTTTCAGAACATTCCCTTGGCAAAGTGACGCTCAAGGCGGTCACGGATTTCTCGCTCCTGTCTAAGTTAAGGGTAAGTCTCCACCTAGATCGTTCAGATTAAATAAAACAGTAGAAGTTTTTAATATTGTTTATTCGACAAGGTAAGCCTCGCATACAGAAACGTCGCTTTAAGGTTTGAGTTTATTTTTGAACGCGAAATTATCCCATTCTCATTCCCACCGCGGTTTCCGCCTCACCTTTTACAAATGGCGCTCTAAAAGTGCAGTATTTCAAGTTTTTCATTGGAAACGTCAGGGGTCCACTTTTATGTTTGAAGAAACAACTAACTTCGCCGAAGGAACAGTAGAAATGTCAAGCAAAACGCGACGAAGTAGAACAAAATGCTAATACCACAACTGAGTGGAGTGGAGGAGGAAACTTCGAAATTTATCGACTTTATCGTTTCGGATTAAGGAAACCGTTGGATAAGAAACACGACGAACTTCTCCAAGCAAATCGAAACTGTTGGGTAACAACGCCATTACGGGCAAACGAAAAAGCTGTAGACGGAAATGTATTCGAGTTACGAGTTACGAACAGTTTCTTCAAACTTTGATAGATATTTTTTGTGTAATTCAAATCAGATGTATCATATTTCATTAACTTTATATTCGGAAACACTGCAACGCGAACGATAAATCACATCTCTGTCATGTATCCTGACAATGTGATCAACGAACGCGAAATTTCAAAGTAATTTAGATTCTAGCTGTATGTAAATGCAGTAGTCGTCGTGGGACGTGCTCTATATAAATTTCACGGTACCTAGAATTTGGCTCAAGTACCGCTTTCTAAAGTAACGGAAGCTAACGATATGAAAACTGTTGCACCTCGTTGCATCGTGTCGCTATTTATACCTAAATACCACATTTTGGTAAATAGAAACAAAATTAATAGTCGCTACGGATGATTCGCGCGTCAACATCAGTGGAAACGTGGACACGTCCACACGACAGGGTATCAAAAGACGAAGCTCCGTGGATCCAGTAAAACATCCAACGACGGCGACGTTGCTCGTGAATTTTGCAACGTGAATGGTTAGGGAAACATTGCGAGCCCCAGTCGTGCCTTAACTTTCTTGGAAAATACTGCGTGTGCAGTAAAAAAGGTGGTCCACCTTTCGATTTACCCTCGTCGAAGAAACGACCACCAGGCTCGTTTGATGTAAAATAAACTAGCGTGGAAAAATGTTTTATTTATATTAAAATTCTTTGTAATAGCTCTATAGTCTTTCGAAAGGTAATTCCATAAATAATCGTTTGATATAAAATGAACTGATATGGAAAAAGGTTTTATTTATATTAAAATTCTTTGTAATAACTCTATAGTCTTTCGAAAGGTAATTCCGTAAGTAATCTCTTCCCCACCGAAATTTCGATTTGGGAAAAGATGGACATCTCGATACACACAAGGGGTGATTTCTGAATATTTCAAGAAATCAGAAGTTTCTCATTTGCGCTCGGTGCTCGATTGACTGGCACGTTCTAACCGTGACGTGGAAACATCAAAGGATCGTGTCGATGAGAAAAGCGCCCATCCCCCGCCCAACCCCTGTGCCGCGGGGCTTTGAAAAATAAATTTTGCTCCTAGCAGCTCGGTATGAAAAAAAGAAAGAAACGTTCCTTTAAGTCGCGGCGGAAAGTTTCCTACCCGTGTGCACGGTTACGGGGAGAAAAATAATTAAAGTACACGCGAAATAAATTTAAACTCTGCCTGCAGAGTCCTGGACAATAGTGTTGGACTAGCCACATTTATTAATAAATTCATGTTTGCTTTCTATTTTCGGTTTTACAGACATTGAAAAAATAACTTAGAGAAAGATCTTTTAAAATATACGAAGCAGAAATATATAACGATTCGTCATTTACAAATATAAATACACAACCAGCGATTACTTCAATCATCGTCAGCACCAATCAAATCAACCCTTGAACTCTGTCCATCGCCGCAACAGCGACAGCGAAAGTTCGAAGATTTCTCGCGAATTTAAATTCGCATCAGTACTTCGGTCATCGACAAATTTCCTCCCGTTAATTTCATCGGGAATTCAATCCGTAATATCGACAGAGGATAACCCTGTCGCGGATGAAAAATTCACGGAAGAAAATCCTGGCGGCGCAGTCGAGACGGCAGTTTGGAGAATTAATCTCGCCCAGCCTAGCACTGCGATATCTTTAACGAGCTTTCGATCGACGTCCCCGAGACGCGAGTTTCTCCTTTATAGTCTGTGCTCGCGGATGATTTACGCGATCGTCCGACTTATTTGAAAAGTTTATGCAATTTCCCAGCCGCGACACGCGGTCTGTAAATATTCAGAGAGCTCGAAACTTTGTTGGGATAAGGTGGCTGCCGGTTTACTGGAAATCGTGGCGAACTCGTGCTATATTAGATGTATTTCGATATCGGAAAGAACACAGGACGATGTGTTATTTTGTATACTACCGAACTTTCATCATAAATCCCGATAAATATACTTGAATAACGAATAATTTAACCCTTTCCACTCTTAATAATATTTCAATTTCGTTACCAGCAGCTCCCATCGCTTTTAAGAGATGTATTTGAAATTTACTTCAACAACAAAATAAGGCAATTTAAATAAATAAATAAAGAAACAAAATGAATTAAATCGATTGATACTTCAAGCAGCTCGATCAAATATGAAAGACCTTTGTTCCGGGCAGTTTCTAAATCCATCTGGGCAGACGTCGTCTGTAACTAGGTTAATCGTGAACGCTAGAGGACGTAAAATATTCCAGTGAACAAACCTCGGTGGAAAGGGATCGCCCACCAGAGACGAATCTTTGGAGCTGCCGTCTTTACACGATCCGTGGGGGGGAATTAAATTTCGCGGCAAAGAACATTGTTACCCGCGACGTTATTCGACGCCTGATTTCTTCGCCGTTCGCATTCAAAAGTCGTGGGAGAAACACACAAAGTACGTTAATCATCCGTGAAACTCGTCCCAGCCCTGGAAATCAGACATTAAAGGAAGACGATTTCGCGGCGAGATTAAAACGAATTCCGGTTTGTTGTCTTTATTTTGTCGTTCCCGCGATTATCGTTTAACTTCCTGACTCGCTGGAGAGATATATTGCTGATAATTGCACGCTGGAAGAAGTGCTTTTTGTCTCTTCCGACTACGTGCTCCCGCGTCATTCCTCTCGAGTACGAGAACGAACGTTTCGCCGTTTTACTGAAAGAAAATCAGCGTGGACATGCCATCTTTCGTGCGGGAGGGATTTAAATCACGTATACTCTTGGTTAAATGACCTCGCAACCGAAGATTTCAGTTCTCTCATTATCTGGTCCGGCTGCCATAACACGCTCGTTATCGTTTCATCGTAATTTTCGCTGGTGGTCACAATTTTTTCTCCGGCTACGAAAGTTTCTTCTTTTTTTCATCGTTAATAGCGTCGAGTTAAATGAACCCACTGCGGTCCGCGAGTTCCTTCTGCCTCGGTTTGACGAGGGCTTGATCGAATTCGTACAATTTTCATTCGCGTCATCAGCGCGTACAAGGTATTAAAGGAGACATGCTCTCTTTGTTTTGCTTACGTTGGTATGCAGGACAATGTGATGACAACCGTGTGAGCACAACATCATCATACATCGTCATACGTCATACATAAAACATGATGCGACAATCATTATCGCTCACCAGCAAGTATTATATATGAGTATCACTCAAATATAAACCGGCCTTATTTTTCTACGTAGATTCCTTCAGCAGGAATACATTTTCTCCATCAGATAGGAAGCTTTCTGATCCCATCATAGAAAATAGAATTTAGCTGCCCCAGTAGTCGATTGCGCACGTACAATTAAACTTGTGAATCGCTTTAGACCATATCACGACTTGTGACGAAATGTGGATTCATCACTATACCCGAGAAAACAACAGAATGAGTATGGGGTGGTGGAAAATTAAAGATAGTGTATTGATCAAGGCCAAGACTCGAATGTCAGCCAGGAAAGTTCTGGAAACAGTGTTTTGGTACTAAAAATCCTTCAGTGGTACACTGAAAATATATTATACACGTGTAAAGTGTATTCATATATATTATGAAACATTGATTTGGAAACATCAAACCTATTATCATTTAATTTAGACAAATTTCTTGACTGACTTTACAAATCGATATAAATTATTGAAGACTCCGATTATTTCCAGCACAGTATTTCGCGATAAATCGAACCGCGTCTATATAATTTCTCATTCTACTATTCAGGCAATGTTTTTTTTCCCAGTTATGGTCTCATTTTCAACCCATACTGGTTTCAATCGAACCGAGCAAGGCGATCTCGTAAGGATATCCCAACGCTCTCGTAATCTTAGCAATCCAATGATAAATACCAGGTTTCTACCGAGCGCAGCTGCGTTTACTTTGACATCCGTGCACTTTATATTGTATCTCCTCGCTGTGTTTACAGATAGAGGGAAACAGAAATTATGGCCTCTGCGGTTCAATCACGTCGCGGCAGTAACAAAGTGTGGACACTATTCTTAGCTTTCCGTCTACGGCGAGGAGCGGTGAAATAATAACAGTCTTCCCGCGATAGGAAATGGCGCGAGTTGAATCTTTAGCGCGAATTAGTTCGCGACGGGAATTAATGGAGTTGAAATAACGTTGCTAAAATTATTCAGTTTTAATCGTATCGGTAAACGGCCAGAACGGCCAATGATAACGTGCATTTAAATAAAAGGGAATCAAAAGGAAGGAAGGAAGAAAAATACAGTGTGCTAAACTTGCGTAATAATTTATTCTCTTTGAAAGTGGCGGTTGCATTTTTCGCAGCTTCGAACTTCGTTATGACGTTGCCTGTGATACGCAATTACAGCGCCGGGAAATGCACCGTCGAGTCGATCACATATCTCCTCTACGGACGTGTTTGAAAATGAGATCGCACAGAAAGACTGGATAATTTCCCTTGCGTAAGTGTATCCTGAAAATGGATAAATCTTTCGTACGTGTATCGATGTGCCCTCAACGTGCAACGTAAATATGACATAGTTCGCCTCGCGTCTGAATTTCACTCTCTGCCTGTTCTTTTCTTCGTTAAACATTAATTAACCCTTTGCACTCGACAACTTTTTTTCTGGTATCTAACAGCAACTCGAGATCTTCCTCAGTATTCTATTATCACGAATGCTAAGTTTAGATTAACTTCGAAGATGATATCTATAATTTGATATTTGAAAATCGGGTCACCTTAACCTTATCGACAGTCATTTTATTAACACTTTGAGTTCCAAAAATATTAAAGCTAAACACAAATTAATGCTGATTATCGAGGTTACCAAGCGATGATCGAGAGTCACCTTTCGAGCGCAAAGAATTAATGGTGAAATGTTTTCTTGACATATTAACTGTTATTAATTTTAACACGTTGTTTTATGTATAACGAACCGATGATTGCGCCAGGAGTTTTCGTTAACGAAACGTTTAGTAGACTTGACATATTCGCTTGCTAGTCTATTTGGGGAATTTATATGCTCAGCCAGCTCATTTTAATGCCGGAGTCTTGGGGAGGTGATTATTGTACTACGTACGACGTTAATTAGATAACTGGGGCACGATGCACAATATGTGGTATAGCGAGTTCACACGGATATACGGAACGTGTTCAGAAAGAGATATTATCAGCGTTGATGAGTAGCATGTAACGGGGTTGAAATTAGTATTAAAAGAGAAAGAGACATTTTATATTTGTAGGGGATAGATTCAATTTGGAAAGAAAGTAGTTTTATTAAGTATATAGATTCACCTAGGTGTTGCGTTTTATTGGTTCCATATTCTAATGCTCGACCTCATCGAATAAATAATAAACGCTTGCCCTAATAAAAACTGTTCTATCTATTTATTATGCACTTTTCACCCCACTTTGAAATTTATAGACAATGGTTATTGTAAGTCAGTAGGTCAATTTGCAAGGGACTTTGTTTTCCAGTATCAATTTTAGATTGTATATTTGAACTATTAATGCATTCTCAAGTAATACTAAATTTGGTGCGAAGTGGTTTCTGGTGTCAATGCACAGAGGATCAGAACGGAAGAGGACTGAAATGAACACCTTCTGACTTGACAGTGAAATATGTGTCATGCATATTTATGAATCTATGCAACGATCTTTCTGAATATATTTTACATTGTATATCTACATCTTGTCTAATAATACTTCAGAAAATTATCATTGCATAATATGTCGGATCAGTAGCCCATGATAAAGAGGCTTTGGAAATTTGTTTTTTAATCAAACATAATCTCAGGGGACACCAAACAATGATTCCAAAATAGTTCATTAATTTCCTCCATGGTCCAGGAGACGAAGAAGTATTCTAAAGCAAGATTTTCTGAGTCTTACTGGCAAACCCACCAGCAATTCATTAGCATTTCCATCCCATTTCATTTGGTATTCAGAACCATGGAACAAATTAATAAATTTAATTGGGGAGCATAATTATGGCTCTACAATCTCGAGTAACAATTCTTCTGTTGGCTCTTTCAATCCTCCTTTCCCGTTGAGGACAAATTTCTAACTTGTCATTGTATTTTCTAAATATTTTTCACCTCTTCCATGAAAAGAAACCAAGTCATAATCATAGAGCTTCTAGTCATAATCTAAGCATCCCAGTGAGTACACTCGAAACACAAGATATCTCAAGTGTTACAATTCCTAATGCGTACAAAGAATCGTCTATTTATGTTATTCCAGGCCGTTGCCAAGCTCTCTCTCGAAAACCAACCATTGTTAGCAAATTTGACACTCTTTCTCGGTTTTCACGACACAAGCAAACGCCATTTGGGCAGCTCACGAAAGGGATACGAAGCTCGACCGCCGGTAGGGGACACATGGTCCTTCTGTAACCGCGTACGTGTGTCCTTCCCTTGGTGCTACATCGTTCTTCCTTATGGACCTCCCAGGAGACAGTTGTATCTCGTAATCACCAGCAGTATTCTCCTGTTTCCTGGCGCTCGTGCGCGAAACCCCTGCACACAGGGACGCGTCTTGCGTGGCCGTACGTGCAGGGTGGATACAGGACGCGGAGGTTTAGTTACATAAAGGGTGGCGTCCCGAGAGGAAAGCAGCAGGTATATATATCGAATACGCGCCCATATTAATACCTCGCTTCCAGCCTTCTAGGGCATCGCCTTGGTTTCCTCGTATCCTTGTCACGTTACTGTGACACGGGGTGTGTAACTGTAAGCGAGTATACCTAGCAAGCACGTTATTAGCGTTTCTCGGTTCCGATCGATCGAATTTCTTGGCTCTGCTCGCTCTGCCATTTGCCTGTGATGCTCTATGTGAAAAATATTGCGTTTCCATTCTATTGAATATTTAGCTAAATAAAACACGCAGATTTTAAGTCTTCCTTGGTGTAATATATTTAAGAATGAAAACGAGATCGAAATGCAAGCGTTTTACGAAATAAAGGTGCGAGTAATACGGTCTACGCGAGTCGTTCGATCCGTACGCTGTCAGATTTCTACGAAGATTAAAAATGCGCAGAGTCATCCATTTACTACAGTCCCCTTTTTTAGGAATTCCCCGACATTCGTCCTTTGCGCGACGACAAAGTTTTCGGCGTTTAGGAATGACCCAATCATAAAACTTGGGTCCAAACTTAGCTATTTCGGTCACTATTGATCTGAAGGTCTCGAACTAGACAAAATCAAACTTTCAAATTATAATTTAACGTTTCTTTTTCTCCCAGAAGTCCAACACAATTCGATGCACTTGTGGTTCTCGAAATCAGTTTCGCTTAAAAAGGTCTGTCCGTCATTATTATGTCTGATTAATCATTTTGCGATTATGTGACAAAAAAATTCGTTGAATGTTTGACGTGATCTTGGTCAAATTCTAAATAAATAATTATTACGATTGTTTGTCACGAGGAAACTTAACCCCGGGGGTCGTAAGGGTTCGTGCGAAGACTCACGCGTTAGAAGACTTTTGTTAATTTATACGTGCTATAAGGAACCGTACTCTTAACTCTCTACTGCATAATGTGTCCGATCAGGAGAAATCCAATTAAAATAATCCCTGGAAGTTTGCAGAGGCAATTTCGCGGGATTTGAGCGTAGCGTCTTATGAAGATGTTTAATAGCCTTACAGGTTCAGACACTTATTGTTTAGTTTGTGTATTAATTACTTTCGAGAGGTATATAAACAAGATGTAATTTCTTGCTTGAAAGGTAAAATGTAATTCATGTAACAGAGGATCGAATCTCGTTTTTGTTTGCACGATCAGTGTTAGGGAATGTGTAACTCATGTACACGGATTGCAGCTCACGAATTGATGCAACTGTGTGGAAAGTGATATTCTGCCTGTCGAAATGAACTGAACATGTCAATAATGTAACTGATTAGTCTCAGTACCATCGACACCGAGGTTATCCAATTGGAGATCGTCTTCTTAGGATTCAATACGCCTGTTATCGCCCACTAAGGAGTGATGTGGCACGATGTTATCCTCCCAGGACTGGGTAGACTACTTGTTGACAAACCAGATATCATACAGCATGTTCTTGCTCGCTTGAGACTCACTAGGTTCGTTATGGCTCACCTAGGAGTCACGCAACACGATCTCGTCTAACCCATAGTCTAGATACGATAGAACTGATAAGCTAGGATGATGTTAGTGGTGGAGATGGACCGTGTAGAGCAACTGTTTACCAAATTGGTTACGTTAATTAGGACTTTAATGCAGATCCCTGATTATTGCAAAAGTTTTCATCCTCGATTTCCTCTTATAATCGAGATTCCACCGTAACGACGAGTTCAGAGTAGTCGTGAGAGGAGAGTAGATTTTGTTTGCAATGGTGTTCGAGATACGAGCACAATGTATCGATGACTTGGAGATTATAGAATCCACACCTCTCCATTATGAAATCGGGAAACTAGATACGGATGATCCTCAAAGGTATCAGAAGGTCCATGGAGTATCAGGAGTCTCAAAGGTCTACGAGTGTTTTGGATGTCCAAAGAGCTAGAGAGTTGGGTAAAGTGAAAATATGAACTTTCGTCACTTTCGAAAATGATTTGTAATGAGAAAAATAATTCCACTTTGATCAGTATCAAGTCTGTTAAGTCCTGGTTAGGGGAAAAACGAATCTGGTGGTCTCTAAGCTACAGTCAGTCCTATAAGTATTCGTACCCTCTATGTCTATTGAAGAAATTTACCTAAATTAAATGATAGGTTCGATGTTCCCAAATGAATTTGTTATTATAAGAATATACATGTATAAAGTGTCTTTAGAAAAAGTTTCAGTTAAATTAAATAATTAATAACGAAAATATATTCATTTTCATCTACATAGTACACATAACGACCTACAAAAGTATTCGTACCACACTTGATAGAATCGATTTTGTTTTGTTTACATTGTCGTGTCACATTGGAAATGATTTCTACGGCACAGTGGATTCAACAATATTAGTATAGTTTGAAATCTTGTTCAAATAACAGAGCTAAATAAAAATGAGTCGAAGAAAATCAGAAATTACATTAGAAGAGCGAAAAATAATGTTTAATTTGCATAAAGAGGACAGTGGTTATGCAAAAATAGCTAAAATAGTTGGTAGAAGTAAATCTTTTATTGAATATGTAATTACCAGGATAAAAACACCTGACTCTTTGCTAAATAATCAACGTACTGGAAGACCAAAAATTATGTATATCGCTACCAATAGATTTACTCACAAAGGGTTTTCGAAAAGGTCTTTGATTTCATCAATCTAAAAATGGCCAACCTTTCATTCCCAGTGATTTTCATCTCCCGTTGAAATCGGTCGCGAAGAGCTGCGACCGTAAATCACAATCCATCTGTCCACGTCGTCAAAACAACTATACCGAGCGTACTTTTCCATCGAAGTGAATGTGTCGCAATCGCGTTAGAGATAACAGAACGGGGAACCCTATCACGCAATCGATTGCCTCTACTTTCCATGGGGGCCAGTTATTGGTTTCGAGAGAATTTGCCCGTGCGACTGGAAAATGCGATGGGAGTTATGTTATCAGAGATACTATCCAGATGGGTCAGAGCTCGATATTCGTTGGTAATTAAATTTACCAGTTTGAACTCAGAATTTTGTTTTCTTATGAGGGATGTAGAGGTGTAGTAATTGATTTCATGTAAATTTGTCGCGGTTCGCGATTGGAAGATGCAGAAACGATCGCGGAAGCGACGCGAGAGTTCACGATCCGCGCGGAATTGTGTTATCAGCGATGCTATTATTCGTACAGACCGGCGACGGTGTCGATATTCATTGGTAATTAAGTATTAACAGATTATCGGCGGGGGAAGCGACCTTTGTCGAGGGTTCAGGCTTCCCTCCAGCTCCGGTTCTCATTTATAATTAGAAAGTCGATTACCACGGCGCCTTTGGCGCGCTGCGTCTCGTGCAGACGCAATAAAAACGATCCGCAATCGATAACTTCGAAAAACTCCGACTGCTCCTCGTGGAACGCCACGACGGAGCCGATTAACCGGATTTTATTTTATTTTGCTAGTCGCGACCGACCGACATTGCGCTCAGAAATCAGGAGCGAGTTGAACGCCCGAGCGTGAAACGTCAGACACGTGGAACACAATGTGTAGGAACTGAATGATCGATTTGTATTAACGCTTTGCTAATCGCACATGTTTCATGTACTGTGCGCAATAACATGGCATTTTTAAATAATTTTCATCACGTATCTGTAGAACTATTCAAAAAATTTCACATGAAAGTAGTTTCCAAAGAAATCTTATACAACAATTAATCTCATTGCTCGAATTGCTAAATGTACGTTTCAGAAGACTGTGTTTAAATATTGCATATTTTATGTTAACGAATTTTTTTCATGTACTGTATCTTCTCGGTTGTCCTCAATTCAAAGCCTCGAGCATTAACCATTTTCAGTCTTTTTTCTGTCCACGTACAGAATATCCATTATTGGATAAATAATGCATTCTCTGCCTTTAATTCACAGCGGTCCATTAATTTCTGCTGGAAATATACAATTGCCTGCCGTGGAAAGCTTTTCGATTTTTAACACCTTTAAAGCGAATTTATGATGTATGTATTCGCTACGCGCATTCAACGGTCAATGGAAAACATTAAAACGATGAAAATTGAAAATTTTCGTTAGCGAGAATGTAGCGGGAACCTTTACAAAATTTTATACTCACCCCTCTTCCGATGAGCGCTATTTATCAGCGTAGATGCCCTCGGACTTCTATAAAAGTCACGAAACCCCATTTTGCTTTATTTAAACAAAGGTTGGCCAATATTTTTCTATGAACTGGAGTGGTTGTGGATTATGAAATGGCTACTTGTAGAAACACTTCTAGCATTTGAATGAAAATAACGATTCTCACCTATTTTACTTCAGACCTCAGATTAAGAATCAGCTTCGCCATTTTATATAGCAGTATTTCCGATTTTAAATATGATCCAATCCTTCCAATATATAATATCCAAATATAATAAATATTCAAAATTCAGCGTTAAGGCGGAGTTAATTCATTTACGAGCTTTGAATTTAAAATGGACGGGGCATTTATTAGTCCTTTAAAATGCACTGCAAGGCATCAATAATTTTTAGCTCAAGGCAAAATTGTGATACATATTCAAGTGACTTCGCGACAATGTAGCATGCAATATCTGACATCCCTGCGATGCTTTCAACCTCGTGTAGGTATTTACAGGAAAAAGTAATTAATAAAAATTTCAACAGGCTATAGAACCTTCGCATATGTTACGAGATTTTAATCACCGTGTCATTTACTACGTTACCTGTATCTGCAATTTTACATTAATTATAAAAAAGACGAAGCTTTTAATATATCTTGCAGCAGCATACAGAAATCAATGAAAAGACTATTTTTAACCAGACTGGTAGTCAAAGCGTTAACTAATACATTTCGTCTAAAATTGATCTCCTCGCGTATCAATCCCATCCTATTATTAATTGGCTGTCATGAAAAGTTTATTATATGCCAGATAAAAATTGCATCTACTCCTCGTTTTAACGCGTCGGTATTATCGATAACCGTTAATAGCATTCCATACATGAGCGTCACAGAAGATAGCGCGAGTGCATATTAATTTTCGATAATTAAAATTCAGTTTGATGGCCATTTAGGGTATTGATAATTCGCCACGAGGAATAAATAGTTGAATAACCAGTATTTCCATCTCAATTAGCTTTCGCGTCTTGCGGTGTTTCGTGGTCGAATAACGAAACATGGCAGAAACGAATGCGCAGCAAAATTCAGAGGGATAATACAATTATGTCGGGAACAGAAACTCCATGTCTATGCGGTTTGCTTCGACCATTCGCCGATTTGTATTTCGACCAACCAATTTAGCGAAAACTTTTGCCACCTCCCTCGCCCACTGCCGTTTCGTTATTACGCCCGAACCGTTCTACTTTGAAACTGAATCTTGAGGAAGTTTCCGTGGTAACTGGAATATAATGTACCGTATATAGACGACACCGCCTCTGGGCGGATTCCTAATGCCTGATCTCTGCTTTCGCTTCTGCAGTGGCAGCAAATCGATTCCACTTCGAAGACACTCGGACTGCGAATAATTATCCCAACTTCCCTTCTCGCGGATCCCTCCGAGTCACTTTGATGGCGGCCTGTGGAAAAATATCCCTCGTCGGAACTTTCACCTAATAAGGAACAAAAACCCTCCAGCGGGTAGCACTTGGATTCTTTTTTTCCATTGCTTTTCGCGAAACGTAAATTAAAACGCTTTAACCTCGTCGGACCCCCGTGTGCATTAAACCCGGTTTAATTTTATCCGAAAGAATTATTTCAATCTTGCGTTCTCCGCCGAAGTTGGCCAAAGTAACCAAAATAACTTCGGTGTTTGAGATAATGGTTATTTTACGTAATGAAAAGGTACTCATCCTTCCTTGGAGAAAATCTTTCTCGGCTAAATAATCTTTTAAGGCAAATGAATTTTGCATTTCATGAAAACTTTTTGCTCCGTATCAGAAATCGACAGATTACTTTAAATTCAGCCATACTCGGCCAATTTCGTTTCATTCTACGCGAAAGGGTGTATTAAAAAAGATGGAGCGGAGAGTCTCGAGGAACCATGAATTTCCGAAGCGATTTAAATTTAAATTCGAAGTAGAAAAGAAAGAAACACGTCTCGATGGTTCTCCAGCGCATCGAGAAAAGTGGATTCCTCCTCCGCGAAAATCGGCCGATTGTCGCGGATATTAGAAAAGCTTTGCAGAATCTTGGAATCGCGTGTTTGTAGCAACGGTCAACCGATGCGGTCGATTCGATGGAATCGACCGAGCATGACTCGCTGCCATGTCATTCGAAACTCTGTGGACCGTGTGGGTGCATATGCAACGACAGATTTCCACGGATGATTAAACGTGAGCAGCCCTTAGATAACCCGTGACAGGGAACGTATGTGCAAAGAGAAAAAAAATGAGGGCGCATTAGGTGAGCGCGTAATACGATCCTTTACTGTAACAGGGTATTAAACTTTGGAAAGTTTCCGAAGCCTGAACCGCAAAAGACATCGGAAAAATACATTTCAGAAATGTTTATTATCTTCTTTTTTAATTATAGACGTTATTCTGTGCATTTGTGGCTGCATTGTGTACTTTTTTAAAATCGATAGAATCGCTACGAAGATCAGTTCGACTCACGCAGTTAGAAATTCTTGTTAAAGCTGCAAAAATCATAAAACATTTCAAAGTTAGCGAACAAATAAAGTTTCAGTATGATTTCATCCAAAAATGGCCAATGGGGAAACAATGTTGGTTTGGAATCACCGTAAATAATTAATGCTGATTCTCGTGGATCCACTATTGTACACGAATAAACTAAAGTCGTTGTTATAATTTCATTGTAGCATCGTTTGGCTTACCATTCCGTCGCTTGTAGATCTCTGAACATAAGCGCATAACGAACAGCAGATTTCGATTTAATTAACATGTCGTAGGTATAATTATATCATCGAAACAGTTTCGATCGTTGAATGATTCCGTATACGAACGGAACCGTTCATCATTGGAGCGTATCCATGGCAATTAGAGGTAACTGATAGGATTTATAATAGCCGATCAAAGCAGCGATCACCCTATAATTCATTGACCCGCTTTTCGATGATCGGTCGTGGAATAGCTGGTATTAATCGAGGGAACGGCGGAGTGCCTTTTTCCATATGAAAAGATACGTCGTTTGATACACGAATGAATGGGGAAATAGATCCCGGAACCTGCCAGGGACACTTAAATCACAATCACGAATGCAAATCCGAACAAATTAACTTTCTGTTACCGGAGTGAAGGGAAATTAAGGATATAAAAGGAAATAAACATTTCCGCTGGAGTGTGTTTTATGCAAAGAAATATTTTAGAGACTACTAATAATGAATTAAGTACATACTCTTATTCTTCGAGTTATAGAATGAATTAAATTTTTCAGACTAGACATTCTATAATCTTGAATCTGAAATACCTCGCAAATGAAACAAAAAGGAATATCCGAAGGGTTGAAAAGAACTGAGATACGAAGCACATGGACGAAGAATTTGTAATTTGTTAGCGCAAGAGTTCACTAAAGATTGGCAATAACGAATTAAGTACTCTTATTCTTCGAGGTATAGAATTAATTAAATTTTTCAACTTATACATTCTATAATCTCGAATCTGAAATATCTCGCAAATTAAACAAAAAGCAATATCCGAGGGGTTGAAGAGAACTGAGATACGTAGCACACGGACAAAAAATTCTTCTACTCGGGACAAAGGACTGGTCAAAGTGAAACAGCGCAAACGTATACTGCGACCCAATATGTCCCGTGACAGGCGTGTTAAAATTCAAGAAAAATGGCAATATTTTGGGGCTAAAAAATGGCACGGAGCGAACGAGAGGAACCGCAAAAAACGTCAATCTCGGTACAGGGAGATCGGTTTAGCGAACAGAATAACGATTTTCGAATTCGTATTAATCGCCAAGCGTCGGGTAGTCCTCTTTTCTCTAGCGAATTTGAGAGAACAAAAATTTGATTGGAAGGGCTTCCTCGCAAATAAAATTCGAGGTTCCCACTTTTCCCAATTCACGTCCAGGCTGGCAGAAAGATTTATTTAAAATCGCTGGCCGGTTAGTGCGAAATCCGCGAAGTAAAAAGAAAAGTAGGGAAGTCCGAGAGATAACAATCTTGGGTCGCGGCATGATCGATGAAGTTTTTATGAAAACACCACGTCGACGGGCAACACGTTGCAGGATGATTTTGATTGATAGAGGACGCACGAATTTGAAATTCCGCCCAAATGGGAAAAACGAGGCCCGTTATCTGATCTTTTTCTGAGCTATGCAAACCGCAAGCGACCAGCTGCGAGGAACGGCACGCACACTCGCACGTAAGGACGTATGTCCACGTCAAACTCCTTCCGACTGTGCACGTCCTAGAACAAGGCACGTAGAAAGTCCCTTCCGGACCGTGTTTCCAAAGGACATCGTTTCCAGTTCGCCTCTTCTCGTTTCTCCATTTACCACACTGCTCCAAACTTCACCCTCTCTGTGGCTGCGTATACCACTGATTTTAAGCCACTGTGCCGTGAAGACGGCTACCCGTGCTCGAGACCATTCACTTAACCTTTAGGAAGCCCTGGAAGGGAAAAAACTTCTACTTTGTGTGATAAGCAATATTTCTGATACGAAAAACGATGATTTTCAATCCAAAGCAGGATTGCAAATCCTGCTTTAGATACCATAAGGACTGCTTTTTAAGTGAATATACTTCAAGGTTAACAAAGTATTCTAGTACTCAGAGTACAGTATACAGTCATACCTCCTTTTGTGGTGTCTTGTTTTATGGGATTTTTTTGTGTGTGATTTGTTTTGTGCAAGTCTCTTTTTATGCGGTATATGAAAATAATATGATATTGTAGATTTGAATTTAACGAAAGCGAGCATATAACTGCGATTGATTATCAATGAAGGAAAGAGAGCAAACCGATATTAGTTACATACTTACCGACCTTCGAAGTGCGTGCATACACGGAGATGTTTTGACCATTACGATAGAATTAATTTTTAAGTGAGATGATAAATAAATTAATTATTTCTCCTATTTAGATATAGTCTTATGATTTCTATTTTATTTTTAGACATAAGTGCTCCCTTATAATGAATATTCTTTACTGTGACGTTTTTTATGCGGTCCCTATCTACTGCAGAAAAACAAGTTTGACTGTATACTCACATTTAAATTTGATTAGAATCACTAGCAAACGCAAAAGTGCCACTCTGAGAAACTGTTTCATTTGATACAGGAATGACTACATCGTGAAGGTAGTGAAGTACTAATTCCAATGTCACTTGCAATTATCTATTATTTTCCTCTTGCCTTCTAGTACGTGTAATTTCAAAATTAGATACGAGGGTCCTTAATCACGATGCTCAGCGATCTTCCTCCTCCGACACACTTCATGGTCATTGAAATCGGCGAGGTCGTTAACATGGTAAATAATTACCATAAATTTCCCCACTTCGGTAACGACACCGAGGCTGGATGCGAGAGAGGAAGTAGGTACCTACGTGACTTACGAGTTACCACGGCACTCACCTTCGGAAGACATTTCCAGCTTATAAAAAACTACTACCACTAAAGCCTTGGGTCTTATTAGCTGGCACTCCGACGACTTTAAACGCCCTTAGAGCTTCGGAACTCTATGTGCCTCATTAGTTCTTCTGCATCCCATTTGCTTATTGGGACCTTTTGCGATTCATTCGAAGCTGCTTGAAAGTGTTCGATATAAATTGTGAAGATCTCTTACCTGATCAGTAAACCTATGGATACGAGCTATCACATTTTGAATTCCCTACAGACGCTAACTCGCGTCTCTGTTGCGTGATAGTTAACCTAAATGGCCACGTAGAAAATGTCCATTGAAGAGAGTGGGTAATTGTATCCACTTGATATAAGTGGCTTACTTAACACTCTTATTTCACCAATTTACTTCTCATATTTCCATGCTGAGCAGCACTTACGTTAACCACATTATGTTCATTCGTGTTGTAACAAAATAAAAACATCGCAGAATATAGAATTCAAAATATAAGACAAATAAAAGTGATGGCTTTTCAAAATTATGTTTGGACGTTACGTTAGGTACATACAATTATACAAAATAATGTACAGTAGTTTACAACAATATTAGTTGCTCATAACAGTTTTGACAATAGTTATAGTTTACTATACAGTGGTTTAGAAAAATTTCAATATGAAAAAATTAAAAATCAAAGGGAGAGTCTTTAACTGAGGAAGCAGACGTCTCAGTGTCTATATTCATACGACTTCCATTTTAGTAGGTAGTGAGGTACAGTTCTAAAGTTTGACATCCTACTTCTGAAATACCCTGTATATAGCGAGAAGGTATATAAACTCTTTACTTTCGCCTTATGCATATCTAATGTCCTCGTTGGCCGGATATTTACAAGTCAAATGCGAGCGATCGATGCGCGTTAGAGCGATCGGGTGAAACCGACGCGACGCTCGGGGCTTGAAAACGGGGGGAAAAAGCTCGCTGCGGGAATCTCGTGGAGGTGCAGGAGAAAATGGAGACGAAAGCCGCGGGGAGGGGCTGGAATGTAACGCGGAAGAAATGGGTAGGAGAACGCGATGCGACGGGAAAAATGGAACGTACAATGAAGTCCCAGGACCGTAGGGGAGAGTTGCCAAAACCGTCCTTAAGATATTTTATCTGAACGTATATTGTAACATACGTGGTTCGAACGAGCAGTTTATTTACTTTAGGAATGTTTCGGTTTTTAAAGGCCCTCTTCGATACAAATAATTAAAAATATAGAAGTGAGAAGGGATGAGATGTATACAGGGTGAGGCACTTAATACAGGCCACCCGAATAATTCGCTTACTTTTAGCAATAGAAGAAAAAGTTATTGGCACCACGTTGCGTGCCCCTCGAAATCATACAACTCTTGTTCGACACTTTTTTCTTCTATTGCTAAAAGTAAACAATTTAGGTGGCCTCTTTTAAGTGCATCACCTTATATGTATGAACGAGGGGTGTTCCAAAGTAGTTAGGCTTTTTATAGCACCTTATACATTATTTATTTGTCCTGACAGATCAATTCTTTACCTCTCGTCGCTGTGGAAATGTCATGATCCGTTCCATTTATGTACAATGTATAATACATTGATGTTGTCTAGCCTGGAGATGTTTAATTTTGGACCATTGGGATTTATGTTTGAATTGTTAATCTTTAAGCCCTTGTTTATTAGGGATAATTTCATATAAACTAAATGGCTTCAACAAACAACTTTTTTTTTTTTTTAAAAAAAAAGGGGGTGTTCCAAAAGAGTTTCAGGACTTTATATCTCTCTAATAAAAAAAAATCTCATTATGTCTTGATTTCGCTCAAAGCATCCGCCAGAAGAATCGTTCCTCCAATTTTCCTACCATAGAGCCTATGGACGCGGACCATGGTTTCTCGTTGCGGGCGGAGACTTCAAAAAGTTCCATGATTCGCGGAGGACGCTTGCACGTGGGGAAAAGTTGTTCGCGAGAGAGCGAGCTCCGAGAGGAGGCGAATCTCGATTTCCTGGTGAAATAAATTCCCACGACCCAACCCATTTATTTCTTCTTCGACGACGCTTGCTTTTCTACGGGGACGAAATTAATCGATCCGACGAGGGTGGGGAGAGGGTTCGAAGATACGGTGCGAGCTTTGACTTTTTCAGGCTGACTCACTGTTATTCCTTTAGGGGTGTCCGCGAGCAGTTCCATTTTCCGGCGGATTTTCGCTTTCGTTTTCGGCTGAATTTACTGGCGACGTTTGCTTAAGATATTCGAGGGTTCCATGGCCTGGGTTCTCGCAGTTGATTGGATTTTCGCTATAAGTAGGGTTGCCAGACATGCCTCTTACCAAGGTAGAGTACTCCATTTATTGAATGATGTCTGTAAAGACCGCAATCTTTCATGTGATCCTCCTATAATTATCGTTACTGCATTTATTTGCACGTTTTTTATTGCAAAGGGAATGCGATCGTTGCACGGGAGACGATTGCGCGTCGTCGCGGCTCTGCGCAACGAGATTTGCATTATCTTCGAATCGCGTTGTTTATTGCGTCCGCGTAATCCACGTGGCCGATTGCGAATGAGAAAACTTGTAAAATACACCCTTAATCGACAGCGATTTGTGTTAGTCAATAATCGGTTCGCCAATGGAATTGAAAGTGTCGCGTTATCGAAGAGAGAAGTTACGCTGAGAAGAATCGTTTCGTCTAGGGATCGTAGGGTTTCGTAGGGATCAGTAGAATAAAATAGATTGCTCGCGACGAGGGGGTATCCCATCGACAATAAGCAATATTACCGCGCTTGTCGCGCTTTCCTTCAAATTCAAAAATAAACTACGTAGCCCGACAAATCAACGTATCCTCGTTATAAATATTTGATAACGGTGTAGCAATACTGATTTACACACGGAGTGACGCGCATCGAGTTTGATAAACGCAGTTTATCGATGGTGTACAAGCGTCAACGGCGATCAAATTTGTGTAACGTGTCGGTTATATTGATCCCGCGAGAATTGACATTATTAGAATGTTGAAGGGCCCTCCTGGTGGAATCGATTTACCCGTCTACATCTTTCCTACCTTGCCTGCTCTACCCATTCTTCATATCGTTCACTCTCGATGGAGTTACAACTGGCGCTTCCTCCGCGTTCTCATTCTTACTCTTGAAGTTTTGGAATAAATTTAAATAGCAAGAAATATTTTCTTTGAGATGTATTCGAATATCAAGACCACCCATCAGGAACATTTAGTCAGACGAAAAAAATTGTGGCAATTATTTAATCGGTAGGAAATTTATTTAACCCTCTATGGGCCAAATTTTTGTTCTGCAGACAACTTGCAAGGTATTTACTTTGATATTTAAAATTGATGGTGCTACCAACCGTAATCAATATTGTTAATGGTCATCAGAGATTATATTTCACGATTAAGACGTATACGTCATCTTGTGAGAAAACTAAAATTATTTAGTAAAATGTCGATATATTAGCATGTAACCTAAAAGTTACATGGGTCCATAGAGGGTTAAATAGTCAAGTATATTGAGACAAACGAAATTAGCAATCTTGCAAAACAAAGTTACAAAGATCCACCATAGTTGATTAAATTCTATAACAGACTCATGGAGTGTCAACACTTGTTTATTAAGTTCCACGTCACTGTTAAAAACACAATGTGCAATTGCTGATCTAATTGTCAACAGAGACACAACCCCTTTTCTTTGGTAACGTTGATTTAACGAGAGTTCGTAAATCTACCCCACCTTGCTACTCGCTTTATACCAAATAAAATCAAGCCAAGCGAAATACAAAACTACCAGCGTCAACAGTGTTATAATATCGTTGAAGGATATTACCAGAAGAATCGATTTACTCGTCTACCTCCTTCCACATCCAGCATTTTTCCGTCGATATTCGTCACGGCCGGAAGTACGACCCAGCGTTGTCTACCTCTTCGTCCTATCCTTTCCCAGAGAGTTTTGGAATAAATTCAAATAGTAAGAAACGACGTCGTCGCCGGCGGTGCTCCAACGTTTCCTTGAGCTCATTGTCTTCCGCGTATTCCATCCCAGCGGGAGGGTACGAAATGAATTGTACCAGCCGCCCTTCAGCCAGGAAAGAGTAATTTGATGCACAACCTCGGACTCCGCGAACCCGACGATAATAAAAGGGGTAAAGTGCGCTCACGGCGTCGTGTTGTATTAATTTAACTTGAGCAACGCTACCGTCGACCGACGACCGCCTAGGCAAGTGCAAGTGGGTCGAGAGGATTGGGGTTTGGGACACCGAAACGATATTAAGTTAAATTGCCAACAGTCCCGCGCTTAAGGTGGTCTCCTGCTTCGAGATTAACGAAACAGGCCAAGAAATATAAAGAAAACGGGCTGGGCGGAGCGGACGTAAAAACACGAAAAAGGAGGAAACCGAGAAGAGGTGGATCGCACGAAACGAAGATGGCGACGGCTTGGAAGTATCGTGGAAGCTCGGACTTGGCCCGATAACGCGGAAAGTTGAGTTTCCTCTTGTTGATCGTATTGCTCGACCTTATCCCAGCGTCCCGGAAGTAGCGGGCTTTGGGCTCGCCTCGCTAGTTAAAAATGTTTTTTAATTAAATCCGCCGATCCGCCGACTGATTACAGGGAGTCTTGTTCGGTAACGAGCCATCACGCAGAAATACTAATTGACGTTAGTCGCATAGCTGCCCGAGAACAGAGAAACCGTGCGTCGAAGTTATGCCTGCTAAACGTAATATAGAGCTTGTACCTTGCGTATGGACACGGGGGTTTGTTATGCGAGTCTATTCTTGTGGGGTTAACGATACGTGTTGTTATTGGTTTCTTTGTTATGCTTCCTTCGCTGACTTCGATTGACGTTGGTTATTACGGATCTGTTGCTTCAGACTACGCGTTATCGTTCGTTGATGATTGTACGTCCCAGCTCATCTGAGACTTTTTCGAAATTTTCTCTTCCTTTAAGGCGCTAAAACGCACCTTGTCTGTATTTATTATATGATCAGGAGCAATTTTGAATTGGAATGTCGAGATTATAATGACTCTGATTCAGATTTAACACACAAACATATATAATTACTACAGAGTTTTGGATTACATGCACATATAGATAAATATATTAGAACAAGAATAAAATTAAAGGTACAATACCAGTTGCCGATCTTATAGCTATCGGCGGAGTCTACTTGGAGATCTGGTTCCGGACTCAGCTGTGCGAGGATTTCTTTTTAAAGAAACACTAACTAATATTTCATACCCACAGCCACGATACGTTCCATCATTCTTCTAACCTCTTCCATCATATTCTGTCAACAGAAATCATCGGGATGGAGCTAATAACAGCGAAACTGTTGCTGTACTCGACGCTGGTGGTGGTGGTGTGCTGGAGCCAGGAGGATTGGACGGCCCAGTGCTCGCCGTCGTGCAAGTGCAGATGGGTTTCAGGCAAGAGAAGCGCCGAATGTGTCAACCAGAATCTCACGCAGGTACCGGGCGGACTTTCCTCGCAGATCCAAAACTTAGATTTGAAGGGGAATCGCATCACGCACCTGATGCACAAAGCGTTCGACCGGGTACATCTGGTGAACCTCCATAAACTGGTGCTGCAGAAATGCGAGATCGAGTCGATCCATACGGACGCGTTCCTCGGGCTGAAGCTCATGATCGAGCTCGATCTTTCGGCGAACAACATCAGAACGCTCTATCCGGGCACGTTCGATGATACGACACGATTGAGGGTGCTGTTGCTGAACGAGAACAAGTTGAAGGTGCTAGAGAACGGGCTGTTCCACGATCTCGTCTTCTTGCAGAAGGTGTCGCTGTCCAAGAATGAGCTAGAAAGGATCGAGGAGAAGGCGTTTCGAAATCTGTCAAAGTTACAGCAGGTGACCTTAGACGGGAACAATCTGAGCACGTTGAAGATGCTTACCTTCGACAAGCTGCCAAATCTGGGCAGCCTCGAGCTGCACAATAATCCTTGGAACTGCAACTGCCGTCTCAAGAGATTTCGCGATTGGACCATGACGCGCAAATTGTATACGAAGCCCACCACGTGCCAGCAGCCGATCCACCTCGCTGACAAGATGTGGGACGAGATCAACAGCGACGAGTTCGCCTGTAGACCCGAGATATTCACGATCGGGCCGTCTGTGAAGATCGAGGTCGGCAGGGGAAATGTCACTCTCTGGTGCAGAGCGTCTGGTATACCGCGGCCGCAGGTAACTATCGCAATGCCACGTTATATTCAAGTGTGGAGTTCCACCAGGTCATGGTTTGTATGTATAGTTTAATTAAATGATTGGCGTAGTCGTACTAATCCATGTACACTTTTTGTAATATTATTTTAACTCTTTAACTGCCAGGATACTTCGAAGAAATCGACAGCTCATTTCAATACTCTCATAATTCCAAATTTCAACCCTCCTCTCCTACGGCCGGGTCAAAAGAGACCGACGTATTAGTTACATCATTAGGTTTTTGTAACTGTGAAGACTGAATTCAGTAAGACTGAAATCAGCCAAAGATTATAAATAAAAATTAATTTGGTTTTAAAAGAGAAGTTTTTTTTAGTGCGTAATACTCCTACTTGTACATGATAAATGCGTTTTTAGGTGACAAGGTCAGATCCGACCCAGCGTAGGAGAGGAGGGTTAACACTAAACCTACCGACGTTCATTTATAACTATTTCTACTGTAATGGGACACACGACTACACGTTTCGAAGACACTTCTTACAATTAACTACAACAATATTTTACGTGGAACTAAATTGGATAATACATGAAACAATTGTGTATAATTCATATGTTTCATATAAAAACTGAATACAAAAGTTTGAAAACGGTCATTTAACCGCTTGCGCTAAGTTTAGAATCAAAAATGAATGTCTCGCCCCGCACTTTCTTAAAGTTCATACACTCGAGAATATCTGCGTCTTTGTATTTTCATTTCCGATCAAAAAATCAATATTCCTTTCTTATGACTTTTGAGAGTAAGTTTTCCTGTAAAACAGAGAACTCTGCCGTAAAAGCAGAGCTACCTTCCGCGAATGTAGATCCGCGAGCATGCGAGTTCGGGTACATACAAGGGGGTGAGCGCTGTATAACTTTACGGGAGGGAAGAAGCACGGTTAAAAAGCGAAGGGAAGTAGAGTGGAAAAGGGAGCGCGCGACGGTGAAGTACATATTGTAAAGGGTGGTGTTGTAAAGCTGGGTAACGTTGACTGCGGTAATCCACAGTAACTTGCGAGCAATTTTGTGTACAATCTGGATGAATGTCGGGGGGTCAGGTCCGTTGAAAAGATTGCGTCGGTTAAATCCGCGTTGGGGCAACTTAGCTTGAAAACTTCTAAACGTTCTTAGTCGGGGAACGCGTTGTTCTCTAACCGCGGAATGGAACAGATTCTTTAAACTTTGCTGGCTGCGGATCCATTTTTCCCCCTCCTCTTCTCATTGTAACGGTTTCGCGAAACTCTTTGCGGTCGCAATAAGAAATCTCGTTCTCGTTTCTCCGCGTTGCTTAGAGGAAATATTTGACTACGTTTTTACATCTTTAAGGAGAAAACTGTTGAATAGATCCCGTGGTGGGAGGAATTACGAATTGCTTTTCTTCGCAAATGTAGATTTACAATAAACAGTGAGTCAAAAAAATTAGTTGCGAATGCAGGTAGCTAGTAGAAGCGTTATTAGTTAAAATAATCTTGAAAACAATTAGGAATGATCGCATTCGACAGTTTTCTTCGAAACAAATTTCTCGCGTGCATTTCAACTCATTCTGTACATCCAATAATGTATGTATCTTTGAAAGCAACGAGTTTCGTTAAAACCGTGGCACGGGATTCCTTTGATTTAATGAAACTCTTTGATTCCACGGATAATAACGGGCACCTGGGTGTACGGGAGCGTGAGACCCGTCTTTTCAAACTCGTCCTACAAAAGGAAGGTGTAGTCGCGTCAGCTTTTACGCGCGATAACGAAGTTCTTTCGGTTTTCTCTCGTCGCGAAGACCGAAAAATCGAAACAGCTGTTAGAATCGGTGTTTCTCGGTTTCAGCTGTTCTGGATCTACCGTTCGAGGGTCCTGGAGAACCAGACACGACGACACAACGGCGAAAAAGGTTACATCCTGAAGTCGAGCCACGACTGGCTGAACCTCACGATCCCGGACGTCGCGCCCTCTGACAAGGGTGATTACGTCTGTCTGGCGAAAAGTCCTGGCGGAAATACCGAGAAAAACGTGAGCCTGGCTATCGCAGGCGACGCAATAGACGGCAGGGACAATATAATCAGTCTGCCCCTCGCCCTGGGTTTGGGCGTGACTGCACTGGTGTTGCTGATAGTCACTTTGTCCCTATGCGTGTGTTACTGCAAACGTCGACGGGTCAGGCACGACGAGAAGAGCCTGGAGGCGGCGTCGATGGAGCACCACGGGCTGGGGGAGCAGGAGAAGTCTCTGATCACTACCATAAATCCCGTGGTGAAGCCCCCTAGACGCTACGAGGCGCCGTCCGTGACGTCGCACGGCACCGAGATGACGGAGCTGAATCGTACGTTGCTCGACAACGACTCGGTCTTTGGTCAGTACACAGCCTACATTACTAAACAGTGCGTGGCCAGGTGCTAGCTACTAACTATTTGTTACTTCCGCCGCGCGATTACTGCGAAACGTGGAACGCTAGCGGGACAATCGCCTCTGATAGGGCTTCGATGGTGTGACGTGTGAGATACGCGCGCAAACGTTTCGTGGAAACAAGTATCGTCGATCGGTGTTGTCCAGGGTTATCTTTTCGTGGGAGCAATCGAGGCTCGATATGATTTCATATTGACGTTACTTCTGATCACTGTGTGATTGAAAATAACGCTTTAACCTTTAACTGGTGGAACGGGGTTGTTGGCGCGTAGGTAGTCGATCGGGCGACGGTCTACAGATGTCGATCGATGGCATGGATAGACGATATTCTTTATTTGAGCCGTTCACTGCACAAATCGATTAACTCCACTTTTTGAAGAATCTGAAATTTAAGTGTCAAAGCATTTGATATAGTCATAACTTATTACATTTACATTTACATTTTATTAAACGACAAAATTTTTGTTGATTATTGAATAATAAATAATTTATTTCAGAGGCCATTTTAATCGCATTTCTCAACTTTTTGTTTTATGGAGTAAATCGATTTGTGCAATGAACGGCTCATTTAACCCTTCGATGTAAGATTAATTTATTTATTAATTCTAGTTTTTATTTTATGTCTTAGTTGCGGGAAATGATAATAATACAGGGCAGGTAAAGAACATGAAACAGGAAAAGTGTATCTGAGCTCAGTTGATAATCTCTTAAGAAGATCTATCAATTTACATCATTTTTTAAAAATCAAGCAGACAATTGCGTTCAAAAGAACACCGTTTCAGTAACAGTCTCTTGAGACCTGCAATTGAACGTATAGTCACACCGATCACCTATCTACGGCTATCGTTTCGATCACGTTCTACCAGTTGAATGTTGAATCGCAATATACCTCCGAACAAAGCTAGACTTTTACGGCTGTAGGATTAACAATAAGAACATATTTGTGTTAGAAATAAAGGACCTCTCATAACGCTACACTAACGGGTTGCATAATACAAACTTGAAGACTACACTAAGCACGGTGTACATGTACATTTCGCGCGACAAAATTGTCGGCCTGATACGCAGAGATCAATCAATGGAACGCTAACAAAAGATCGTTCTCGCTAGACGCGACTCCTTAAACGAGATCCGCTTTGGATACTGTTCTTGCCACGGCCATCAATCTTCCGATCTCTTACGAGAAACGACCCGTCGCGACGATCGTTGGATCGGTATCGTCGACGTCTAAGGGATAGAATAGATTAATTGAATTGTAAACGGCAAATGTATTTAAGTTTAAGACAGTCGTATTATCGCGAGCGCGACTCGGTAATCCCGCAGGCAGACAAACGAGGCGCCATCGATCCTGGGGTTAACAAATATCGACCAAGACTGTTGCAAGATTAACGAGAGCGTGCAACACGTAATGATAGAGAGGAGAAAGGCATTTGTCGTCTGTGTCTAGCTGACAGCGACCAGCGTTTTTTCTCTTTCGGGCAATCTCGTTTTCTGTGATGAGAAACGTTGGCCATCGGCTAATTAAAAGATATATACATATATAATAAAGAGAGGCACAAAAGTAGAACTCATCTATTAATTGATTTCGTGTATTGTATCAATACAAATAACATTGATAGTTACAAGTAAGTCTATAGTTAGAGTTTGAATTATAGAATTAACCCTCTATGTGTCCGTGTATCCGTGTTTCTATTCATGATTTTCTCAAAAATGGAGCAAAAACGAGCAAATCTCTAAAGGACTTTTTTTCTTAGTTTATCAGTGCCCTACATGCTCCCAAAGTGTTAACACTTAAATTAGGAACACCCTGTATAATGTCTCTAATAACCACGTTGTTTGCAGACAAAAATTTCGGTCCATAGAAAGTTAAATATTTCACAACGCACAAATAGAAACGTAATCATACATTGGTTTTATACATTATTTAAATAAAATGTTGGCTATCTCTATTCGATTGTCTCGCTCCACATCGCTTCAGTAAACGATCGTTTTGTTAGATACGTAAATTCAAGTGGGGAACATACACAAATCCAAAAAATCAAAACTTTTATAGCCCTGTGCAAGCAGAGTTTATTCTCGATACGAAACCATTTCCCATTTTCGCTATTTTGCAATTTGAGGAGATGAAATCAACCCTTGAAAACAAATGCAGATTTACAGATCGAAAAGCATGCATTTTGTACACACAAAAAGCAGCTGAAACTCTTGTTTAAACTTTGTTCCCGAGGCCTCCCTCCGTTCGGGAGGTATTCCACGAGAAAAGTTCGTGCTATTTCCAGGGGGTTATTTAGCCCCCCTCGAACCTTATAATGGCATCAACGAGAAACGGTTTCGCATTACGAATTATCCACTCTGCGTTGCACGCAACGTTTCGAAAACTTTGCGGAATTTTTTGAGTGCGTGCAATGTTCTTCGCCAGCCTAGTAAGGTATCAAACGATTTCGGAGTGGCGATCAACTCCAAAGCGAGTTAGTGTGTTAATTGGGACGTTAGCTGCTTTCGAGTGTAAATAACGAAAATGAATTAAAGAAAAACAGCTCGAATTACTTGTAGATTGTACGCATAAAATAGCGATTAAAGCGATAAGCCAAAGGAGGGAGGAAGAAGCGCGCGTTACGCGACGTTCGAGTCCAAGTCACTAACAAAGGGGGTAAGAGTAATAATCATTATCGTGCTCCCCTCAGAATTAGCAAGTTGGAGTTTTATCGAGCACGGACAATTCTTTCGTGCGTCTTCCGTGTACACGTGCACACGCAAACTTCCTCCAGCGAGTCTTTGTCTGTGCACTTTCCGAAGATGATAATTGAAATTGTCGAGGATCTCGCATCTGAACAGCTACCTTCCGCGTCTCGACTACCTCTGTGCGCTATGGTACCCCTTTGTGTCTGTCGCGGAAGGCTGGACTCGTGCAACCTTTTCCCCATTGTCCTACTTTCTCTTTTGACTGCTGGTTGAACAGGAGTCGAATACTGGAAAAAAAGAACGTGTGCCACGATAAAAGTTCCACGATTATCGAGCTCTCGTACCGTCTGTCACCGGCGCTCCTAAAGATTTTTTGCACATAGTAGACGGAAGCGCGGGCGATAGAAAAAAATAAAAAGGTAAAGGACCTGAGAACTGGTAGAAAACGAACCTGGAATCAGCACTCCGTCAAAATTGGTTTTTATTTTATTGCTACTCTGCAGCAACGTTCACTCTGGATGCCAGATGTAAAAAATAATGTCGTTGTTTTCGTCGTGAGAGGCTTTTGTACTTTCCACTCGCCTTCCAGTTCGTGTCTTTTGATTTCTATGTTATTAACATCCACTTAGTACTTTCTTCGACGTTAACGTAGTCGATGGTTGCTACGTCCTCTGATGTTAATCATCATATGTAGAATAATCACCTAAAAAGATGGCGCGAGGAGCAAATCGACCAAAGAACTCGCGTATGTTCCAGATCTCTTTTCATCGACGTACAGTACATAGAAACAATTTTTTTCGATTGCCTCGCATAGCTAGAAAGATGTCGTACCAGACAAAGTAGCTCATCGCGCTCGTGAACTTGAACTCGCGCTTTAAGTTTGTCTTACTTTCCTATCACACGTCATTCATTTTTCTGTTTTAACGTTCGTCCTTTTTTTTTTCGTTTATCTTCTGATAACATCATCCTCCAAGTGGTAGGTCGTATTCGCGAAGGATTCGCAGCATGAAATTCATAGACTTGGCGACCGAGATACGATAAAAACGAGCAAGGGTATCGACGTTCGGCCTGTATTTCCTTTCCTTGACAGATTCGTTACGATGACTCCACGCCAACGTCGTTTAAATTATAAACTCGAGCGTGCATCTCGCAAAACTACGTAAAAGTCGACCTACTTTTCATCCAATGAGACTTTATCTCGACAGACACAATCGATTTACGTGTCTTCGCGATATAAACCCCCTCGACGGGTGTTGTACATTATGTAACGTTTTCTGATACCACTGCGTGATATCTAACGTGGCATCGTGCTTGGTATGTCACTGGGTATTAACAGTAAGAAAGAATTTCGAGATGTAGGACATAGTCATCTTCGAACGTCAGGCTTAGGAAGAAGGAATTCGATACTGATCCAGTTCGGTTCGATTGTTCAAAGTATTTATAGTATTGGCAGACCCAGCGATACAGCTTGAGGTTCCAGAATTACACAATGCTCTTCTAGAGCAGTGCTTAGAGTTTATCGCAACGTAATATAAAGCTCGAAGCTCGCGAGAACAAAATCGAAGGATATTATTATTTTAATAGGGTATTTTCAAAATTTGTGAAACACTAGCAAAAGTCTAATCCTTTTGTGTTAATTCTTGCGACCTCAAAACTATATTCATGTCACAAATGCTTGTCCAAGGACCACAGAATATTAATTGACCGGTTAGTCGAATAAGGTGGAGTGTGTTTCGAATGGCGTTCAATCGGTAACCAGAACCTCGTGTACGATCTTATTAAAGTGCTTCAGTCCATCCTCGCACTTCTTAGGAAAGTATCCCTTTGTCCTGGCTATCGCTTTGGCTTTATCGAATAATATCCTATGTTCCGTAGCCTTTTGGTGGAAACATAGAGCCCGAGTCCCAAAGGACACCTCGAAGCCTCTGTAGCGATCTTCAAGTGTCTGAAATTAATATTGGAGTGCACGAAAGGAACAGGAAGGGAACTTGCGTTTCATCCTCTTGCAGAAACAGTTGAGCTCATTACTAAAGCTTCCTAAGTAGATCCAGAGATACAGAGTGTAATTTATTACGTGGGAAACACTTGGAAATTGGATTCAGTTCTGCAAAACAAGGAAAGAAGTTGATGTACTGTTTATCATGGCCAAGGCAGGTTAAACAACAGTAGATGCGGGATAAACGATAACAATATAAGTCTTTATACAAAAAGATAACTTACTACTGTTATTATTACATAAATAGATAGTCAGCCGTAATCCATCGTAGCCCTCTGCTAACGGAGTTACATCCTAGAAGATGGCGCGAGGAGCAAATCGACCAAAGAACTCGCGTATGTTCCAGGTCTCTTCTCATCGATGCACAGTACATAGAAACAATTTTTTTCGATCGCCTCGCTTAGCTAGGAAAATGTCATACCAGACAGAGTAGCTCGCCGCGCTCTTGAACTCGCGCTTTAAGTTTTTCTTTCTTTTCTATCACGCGTCATTCATTTTTCTGTTTTAACGTTCGTCCTTTTTTTTTTGTTTATGTTCTGACAGCTGACGGTATCGGTGGCGGTGTCGGCGGCGGAGTGATCGGCGGCGTCGGCGACGACGAGAGGGAGGAACGAGCTACCCCAGAACTCGAGAGCGGTACCGGCACCTTGTGCCGCGGAGGAGGCGGCAGCTACCGTCAGTATCCTCCTGATCTACTGGCCTTCTCCGGCGGTCGTGGCGCATCGCCAACTAGTCAGGCGTCCACAGCACCGGACAACACGCGTCTTCCGAGTCAGCACGCAACGCCAACCACGGCAGCGTACGGCTCACCCTCTAACCAATTTCCAGCCGCATTCAAGACCCTGCCCCACAACCGTAGCATCACGCCGTACAGTGTCTCGAGCTCCACGATCGCGCCAGTGATGCCTCGTCATGGATACGTCACGATACCACGAAGACCAAGAGCACCCAGCTGGAGCAGCGGACCGCCCACCTCGCCTACGGACGGATTGGAGCCAGTCTACGACAATCTGGGTCTGCGCACCACCGCGGATGGCAGTTCGGTCCTTTCGCTGAACAAGAGTCCCGAACCGTTGTCCTCCATCAGGAGTCGACCCCTGCCGGGAACGCCTAGTTCTCACTACGGCACGATACAACGAAGTACCCCCAACATTTTGACCAGCAGCCCTTTGGATAGAGCTGCACCCGAGGGCGCCGCCGAGTGGCCCACCAAGCTCGCCGACGAGTCCACGGACAGCAATCACGTCCTCGGCCAGCAGCAGCAATCAGGCAGCAACACTCTCGGTAGAAAAGTGCCGCCCAGGCCGCCCCCCAAGCCCAAGAAGAAGTCCACGAACGGGCCATTGTACGAGGACGAGGGCGAGGACGGCACGGAGGTATGATCAGCGCGCGTCGCTCGACGCACTTGAGGCCGCCAGATCGTAGCTGTGTCGAAGAGAAGAGACGCATGACCGCAGTCACAATAAACCGGTAGTGCCTTTCAAGAAGAGACAACCCAACCGCGGGTCGATGTATGATTCGAGCGCGTTTGTTCGCCCTGTCGAAAGTGCTGACGAACGAGGGGTGAGAAGAAGCTTCCACAATGCGGACACGGAGTCCGCATCCGGCGGTGCAAGTTGGCTCGAACCCGCTGACTGGCCGGGAGGAAAACTTTTCGGACGCCTTCGCCGGTCGTTCGTTCCTTTCGTTCCCGTTTCTTCTCCCTCTTTTCGTTTTTTCCCCCCTTTTTTTATAATTTATTTCTTTGCGCGCTGTGCCGTGACTTGCTCGCGACATCAAACTATTCGAGTGACTTCTCCATGCGCGAAGGTATCGAACTCGAGGGGATCTTCCGCGAGAAACTCGACGACCAGGTGAAACGTTGCGAGTATACTTGTGCTGTTGTTGTTGTTTTTTTTTTTTTTATAGTTGATAACTTGAAATTTGACAACGGATGTAGAGATCGCACGAAGTACGCGAACTAGTATTAAGGATAGCGTCCCGACAAGGACGTCTTATTTATTGACGTGCTTGCGCATGCCTAACGAAGATCACGTCGAAGCCAACTGGACACTGTGGAAAGAAGCGATGGCGTGATCTGGTACCTCCTAAGCTTATTTCCTACTTTTAGTTTTTATTTGAACTTTTACACTCGGCCCGCGCGTACAGCGGAACCTCGATTATTGCGCGAAAGCTCCGTTCGTTGCAATGCTTTGGGGAATGAAAATTTGAGAGAGGTCAGAGGAAAATTGGTAGCAACCATGATCACCATAAGTGGAGTCATCGTCCTCTGAGATGAGTGTCTTCTGTATTATCACAGTTCATCTGTGCAGGCTGTTTAGAAGCATCCTTCTCAGAGGTCAACGACAGCGGAAACATACCTTGACTCTGATTATTGGTTGAATCTAGATCATTGCAAGGATTCTGAGTCCCATTTTTCCGCAACAATTTAGGTTCTACTTTATCAAATGGGAATAATTTTTATCGCGACGCTTGAAGTTTATCGGTCTTTTATCCTCGCGTCCTTCTGAACAACGACGTTTTATTTTCCTTTTTTACCGATAGTTTTACCGTTAGGTCGTCTTTTTTGTTTAACGTAATCGCGTATCGCGCTGGTACATGGCCGCGTCGAACAAGTTGTAACAATCGTTGTAACGACATTGTAATTTGAGAATAATCGATGAACCGTGGAAAATGCATGGTTTGTCGCGGTGAAAGCGAATTGAACGGTGATTACAAACTATTGCTAGCGAATGTACAATGGCGAAAGAGGTTTAAGGATCATAGAAATATCAATTAGCTGAGGAACAGAGGCACGTAGTGAGCAAGCTGAATGAATCGAAAGATTGGCCTACATTCGCTAGTGAATCGAGTTTGATATAATGCGAATGTAAACATTCACTAGGTCTAGTTTACATTCACTGGCCATCCGCTTTCACCGTGATGGAGACGTTAGTGTAATTATTTCTAGTAAGTTTAAAGAGTACGCATGTAAAGGATATCCCCCGATCGTATTCGTTCTTAATGGTAACGAGTTTTGCGAGAAAGCTCATGGAAACTATCAAACGTGAGAACACGTTCCGAGGCTTTCGATGATCGCGATGGCGTTTCATTTTGTCGCGCCTAGCACACAATTAACGTTACACTCCGCATTCAAATGTATTTTACCGAATAATATCTCGTCCCTTGGAACACAAGGGCAACGTATTCGTTTCGACGAAAAGGGATCTCAACGTTTGGGCGAATTGCCGAGTTTATTGTAAAAAGAAACCTATGTCGTGCAGCTTGTACATACTGTGTATTATATCTAAGGTATAGTTCGACTTCTGATAACTCGATCGGAGTGGTCTTTCGCGTAACCACACGTCAGTGGTTTTATATTGAGAAAGAGACACGAAAGCATGGCAACGAAGCGAGGCTAGAGACGATTGTAGCCAACGATGCGAACCAACAGCTGGCTGGTTCATAGCAGCGAGGACGGCCATTGTATACGTAACATATAGGTACAATTTCATCGCGATTTTAACGGGTAATGCGATCCATGTGTAATTGACGAATCGAGTTCGAGCGGACTCGTACCATCGACGGATCAACGCCGCGCGTTCCAAGAGGCGTCACTGGTTAAAGCGATTAATTTTAAATCGAATCATTTTTTTTTTTTTATTTTAGTTTAAACTTCGATCGACAGGTGGCATAGTACCCCCAAACGAATTTCTGAAGTTTCGATTATATATTCTTTGCGCGGTTATTGGTTTTTCAGGCAGGGATTTTTGTAACGTCGTTCGGTGATCGATCTCGCTGAAATTTTTCGATCGGAAAGCAAACATGTTCGAGCGACGCAATTTCACCGAGTAGATAGCAACGACGGAAGGATCATTCTTCACCCGCGGAATTTATCGTCCGTAAGCCACGAACTTGTTATACTTTCGTTGCGTTTTATCCCGAGCTTAACGTTGCATTCCCGCCTTTAGCTGGGATTTTGAGATCGATCGTCTACAACTTGTTGCGAGCGGGACCCTCGTACCGTAACACGATATCAGACCAGTCGTATATTACAAATACACATCTGTCTTTCGTTTTATTTTGAGCAAAATTATTGGAGGATTGCGCGTATCAACAATTTTATTCCAATTGTACTGTCTAATGAATACTGTCATTTTGAGATTTAGGTAAGGCAGGCGTTATTAAATTACATGTACATCCTTCATTGGTTAAAATTCAATCGATGCACTGAGTTTGGTCTTCTGCGCTTTCTTTTTCGTTGATGAAAATCTGACGTGTCGAGATTTATCTTACTTTTTTTTCTTAGTGCAACGACACTTCCTCCTGCAACTGACTAAACAGGAGACACAAATCCTTCCACTATGTTGCTCACTCTGAATAGAGAAACAGTTCGAGAGAAAACATACCATTTTTCCAAACAACTCGCGAGCAACGGCGATACCAATCGGTAGCAGCAACAGTTCACCGAAACAGGTCGATTCGTTAACGACGAGTTGTCTTCCCCGACCATCGTAACACACCTAACAGTATTACGCATGAAACTCGAGGACGATGATGCGGTGCTGGTGAGGGGATGCGGAGAAATCGCGACGCAGTCGTGCAACTTCGTTTCCCAGCTTGCACTCGATTATCTAGTGTTAATTATAAAAAGAGTGAAAAAGGAGACGTACAACAAACAGTTTGTGGAGGACGGTTGAGTCTACGAAAAACAGGTGCCAATGGGTAGCCTTCTTCTCCTTCCACTCGTTCCTGAAATGGACAGAGGACTCCTAGGGAGGAAGAACGCTGCTCCTATCGAAAAGGGTTTGGAACCGAGGCTGCACGACTGATTGTCGTCGTGACTTATTTTAAGCGGCCTAGTAGAGTCGCGGCTCGTCCGATCTAATCGTTGTGCCGCGCCCTGTAAATACACGGACCTAATTGCACGCTGATTCACGACGTTGTTTATATGTAAATTGCGGCCACGTTTAAAGAGCAGCGCGGCACGACCGATTGGTACGGCGCCACGAGTATATTTTTGTAATTTTGTATTTTGACGGGTTCTCCAGCAACTTCCAGCCCCACTAGCCGCGAGGGGAAGATGACTCGTCCTCGTACCACTCAAAGATGGGCAAGATTATTATCTACGTTACAATTTCAAATTACAAACGAAATTATAGACCAACAGCTGCGCATCCGTTACTGTTTGTTGAAAAGTAAAATTTGACTTACGCAATGACATATTTCAACAGCGAAGAGATCAGTCTTGTACCAAACTTGTTGTATACTGTAGACGTTAACCCTTTGCAGTTCAATTTCCTGATTTCGGTCCATTTTTATAGGACCGCAAGGGGTTCAAACCGTTTTTGCTTGACGCGTTATTCGAATAAAATTTTGCCCCATCTCTGGTACCACGGTATCAACGACACCGACCCCATCAGAGGGGAATTAACTAAATCCACACGGTTTCCGTGCGATACGAGCCGTAAACATAATTGAACGGTCGTTAAGACTACGCGACGCGTCGTTGTTGCGATCACCCCATAACTGGATGCCTCGTCGAGCTACGTCCTCGACGATGATTCCCCGATTCTCGTTACAACTCGTGGATGTACGCTTCGTGGAATTATGGTGCGCTCAAAATTGAGGAAAATTATGGATGATGTACGTTGCTTCTCTGGAAGTTAAGGTGCAGACTATGATGAGAGAGACCTTACTAAATTTTGCTGTCGTGGAGGAAAATTGAGACACGGGTAGCACGGGATTCGTCGCAGTTTATTGGTTTCATTACTGTTCTTTGCTCTGGATTACCACGATTTGTAGGAAGGCACCCTTGTGCTCGTGTGACTTTATGGTTGTAATACAAGTGCTTGCAGAAGGCTTTGGGGCGGTGGCTTTCTGACCTTGTTTTGAGGAAGATGAATTTTAAAATAAATGTGGATGTTGGACGTTCCTCCTCTTAAAGTTTTAGTACAGGCTATGATGGGCAAGAGTTCGTAAATTTTGCTGTCGTGAAGGAATACTGAAACACAGATAGCATGGAATTCATTGCAGTACAAGTGCAATTCTATTTAGATTAGCGTTATTTGAGCCGTTCACTGCACAAATCGATTAACTCCACCAGTTACATAAAAATTGTAACATTACTGAGGATTATTTTTTGGCTATTCTTTCTTATTAATTTTATATATCGTTAGAAAGCTACATGTGTATTTGTGCATTCTACAATATTTATTTGAATTTATATTATAAAGGGAATTTTAAAAAACAATATACATTATTTCATCGCATTTCTCAACTTTCTGTTATGGCGTTAATCGAATTGTGCAATGAATGGCAGATTTCTAGAATGATATCCTTATGTTCGTGTGAAATTATGGTTGCACAATACAAGTATGTGTAAAAGGTTTTAAAGCACCTTTTAGTTACCATTCAGACCTTGCCTAAAATGAAAGATGAAGTTTGAAAAGAAAGAGGGATGATGAAAGTTGTTTCCCTTGAAGTTTAGGTGCACGCGATTATGTGAAAGATGAACATAAATTTCGCCATCGTATAGAAAAATTGAGACAGATAGCACATGGTTGAGATAGAACAAAATTCATCGCGATACGTGAGCCTCGAACAAGCCAACTGATCAACCTCACAAATAAAAAGTAGAGAAAATCGATGCCATAAACATTGTTTTAATAGGCGAATACACATCAGCAATTATTACTGGATGGAGGACTAGTTGCGTGTACTATTAGGCGAACGGTATTTATCAAGGTATGCGCACGACGTGCCACCAGTCAGCGTGCAATTATTATCGCGAGATACTTTATGCGCGCACGAATATGCTGTTCGTCGTTTTAATGAGACTCTCCCTTTGACATCCCCGAACGCCAGCAATAACATAGTTTACGCTCATCCACGCTCAGAAGACGCGTCTGCGACATCAGACGATGGTTCGTAATCGATACACGCAGCCTACGATGCGCTTAGGTTCTCCGTTTAGGCTAGGCTTAGGCAGGCTGACGAGATACAGCATCGTATTTTGCAAATGACTGCATTTACGCCCGAAGTTATAACATGGATATACACTGGGCGACGCTAATCCATGTCTCGCAAGAGAAGGTCGTCAACTAGTGGCGTAATCGAGACACCTGCTCGAGGGAGATGGATCTTGGTTGACGACTTGGTCGAGGACTTTTTCTAAAGGGCAGGAGTTAGTGTACCACATTGTCCATTGTGTTTGTGACTAAGAAAAAAAAATAATATTTCGTCACTCTGCCACAACCTGGGTTCAATAAACATCAAGCCATCTCTTCTTTAACGACTCTGCGTATCTACCTGTCGGGCGTACATCCGCTTGAAGTCGTTACGACGGAAGTCAAACGGGGATCACAGTCTGTTGGAAGGGACACTTGGGGTTGGGGACGGGCAAAGCTTGTGTAATTGCAAGTGTCGGTGCGTCCACATTGGACATGTCTCGCTTAGTATTTTTAATGAGGCACACGTGACCTTCTGTGTCGAGATTTCTCGTTCGAACGCAACGGTAGATCGAATGGAAAAAGGTTGCGATTCGCGATGGAAGGACCACGGGCGTCGACGAGGACGTTAAAAACTGACATTGTTGACAGGATGGTGTTGTTGTGACAGAACTTGTTAACGATTGAAGTGTGGAATTACTAGGTATCGATGAAACGGAACGGAATGCTCGTGTCGCACTGTTAGCGGCAATTACGGCAGTCTTAAGGTACTATCACACTCTTTCAGAGATTGAGTAAGGACCAAGCTAGTAGACTGTTAAAGGGCTGCACACCCTTTCAGAAACCTTCGGTACAGTTTTGAAAGAAACTTTTTTATGAGTAACAAGTGATGGTTTTGGTACAAAGACCAGTATTACATTTCTGTTCTGTATCTGAACACGTTAGTATGGCTTACCTGGAAGGTCCGCAATCAACGAGGTTATTTAATTGAAAAATAAATTGATCGTGGTACAAATATTGGAAATTCGAGCAGTTGTCTTCGGTAGAAGCGCTGACGCAATAACTGCGAATACTGATAGGAGCAGAATTGGTAAAGCAGTTTTCCGTGCACGGAAAACGCGCGCGCATATTTTTTTAATAAAATGGCAAATTCGTACGTGATTTCTCTACGGGCACAATTGTAAAATCGTCGATCACGCGAAACACGTCGATAGATATGCAAAGTGGGCCACGTAACTGGAGGCGCTTCGATAACTCCGTAAATATTGATTTTAACAAAAATTGATTTCGACGAATATTGTACGGCTCGTAGGAAGTATTACGTATTCATGTAACGAACTCAAGGTTCCCCTTGTGTTATTAAACAGGAAACCATTTTTATCTGTAACAGAAGTCATAAATTGACATTCGATCGATCTGTATTTCATTTATTCTGTATCGAATTCACGTAACAATCGTTTTTACAATTTCATTTATTTCTTGCTTAACTTGTATTCTACTCTGTTGCATTCGGATGAAGATAATTATTGATAACTACAAAGTGTATAATAGGGGCAGTTTACAATGCATTAATTCGTACAAGACTCCGATTGAAAAACTATTGATTATGGCACGTTTATACAGTCGATATACTGTATAAACCGTTTGAATATTCATCACCTACATTTACATAGACATTGGCAATTCGTTGACGCATGATTGCAAAATATATAGGTCGCCTTATATAAATGTATGTTCTATATGGTGACTCGAATTTCAAACAGCTACTGGCTAACCTTACCTTATCGCTGTGACATAACCAACGTGTTACATATTTTATCCATTTTTTTACGTTCCCCAGTGCAATAAAAGCGTTTAGTAAATATTAATAAAATCCAAATATTTATGGATGTATCCAAAGCACTCCAGTAACCACCACGTAGATTCAAACTAGAAAATTGGACCAGAAGATGACCAACAACTCCGTTGCCAGAGGAAGTCGTACGCCATTATGAAATTCATTGCCAATGGTCAACTAACGATGTGCTTAAAAGCGTAAAAGCTGAATTATCCTTTCGTCCATTCCAATTTCAGAACACCATAGTAACACGATGATTACTGTTCTCGTCGAGCTTTCAACCTCGAGCTACGTTTACGAGCGACATGACAGTCGTAGATAACATTCCTTACTCTGACACCGAGATATTGGCGTAAAGTTCTCGACTGCATCTGCCAGCGTGCAGATGAAAGTACCGTCCAACACACCGATCCGGCCACAACCATCTGGACGTTACGCATGCATAATTAATCGAATTTAACGAAGAACCGGAACACGACGTGTTCCCCGAGGATTCCAATCATCTACACGATCTCTCAACGGTGCATTTATACGCTAGGGATCGCGCATCGTAGCGCATGAATTCCGCGATAATCGACGGTACGACAATTAAGGAGCCATTTCCTCCGTCTTGGACTATGCACTTTGTCCATCGAAACTATCTCGAAGTGAAGAGACGAGCAAAAAATAAACACGTATCGCGTCGATCGCATTCCACTAAAGACGATGGCAATCTTCGCGTTGTTTCCGTTGCAAGCGCATTTGCGTAATCATATTCTCACCGATTCTTTCATGTGTCGTACATCCTAATAACAGGAATCCATAATTAACCGATTAATCCTCGGAAATGAGAAGCAAGGAGACGAAATTCGCAACGCGGCGAGCGGAAAGTTGATTTATATTTAACGTCTCTAATAATTGAGCTTCACGACCCGAGGCCATGAATATTTAAGAATCTGATTTCCGAACATTAAACCTGTGCTACTAACGACCTTATTATTTACATAGAATTAAGCGTAACGCGTGTATCGGTTTGAACGTTGTTCCTTTGCGTACCACGCGAAACTTTAATGTACAATCTCGACGGTTGTTTAACCCTTTGAAGCATCTGATTACTAAATTCGTGCAGATATACGTCAAATCAAAATATAGTACCAACATTGACTTTTCCTCTTGAATTTGATAAGAATTGTTTATTTATAGAAGTACAATAATTTATGTTACAATTGACGTCTCCTCTTTTGGGTTTTGAGACCAATAGAAAGAGTAAATCATTGCGAATGAACCACGCAATTGTTCATAATACTAACATTCGACAGTGGGTGAACAAACTATTGTCTAGTTTAAGTAATGGTAAGATTTACTTTAAATGTATATTTTTATATTTCATTGTCTTTCTTCTCCAAGATTAATTTTAGTAATATTTTTAATATACCGTTTAGTGTTTAAAAGTGCGTTTGTAATGACTTATTCGACCAATAGATGAACGCTAATTCTATTAATTAATATCCGACATGGCTCGTCGAATTGTTCATGCGTCAAGGGGTTAATAGCGCCGAACCGTAGCCGCTTCTTCGAAGACTGACATTTTTTTGAGACCGAGACGACGTAATTTTCGGTTGAGGAGTTATTGATTCAAAGGAATTGCGTTGGTAATAAAACAATGACGAATTAAGCGAGTAACCTTCGAGAGACCACGCCCGATGCTCGTGCGAGAGAAGAATTTCCTAATTGATCTCTGCGAATTGCGATTGAGCGTCAAGTGACAAAGACGAGCGATCATTTCGCATATAACCGTGCCCCATACATGATTCTGACGACTGCGTTAACCTTTTACGGTCCATCTCTGGCCTCGTGGCTGCTCGAACTGAGAAAGTGCTCGTCGCGAAATCTATTGGCCACTGAAGGTAATCGAGGAGTTATCCTCACCTTGCCATCCTACTGTTATTTATGAATATCTGTACTACACGTTCTTTGTCTCTCAGATACTCTCTATTTGCCTCTTGCAACAAAAAAATGATGTAGAAGTGGAGTGGAACTGTATAGAATACTTCGGATAAGGCTGAATTTCTTTTCTAATGTTTCAGAGTATGTTTAAATGACAAAACAGTGTTTCAGTAAATTTTATAAAATGACCATTTCTTTTAAAAGAAAGAACGTCAGCCTAATATAACTAACGTATGTTTGAAATTTAAAAACTAACGACATACGAAAATTTTTAATCTTTGACACCCTTTGAGCGCCATATTCTTTGTTATCACCTGTCACGCGATGCGTAGAGTGGGAGAAGCTCTGCATAAGCTGTGGAGCTTACGTACGTTGGATGACACTGGTTTAGGAACACCTTGGACACACGTATAGGAGAGTATGGTCTAAAGCAATCTTCCATTTCCAGAGCTGTGTCGCTTCCAACTGCGACATGCGACCGCAAAGGGTTAATGCGTACGTATCTCAGCGACGGGAAATTTGTCGCGAAGCGTTTGTCGGTGATACGATAGTTGATTTGATGTAAAACGGTAGCTCGGATAGATCTGTAAAAATGTGCTTTCTTGAACGACGGCTCGAATCGTGTCCTAATCGTCGTTGAAACTGCCTAATTCATTCCATTTGCAAAAAAAAAAATTAAAAAAAGAAAAGAAAAACTTTCTCACCATTTTCCGCGTGTGTACTAACCGCATATAATATAATAGTACCGTGCAGAAACGCGAATCGTGTTCCTGACGACGTGTTGTGTTAGGCGAACGGTGTAGGACGTGTGTTTCTGTGGATCAGGCCGCGTCCAAGTTTCTCGTACTTGATGAATGTGTGTGTAGACGTTATGGGGCCGAGTCATGAATAAACGACGTTTCATTAACATATTTTCGTATCTCGTACAGCGTTCCGTTGTACAGGATAAGAACGCTTCGAAGTGTTTTTATCGTAATAGGGATTATTATAAATGTAAAGGAACTATGTTTGCGTGTCACGATCTAGCCGTAAGGAACCTCCTTAGGGAACGTAGCGTTCAGATTTTTTTCTTTCATAGACTCTAGATGATATAGGAACGTTAAGGATGGATAATCGACGTAAAACTTTGCGATCGTTGATCATGTCTTTTTATTTGTATTTCTTCTATTCTATATCTTATTATTCGTGTTATCATACTATTATCATCATTATTATCATTACTATTATTATTATGGCTATTTATATTTAATATTCCTATCGATTATTGGAATTATACCGTTGCGTTGTGCTGTTATTATCATTGCGATCGTTGTAATCACGATTATTTTTGTACGAAAGTTTTACCATGAAATATTGCAACTTGCCTTGTAACAGAATTCAGTTCCGTTCGGCGTGACGTTTCGGCCGACTATAATTTATACATGCCATGTCAATGTACTATCACTGTAAATATTATACATATTTTATAAATGAAATATTTAGCGTGACTGTAACATTACGAGAATGTACTGAAAGCACCACTCTGTACACTCCACTACGATGGTTAAATTTTAATAAATATTTCCCAACCCCATCGCTGTACCTTGATACACCCACATGTGATACTGTTAAGGTGAGGCCCAACTGCTCTAACGCATTCGTTCGCTCGTAAATTGTGCGTCTTCGGGCGGATTCTATAAAAAAAAGCGTTTCCCTAGCGTCGCTGCTGCGAAAATGAACGTTTCCATGAATTTTCAGAGAGCATTTTTATTGAGAAAATAGTCATAACATCAGCGTCTTTACAGTCTCTTAAAATATCATAAATATAATCCGTGTATATAGTATTATTTGGTTCCGACAAGTTTTAGTATCTTCTCTTCTTTGGTTACTTTCTTCAATTTTGACAGGGCACTCTCGCCATACTTTGTCACCAGTTCTTCGACGAAGTCGTCCTTCAACTTTTTCAGACATCTGAAAAGCAAATTAGTTTAATTGCGTCGTTCGTTTCATTTATTCAATACGCCATTGAAAGCCATTAGAGTATCAAATACAGAAATTGCTGTTTCACTCGGAACGGTATTCAATACTTCGAAAGCTGTGGCAGGTTATACAGGGTGGTATGTTTTCAATGGTGGGACAAAAGAAAAGTTCCAGAAAAGAATGAGTCCCTGTTTTAAGATCACAATTTGTGCAATTTTAAAATCCTTTGTTTTGTATATAATGTCAAGACTGTGGTGTTCAAACTGTACTTAGTATTACGCCAATTCAATTATCAAATTTAAATGCACCCATTCCAAATCAGGAACGATACAGGCTCCCTGTATATTGAACTCACGATATACTTCTTTCACCACCCGCTGCTTAATTCGCTTCTCTAAACCGCCTATATAGCCTATAATAGCCTAATTGCCTCGATCAATATATTTAATCATACATTACCTCCTATAAATAGAGTCGGTTCTGAACTTGCCGATGTCGAGACTAGGGGCGTGAGGCCGATGGATAATGAACGTATCCGGCAAGACAATGTACCTATATAAATCTTCAATTTATGGCATTGCGCTACAGGGTGGTCGTATTCTGTAATTTTATTAGATAGTGCATTTATAAAACGCCTCTTACTTGTAATCTAATACCGTCAGATGGGTTAAATAGGAAACTTTGTTCCATCCGAAACCGATGAACCTCGTGTCGTAACGAGGGGCCAATTTCGAGACCACTATGTACGGCTCAAAATCTGGTTCCCAAGAGACCTACGGTGACATTAAACTTCATTGTTTTACGATTTACATATGACCCGTTCATGGCACAAATCGATTAACTCCATAAAACAAAAAGTTGAGAAATGCGATGAAATATAAAAAGTTATGACTGTACGAAGTGCTTTGACACTTAAATTTAAGATTTTTCAAAAAGTGGAGTGAATCGATTTGTGCAGTGAACGGCTCATATGTGGCGACCGATGTATACACGTACTTCATACGGTTCCATTGTGTTTCGCCAATAACTGTAATTCGTGGCTGCGTGACCCTGCGTCCAAACGTGGTACCGGAAGGTGTACAGAACGCCACGCTTCAGGAACTTTAACACCTCGTCCTTGTTCGCGGGGAAAGTGAACCTGTAAAACGTTAGTGCAACAGGCTATTCGTTCATTTGAA
>NC_071979.1:16719665-16775255 GCF_026283585.1 Hylaeus volcanicus | reverse complement strand
ATCAGTATGTTGAATGATATCTACATCGTCGAGCCCATCTCTGCTTCTATTACACGTCGGCGTTAAGTACCTATAACGTTCAGTCTCAAACGCAGGGACGATCAAAGCTACCCTGTCCGACTCGCTGACGTTCAACTTGGTGATGTAGCCCATGAGGCTCTCGTGCAGGCCATATTGCGGAAGAAAGTCCACGTCCAATTGAAAAATGAACGGAGTCGACACATACGACATGGCAGTGTTTCTCAGATAATTGATCGGATACAGTTCCTAGGGAAAGAGACTACCACAATTATCATAAATCGTGTCGGAGTAATTGGATATTCCACGCTAACGTTCCTCTACTCGTTTATCAAAATACAGTCACCTCCCTCAATAGGGCTGGTCACGGGTCATAAGGAGAATGATTTTCCTGGAGTCAGGTTTTCTCACTAATACCCTATGTTCATGAAGTATTTAAATTAAGGCGCTGGTCATTAAACAATATTCTAAAATATGGATTTGACTAAAAATCTTTTATACTTGATACAACATAATGTTCCCCGGAACAAAAGACATCCGGTTTGTTCAATTGTTACATTTCAGGCATTTATCATGCGATTCTAACAGTTAAAAGTTAGTATTCGCTCTCAGTCGTGTGTACATAATCGTGGTCACGTTTTTAGTTTATTGTGGTGAAAACTTGTATATCATTGTGATCTAGTTTGTAAAATTTCTATTACCAATAATTTCATCTAGATATTTGCACTTTCACTATTATTTAAAAAAAAGACGCCATTGAATAATAGTAATTATAATCTTTGCCATTTTCATTACACATTTTTAATATTTTAATGTACTTCTAAGCTTTTCTATGTACTTCTTGACAATTTAGATTAAACAGGACTGTTAACGAATTTGTAGTAGAATAGGCCAGATGTATGTTTTGATTTCAATACTTTTTCTATGTATATATATTATAAAGGCATTTAAATAACATTCAATGGTTTGGGAACATATAAAATAAGGTTTAAATGTAATTTTTGGTTCGCGGGCTTATTGAGAGAAATGCTAGTTTCACTACTCATGAGCATGGCCAAGATATAAAGTAGGGAAAGCGTTCGAGCGCTGATTGAGAAGAACGACCCTATTGAGAGAGGACCTATTAACCCTTTGCACTCGACGACAGTTTTGTTACAGAAAGCTAACCTTTTAAACGACTAAACTTTCTTCTATCATTATTGAAGAGTCATGGACGCAAAGTGTCCTACTACTACTTCAGAGTGTACCAGTTTACAGCGTAGGAAGCTATTTATGGTCGCTAAGAACAGTTCAAGATTTAATGAAATCTAAGATAAACAAAGACTGTAAGTCGTCCCTCGAGTGCAAAGGGTTAAGAGAGGTGAGTGTATCTTCCAGCCTCGATATCTAATTATTGGAATGTTGTCCGAAATCCTCAGAACCAGACATCAAGAATGAGAGAAGAACGCACCCCGTCTTTGTAGACGACGTGATAGGCGATGTTCTTCCTCTTGCGTAGCTCGATGGAGCCGCGGACGAACTCGAGGAAGTTCTGCACCTCCGCGTCGGTGAGGTATAGCGCGACGCTTATAGTGCCGGGCCAGTGTTTCGACAGGTCCTCCAGCAACGGTATTCTTTCCACGCTACACTGAGTTACCAGAGCAACGTCCGCCGGAGCGTACACGTTGTATTCGTACTCCAGGAGGAAAGGATGCGTGCGATACAACATGGTCGCGCCTCTCATGAAATCCCGACAGGGACTTGATTCGTTGTACTGAAAGGTAGAAAACTGTGGTGTGGAACTAGTAGACCCTGGGGAGCTGGAAGCATTCGCCTGGGGTGGAATTAGGATGCGGTAGGAATTTTTTGAACTATTTATTTGAATCAAATCATATGGTGATTTTCATGTGGCGAAGCTTTACTTTACATGTTTTTAGGTGGAAGATTTTTTAGAGGATTTTTACTTACAAGGTAAGTAATTATACTGATTAGCCCATTCATTGCCAACTACGAGATGTTTCAAATTGATTGCAATCACTCAAAGAATAAGTTTATAGCCTTTTAAGTCACGAATTATTGCAAAAGAAGATTGTAAATTTTCTTCTTAAAACAACAAATTTAATATCACTTTTTATTATCAAAATAATAACCTACATTACACATCTGTATTAAATCTTGGCGCCTAAGGCAAAATGCTTTTAATTTGCCTGGCAATGAATGGATTAGTAATGAAACAGTAGACAAACTGCTCAGGATTGCTTAACAGTACGAGCAAACATCTTGAATACGGTTTCTGATGCAGGAAGAATGTCTACAAATAATATATTTGAACAATTAGTTTAAGAATACCTCCAGTATGGTGGGGTGATGACTTGAATATATTAAAATAAAATAATCTTCTCCAAAGATTCCTCGAGTTTTACCAGAAATCTTACCCCCGAATTATTCAATTTTACTGACGCAATAGAATTCAAATCTCCAAGGATTTCGCCTCTCTTTTCAAAGTTAAACTTGCCGGCAACTCGAGCTGCCAGTGTGGTTGTTCAGAGCAGAATCTCAACCATGTAACGTAGCAATGCTCAATCCTTAATTGTAATAGGAATAACATGACTCGTAGCATTTGTAAAATCGAACTTTATCCGCCTCATACAATAGATATATTCCTCAGCAAACCAATGAATCAACCATTACTAATTATATTCAAGTTTCTAAAATCTCATGGTCTATCGTCGTAAGTCATACATTGTTCCTAATCTACTATCAGGTAATACTGTAATTATTTAGTAATTGTTTCTCAGTTTCACTTCTATGTAATAGTGTAATGTGTACTGTTTGATTTAATTATAATTTAATTGCTAATATGCTCAGTAATGAGTATGTTGCTAATAACCTCGTAAGGGATTTAGTTGCCTAATAAAAAGAGGGAGTTAATTTCAAACTTAACCCTTTGCACTCGACAACAGTTTCATTACAGAGAGCTAAAAATTTAGACGACTAAACTTTCTTCTTCTTCTATCATGAATGGAGAGTCGTGGATATAAAATATCTTACTACTACTTCTATGTGTATCAGTTTATAGCTCAGAAACCCATTTATGAACGAATGAAATGTAAGATAAACATAGACTGTCACTTCTAAGTCGCTCCTCAAATGCAAAAGATTAAGATCGATAGCGTACAATCGAATTACAGTCAAACTCCAGTTACTTTGCTTGCCTCATAAAGTACTTTGAATAGAGCAATTGTGGTTTGCCAATCGGTTTTGAAATCACGACTTACTTGGGACACTGCTTCGTGTTTATCGCAATCGAATAGGCGTCTGCGCAAAAGATTCCCGTCCATCTCGAGGAAGACTTTATGCCATTTACGGAACTCGTTGATGTGCTTATTATATACATCCTGCTTTCGAGGGGAATTCCAATGCACGATCTAAAAGGAACCGCGAGGAAAGCTTTTGAAACAATTGTCTTCGAACGTAAATTCAGCAGAACTTTCGTTATGTGAACTAATCGATGACAAAACATTTGGAATAAGAGAATTTTCCGTTTGCATCATTTATTATTCGTAATGTTCGCATAACGGAGGCTCTATCGTGCACCTAATAGGTGCCACCTATCCCCAAAGCCAGAGCTTTACGTACGCTTATCCGTCCAGAGTCGCGGTAGCAAAGATCGCTGATCGTGTGCTCGCTTAGCTGAATATTCCACGTGCACTCTATTCTGTACACGATGGAGGGATGCTCTTTGATAACAGCATTTATCACATCCTGATCGGCCAAACTAGTTTCCGGTATTTGTGCCAGCACCCGCTTCGTGACCGTTTCCCAGAGGGTTGTAAATTTTCTGTTACGGAGTTGCTGCAAGTCCATTAGCATCACGCCTGTGTTGAAGCCTCTGCTCAAAGCTGGCCATGGTCGCTGACCGTACGATAGCGCCTTTATGTACCAATGGCTTTGATTCTCCGTCAATCCAAGGGCTTGATCGTCCTCAAAATTCTCGAAGGATCGCCAAAGCAAGCCGACGTCGTTCAAAACGGTCACGTCGGTGTCGAATACGAGGACCTTGTCCTCCCGCATCGCATCCGGCAGAATTAACTTCAGCAAACCGTAAACACCCGAGTAATGCTTGTTTGGGATCCACGACACCTTTGGCACCCATAGTTCGGCCTTGTAATACGTCAGGTTCACTAAAACGAAGGAACGTAACTAGCAAGAACCGCCGGCACCGGATACTCGCGACATTATCGACTCTCATCCGTTCCTCGAGCAACGCGAGATTTGAGATTATCCCTTTGCGGATCCTGGATGCCCTCTACGAGGGGACATCGTAAGTCTAACAAATTTGGTTAATGATTATGTAGAACAAATTTATGCTAGAGTAAATTTGTTAAAAATTCATGTTTTCTTGAAGTTTCCTTATTGGAATTGCACGAGAAATCAAACCAAAATATGGTATATATGTACATATACGGAGATTTAAAGAAAAATATATGAGCAGGCATTACGTGGAAAGAGTGTGAAGTAAAGGGTATCCTAAAAGAGGCTTCAGGGTTTTGTTTTTAATAATAAAATATACCTGTCAACTTGGCGTAGTGGACACTTTCAATTATGTTTAATTACAATCATGTGTACTTTATTTAAAATATACCAATTGAACATATTCAATATATATTACAATATATATAATACATCATAGAATATATTGAATATATTAAAAAATAAAATTCCGAAGTTTCATTTGAAAAATCCTTTATATTTGCAATGGTGTCAATACTTCAAGAAAGCTAGAAGAATTTATAATCAAGTCTAATAATACCAAAAAAGACACATTTTCAAAGTTAGACTATTTAATGTAATGCGATTCCTGTTCGCACATTCTACAACGATGGTGCAGAGTGCAAAGGGTTAACACTTCGATGGCCGTGTGGGGTAAACTGGCCAATTGGTTCCTGTCGAGTCTATTTTGTCCAAACCAGTGACAATTCCTGGTTTTTCAAGTCTCGTATTAATCTTTCGTGGGAATGTATTTGCATAAAGTAATATGGGGCTACTTTGGAAGCTCGTTATAGTCTAGTGGACTTGTGGAGTGGAAGATTGTGTCCTCGAACACGTGCTATACGGGCCAGAAAAATTCACACGGCCATCGGAAGGTTAATTCGTCGCTCAAATTTAGCTCAGCCGGTACTTGGCACGATAATTGTTACAATTAGGTCATCGCGTGTTTAATCATTTTTGTGTCTCGTTGTACATCCAGAGGACATGCATAACAAGACTGGTATAATTGAATGATGACATTTTAAGTGTTGTATGAATTAAAGTGTTAACAAAAATAACGAACTACTTCATATTACTCTCTAATACAGAATAAACTTAATTGCAAAAGGTTGTAGATAAATGTATGTTTCTTCGACACATACAGTCAGTCGCGTAAGTATTTGTACCCATATGGCTAACGATTGCATTTATGGCAAGTGGAGATATTGAGAAATCTATGAGAATATGCACAAATACAAAAATATATAAAATATCAAGAATAAAATACATGTTACACTGATTAGAACAGAAGAGATACTTTCGTTTAAACTTCATTTCTATTATCTATATCTATAGAAATATCAATTTGCATTTAAACGTCTGCAGTCTGCTTACGCCTATCAAAGAAAGTCTAAATTAAATTATAGCTTTGGTGTTTCCAAATAAATGTTTACGTGTATGTATTTATAATGAAATATTTAGTTGGAAACATCGAATCTATCGTTTAGTTTAGACAAGTTTCTTCAAAAAGCATAGAGGGTACGAATACTTATGGGACTGATGGTATATACACATTTTGCATGTACAACCTTTTTACGTTAGAAACTTTACATTTTTAAATATAATATTCTCAAACAAAATCCCACCCACTTTAATTGTAAAATTCGAATACTTAATAGCCACGTGCCTTCCATGTCACCTCAAATTCGCAGACCCACCTGGTCGTAGATTAAAACGAGACATCCTCGCGTCTAGATCTAATGCATTAGTCTGCTAATCCATCCCGTCCCGAGGAACGGGCGAGAATAGTAATCACGGCTCTTTACTAACCATGCGGTAAATCCCATGTGCGAAACAGGGTCGTCAGAGTTCTCTTCGCAATTTCGTCGACGAGCAAGTGAAAGTGCAAAGGTTTAGTGCGGTAGAATAAAATGGATTTTACTACTGTCACCAGAGAGAACGTGGAGTTGTATCCGGCGCACACCATCGCGATGTGGATGGTCTCGCATTTTACCTTGAAAGAGATCCAGAACAACTATCGATCACTGATCTTCGACGGTTCGAATGTTCGTTACATTCGGAGTTTCGCAATATCGAAGACCAAAATTGGAGAAATTAGAGGTGACACTAATGTTCGCCACTATGTTTTTACCTCGGCACGATTACTTTCTAAGCGCAACTTGTGGAGAATAGGCCCATCCACGTGAAAACTCGATTTTTCTATATCCACAGAGAACGGGCCTGATTTTCCATCGAGTTTGAAGGAACCGATTCCAGCGGAAGGAACTACAATAAGAAATCAACAGGTAACGAGAAACAATTGAGAAAGGTCAGAGGTAAATAATTACTCTCTCTATGAGTGGACATTTCGAGTGCATAATTCTTTATTTCGATGTTGCCACTCTACTTCTATATTTAATAATATCAAATTCAAAATCTGTGTGCTTTTGATTTCTGTAAATCCTCTATTCGTTTCACCCAAATTTTTTATTCAATGATTAAAAAAGTGTAATTATTTATATCTGATCTTTTTAAATTGTGAGAATTTCCATGAAAAACAAGAGAACTTATTTCGATGAAGAACCAATGTAAAATTAACGGGGAGTGTTACCGTTCAATAACAAATACAGGTAAAAGATCGTCGATGGTATTAAAATGCCGAATAAACACCCTAGCCATGGTCGAGCCATTGGAATATGACGGACATATTTCCCAACTCGCAGAATGATTAGCGAGTGGACTTGGTCGTACGAATTCCGAGATCTATAAGTAAAAATTCGGTATTGTACACATTATTTAACATCTATAATGTTAATACACATCAAAATATACGTAATACTTTATTACAAATAAATATTTATCAGACGAGAGAAAGTTTGCCCTTCGATTTTAGTTTTGTTAGGATCGAATCCGACGATTCTACGCCGAGATACGACAATTTAAAGTTCCCGTATCGATTGACTAAGATGAATGGAAGGAGGTGACCTATATAAATATAGAACCCCACAAAAATTCCTGAAAATGCGTACGCAATTCCGAGAAATAACGGTAGCCCTAGACGTAGCCGTCTGGCATTTTTTTTTCCTGGAAGAACTCGGCAACATTCATTGGCGTAACTACCAGGATATTCGAAGTTTTCATAGGCGTATGCATCAATTTTTTCCTTCACATCGTAAATGAGGTAAACTGATATTTATGTTTCTTTTTCTATTGTACAATCGAGATTTTAGAAAAATTGTGTAAAAATAATTGAAAGTACATATTAGAGACAATTCAATTCTACAAAATGAAAAAAAAAGTACTTCGATCTTATCTTCTATCGGTTACAATGAAAAGAAAATGTAATGAAATTTTAGTTTTTTGCGCATCTTCTCAAATTACAAAGGAAAGAGGTTATTTGTTGCTCGAATGATGGCAACAGAGTCGAGAAGCTCGATTGAAATTACAGCATGGTAACCGAATCTCTGCCAACACATACCTCTGGTAACGTGACTTTTTCCCTCGACTGTCATCCAATTAAATCCATTACTCGAAACTACTTTGTGTGCGGTTTCGAGGGCGATCCAGAATCCTTCGCGTCAATTTCTGCACAATAATTCAGCTCGAGCGCCGGTACACGTTCACGTCTCAATGGATTGGTGATGTGTCTCGCAACGTTCGTCGTAAACCAAGCGAATTCGCGTAATTACAGTTACCGAGGAACACAACGTCGGAACGACATGCATCCTAAACACCCGTAGCGGGAAGTCTAACCGTAAATAGTTTAATCACTGGGTAACGCAGTGGTAGAATTACCACTCGGTTCCGAGCGTCGCGACGCGAGACGTCGAACGGTCGGTTATCAGTCGCGTAGTTGCTCGCTATCGTTACCAGAGGGCATGACACATTATCGTCTGAATGTAGCCGCACGTGTTGCACATCAACCATAAAGTACTCCAGCGAACTAGTGGGTGTAGAATGTATTCGTATACCGATCAATTTTCCTAAAAACTTTTGTGTGAAATTGTAGTTTCTTAACTTCCTTTTTTATAATCAATGATATTTTACATATTCTCGGAAATCTCTAAGATAGATATAGTCCAAACAACATTTACTAGTTAATATAATTTGTGAAATTAACAGAAAAAATGCGAAAAGTGGGTAAAAGTATAGAAGCAATAAGCATTTGTACGATTCTTATGACGAATCATTTGCAGTAGAGTTTGTAACGTAAACACATCAGTTTATTGCTCCGTACGAATTAGAAAACATCAAATTTCCGGTAAAGTACTTCTAAACAGTTGTGCGAATACTTATTGCTTCAACATTTCCATCGATTAATTGTTTTTTTCTTGTTCATTTCGCAACTTACATAAATTGCTATTTTTTTTTGTAATCTATCTATTCTAGAGATTTCCGAGAATATATAGAATGTCATTGTTTGTAACAAATGAGTTAATAAATTACTATTTTACACAGTCTTTTTGGAAATTGATCGGTGTACGAATACTTTCTACACCCACTGTATACTAATGCTGAAACGCGGCTGCCGAGAAAGAGGGCAAATTGGTGGGCAGTCGTTTCTTGTTGTACTCTCCTGAAAATGAAGTAACTTAAATGATGGTATATGGATCTGAAGCACATGCAGTTTACGTTTAGAGAAGAATGGGTTGCGCATCAAGTGCCCACCAAATGCTGTATATTCGGCAGCCACGTCCTGCATGACCACTGAATTCTACTAATTTAATAATATGGTTTTATTACTATTAGTATTATTTGTGTTATAGTTCATTGTGTACGGCTTTCTTATGGAAAGCGTGCGTTCTCCGGTATTAGTATAGTTCTTTTTTTTCTTTATTAACGACAGCTAAAACCCTCGTAGATCTATGTGTCCCTTAGGCAATTACATATAATTGCGTGTATATAGTATTATATTTATATAATGTACGGGATTACAGGTGATTCATGTTCATGTACTGCACAGAGTCTGATAATAGGAGTTCCTGTGCTACTATGATAAACTTACAGCTAATACGGTAATCTAGCCTATTCCAATTTAATTTAGTATATACTTGGAAATACAACTAAACATAGTTTTAAAATTGATTAGGTTTTAATACTAAATTAAGATTTTGTGTCATTTCAAAAATGTATCGATATTAGTACACTTTCGCGGGTCTAGTGCTAGTGGCGCTATCAGTGGAAAAACGCCCAAGTTTGCAGTGAAAATAGTTCCCATCGTTTTTACAATGTGACGCCACCGATACATTTTTACATTTTCAACCATATGTAAATATTTCAAGAATAGAAAATCCTCCTGTATCACAAGTACTGCAAATGAACTACACATACACATTCGACAGTTGTAATATTATATCCGGGCCTATAGGCTCGGTAGAGCCTATGGCCACTATCAATAAATTCAATTCAATTCAATTTTTCATAATTAATACGACTCTATGTTTGATAGTAAAAGTAGCTTCATTTTATCTAAAGTAATAAGGATATAACATGATAAAATGATAAAAGCATGTGTTAATATGTACAACTTATCATGTTTATGACAATTTTCACGACAAACTTGCATCTTTTCTCACCGATGGCGCCACTAGTACTAAAACTATTACCCTTTGCGGTCGTATGTCGGGAAATAGTCTCCCTGTGAATTGTAATCGACCTGTGTACGAATAGAAGCTACAGAAACGAAATTGCGTTTCTTTTTTAAATTAATAAAGGTTTGGATAACTTAAGATACAGTTACTTAACCCTTTCGCTACAAAGTTCGATTTTTATTATCATTCTATAAAATATATATGTCACAGTCTATTTTTCTATTCTACGATAGTACAAAATTGCAATAAAGAGTTCAGTGTATATATTACTTACATAATAAATAAACTACTTCGTTGCTTTATACATACAATTTATATCCTAGGAAGAAGTCCCGACGAAAGGGTCTTTCGTTTGTTCTGTTAAATAAATGTTTCGTTCTATATTGCGATTACTTACGTTAGCGTGAACATTAAAACTAATCTAAGCATACTACGAATACATTCCTTATTCGTAAGAGTGCCTTGAAATGAAAAAATGATATTATCATAGTGATGACGTGAGACAGATTATAAAAAATTTTACTATTAAAAAACTAATACTATTCAATTAATTTCTGTCGCTCTACTTGAATATGGTGCAGGTGGTTCATCCTCTGCGATTTTCTTTAAATTCTGCAGTTCTGTGCTTCTTGCGCTGTATAAAGATTTCAAGTATTAGTATCACATCGAGAAACAACTACGGTTGTTCGTTACACCGACATTTATGATTTGTTTAAGTTATGATACCTAGTTTCTGCTTCCTCCTCTTCTCGCGCTTTCTTTCGTTGTTTTAAAAGTCTGATCGCCGCAAAAACTATTAGGAGTATAATTGGAATTAGGCAACCAAGTACTATACCAGCTGTAATTCCTGCTTGGCGAGAACTGTATTCCTGTTGACCTGTGATTTTTAATGAAATTTATATTATTAATATTAATTCAGGGTAACAACCCGATGAAAAGTTTAACAATCGCTGTATTGATAAATAATCTCAGAATAGATATAAGATAGCTATGTACCGTACATGCATGTACACCTATAGAAGAAAGGATAAAGGTGAAAGGATAAGAAATAACAGAAAACGATGACAATAGTACTACTTGTGGAAATTTCCATTCCACTGTAATGATTCTGACCAATGTTTGAAACGTTTTGCAAAAGTTTTAGTAAATGCATGTGGAATAGAAATTTCCAGAATATTGAAGGATACAAAAAAGTTTATTGAACTGTATTTTTACATTAATTAGCAAGCATTGTAAGCAGTTGCGCTACATTACATTGCATCATTGAATTTACAAACTTTGTTACCGCATTTTACTGCGCTTGAAATTTATTACACTTTATAAAACTACGAAGTTCAATTCTAATTCAATTATATCATATTGTATACACTACACGATGAACAGAATTCTATAAAATGAAGGACATTTCTATTCCACAGCAAAAACAGAAGATGTAATTTACACGTGAAAAAGAATAATAATGATATTTAATGTATGCTTGTTTTGTACGATGTAACACGGAATTATTCCGAAAATGTAGACACGAGTTATTACGATCAATGAAAGAGAGAGAGAGTAACATGTTTATAAATATTTGTCATGGAAGAAACGCTTCCAATGATTACATGTGTAAATGGTGAAGTTTTGGAATGTCAAGTACGCTATGTGAATTATTCGAAATTGTTTGTTAAATTCTCAACGTTTAACGTCCCCTGAACAATATTATACGTCGCTTTCTTTGCTGGGACTTCCAGCTTTTCTAACGGACTCTATCATACTCTTTTCCGATTCTGTCAGAGAATTAGGTTCTTTGAGGTCCCAGTCTTTGTCCTCGAAATCGACATCGGGCATATTTGGCAAAGGCTCATTGGTACGATAGACTTTATCATAGCTATGACGCTTTTTGCTGGTACTCGGTGTAGTACTAGTGTCGCTAGTGGGTGAAATCGCTCTAACGTATGGTTTTAATGGTGTGGTCTGTCTCAATGTAGACTCATTGTCGGCATTAGATTCGCGCAAAGAGTAACGCCAAGACTTTACGGAGCTTCCATTCGATTGTTGCTTTCTTATATAAAGAAATACGCCCCCGATAATTGCTACTATTGGAATCAAAACGGCGCAAATAATACCCATTGTTGTCCATGCTGTACGCTGCGCATACTCGACGTTACCTATATTTATGCAACACCAAACACTTTTTATTTTTCTATCTGTGAGCTCATGAAACCTAAATGAATTGGCATTTTTTATGCATGAATGCGATTATTGAATTCGAAATGACTTTAACGGGAGTGAAGTGGAAAATGGGAAAAGAAAATCGTAATATTGAGGGAGTTGGGTGAGAAAATTTGTACAGGATTACGATGTGTTCTTCGTTGTGAATGTAATAATGTTGTAGCGTATGGTGGGTTAATACCGTGCAGAAGCGAAGCCACCGCTCGAAATAATTAGAGGATCGCTTGCTTAAACAATTAACTCAACCGAAGAATTGTGATACATTTTGTTGCTAATACTTTTTCACTTGAAAAGGTAAACCATCCCTTATATCAGGGCCATCCATTGTATTCAAAGCACATGTGCTCGAACGTTGGCACATGCGAGATCCAAGCACACGCATCTGACTAATTTTGCTGAACTATTCACAAAGATCCCCTGAATATCTCGAGTAGTATATCATCGTGGTGCTTTTAGAAAGTCATTGTTCAAATACTTACGTAGACACTCCGTGTATCCATACTCTGGAACGTCCCAGCGACCTTGTGGCGTGCAGACACGCCGTTGATCGCCAATCAGTATGAAATCCTGATTACACTCGAAGGTCACTTTCGTGCCAGGTGTAAAGAAGAAGTTACTCTTGCGGCCGAATCGCGGCGTCTCCAATACACCGCAAGATATTACTGAAAACAATCGAATAAACCCATAGATGAAGCATGGTTTTCAAATGAAACAATTTCCACAAGTCTTCGCGTAACTCACCTGGATCTTCCAAATTGGTATATCTTATCTTAGTATACGTGTCGTAGTAATTTCTTGTGAAATGGGCTGCATCCCTATTGAGGGTCATCGAGTAGTCGTATTGGCATTGATACGAGTCTCCACAGAGGTCTAAAGCTTGTTTTACATCATCCGTCCTACGACAGATCGAGATAAGTCACATTTTTCTCAAAATAATTCGGTGTCCATCAATTTCAAGCAAAACGTTAATTACCTGTTAGACGGTATTATTTCCTGAGCGAACTTCCGATATTCAGGTTCAAACGTTCTGTTGGCATAGTAACTGGCGGTCCTGCCAAATTCTCTGGTGAACAGAGCCCCTCCTTTTAAGTCGTCCTCCTTGTCCTCCAGCATCCACTTTATCGCGAACTCTCTGTGCACAGTTTCGAAGTGGTTCAGATTGGTTGTCGTCACCGGTTGACCGTCTGGGGTCAACAGGTCGTCCGCGATGTCGACGTTCCATTTGCCAAAAAGTCCTGTGGTCTTGTTCTGAAATAAACCAAACGCGTTACCAATTCTCTTTCATTCTTAAACGCTTTACAGTCGAATCTGTTTTTGTGCGGTTTTGTTTTATGCAATTGGATTTGTGTGATTTTTTTTTATGCGGTATATGAAAATATTATGATACGGTTGATTTGAATTTAACGTGAGCATATAACTGGGATCGATTATTAATAAAGGAAGAAAAGCGAAGCGACGATCGCGTATTGTTGGAATGCATCGTCTATTGTCTATTGCATTGCGGACAGTGAATGGCTTGACATTAGCTACTTACTTAAGATAGAATTCATTCTTAAGTGAGATTAAAGGTAAATTGACTATTATTTCTATTTAGATATAGTTTTTTATGATTTTTATTTTATTTTTAGACATAAGTGCTCCCTTAAAATGAATATTTCTAAACGAAAAATTTTTTATTCGGTCCCTTTCTTCCACCGCATAAAAAAAAAGTTTACTTTAATACGGTAGGAAAAATTATTTATTACAGCTATTTATGGAGTTTCTAAATATTTCTTTTATGCATTTCTTACGCGGTCCCTATCTACCGCAAAAAATCAGGTTTGCCTGTACTGTGAGGTTATTTTGTCCCTTTTGAGATCTGTGCCTTACCAAGTAGGTCCAAGGTAAGTAGACCCTGGCCGTCATGAATCCCTCGTTCTCTACCACTTCCACGCCGGCACCAGTGTCGAACATAATGATCACTTCGCTCTGGTTTAAAATGTACGTTGGCGTGTAAACGACCACTCCAGGGAAGTGTTGGAACTTAATTGATGGTCTGTCGAAGTACACTCGCCGATTATCCGCGAAAACGTCCAGACGGTATCTCCACTGGGCGTGTTTTGGCCTCAGACGAACCTCGATGGGGATAGAGTTGTTTCCCCTAGCTGTGAAATGAATTCAGGATTCCAGGTTATCGAGCCTAAGAGTGTTTTGAACACTTTATGTCAATTTTTTAATAGCTTTCGTAATTTAAAATGATTGGCTCTGAAGTAAGGAATAATGTCTTCTTTTGAGTGAAAAAGTACGTGTGAGGTACCTGCAATGGACGTCAATTGCGTAGCTCTGACTTCGCCGTACAAGTTGTTCGGCATTTGCTCGAACCTAGCTTGAATATCCAACTTGTCCTTCTCGTTGTTCACTCGTACTAGAACGAATTCGCCTTTCCCGTTGAACGTGTACTCTAGATTGTCGAACGTGATGATGTGGGGATCGCCGAACACCGTCGCCACCGCAGGAGATTGATAAGCCACGCAGTCTTGGGTAGGTCGTCTCTCGAATCTGAATGTCTCGCAACCGACCGCGTGCTCCTCTTGCCACATGCAACACATGTAGAACGGTAATATGTCGTGGTACCAGTGCGAAAGGGTGGGTACTTTGTTCGCCTCGTCCCAGGGGTAGTACCCAAGGTTGTGTGATCGATGCGGCCTTGAACCCCACTGCTGGTCGTACGTCAGCATCAGGTAACCGTATTTGTCGTAGCAGCATTGTTGCTCGGAACCGTCCATACTACAATTACAATGGAATGTAATATATGTATTGCCTGCATGACTTAAAAACTGTATAGTCCTGTATAGATACTAGAGAATCTCGTACGTCTTCATTTATTACTTCGACCAGCTAAGCAAATGAAGCATATAATTATTATTCTTGATTTATAACCGTGTTACTCGAGTGTCAGTGTTATTAAAGTAACGTAGCCTTCGTTGTGATAAGTGTAAGCTTTACCGCTGATTACTGATAAGATTAGTGTCAACTATATTTATCATTTAATGAAAGAGTCTCAAAGTTATACCAAAAGTTAGTCGTACATCATCTATGTTTCCTTGATATTTCTACACTTCAGTCTAGCACAATATAAAGGAACAGAAAGAATGATAGCATCATCTATTGAATATTTATGTATACTTACTTAGGTGCACCTGTTCTCACGCAGTGATGCGCATGCTGATTGTAAATACAATCCAGATTCGCGTCCTTGTCGCAGTCGTAGTCCGGAAGGAAACGTCCTTTATCGTACAACGCGTGCTTCAAGGAGCACGGACACAGGGATATTTCCGCAGCGAAGTTTTTCAGATACCTATCGTTCATGATCCACTTATCGCAGAGTCGTTGGGCCCACTTCGACCCGTACACTCGTTCCCATTGCGGACCAAAGTACCACCCCAATGGGACTGGCCTGCTCCACAGGCTCCTGCAAAGATCTCTTGCGTTATTGTTCACATGTAAATTGGAAAAGTATTATCTTGCTCACGAGTTACGTACGGCGTGATGTTGTGGCCTGTGTTTTGCTGCGGATCCGTTAAATTCAGCATGATAAATCCAAAGGCCATGTCCTGCTGATAGGGATTGTACTCGTCGCGGTATTTAGCTGGCTGGATGATGTAGTAGCCGAGATTTGTGTACGAAGGCTGTAATTTTGTCGGTGTCATATGTACTTAGAGAATTATTTATGGAACATTTTCTGAATTGTTCTTTAACTCACCTCCAAAGTAGTGATGTACTGAAAGTCTGGTAAAGTTTTGGTTTCGCGGTATCCCCACAAGGATATCTGCACGCCAGCGTTCCAGTTGCTGGTCAAGTTGTATCGATCCCATGTGATTTTTATTTCGGCCGGTTGTCGCTCGTGAACCGATTGAGCAACGTAGATCTTCTCGGTAGCTGTGGCTGGGGTCTCTGCGAATCCCGTGGACACGGTTAATAATTTTTATACGAAGATATATCTCTGTTATTGCTAAGCAAATTCAACGAGTGAATAACTTGCAACCGATAAGGTACTATAATTTAATAGATTTTGATTCAAACTAGTTGTTTCATTACTGAAAAGGTAAATGCTTTTACATAGGAGAATGGCGTGTAACCAATTCTTCTTAAACTAAAATTATAAGAGGCTTATGAGCCGTTCATTGGACAAATCGATTAACTCCATAAAAATAAAAAGTTGAGAAATGCGATGAAATAATGTACATTATTTTTTTAAATTCCCTTTATAAATATTATAAAGTCAACAATAATCGTCGATAATGTTACCAATGAAATATTTTCCCTTCCAGTCGTAAGATTTGCTATCCCCGATGCTGATGGCGAATCTGATGTATCCCTGGGCCTTCACAAAAGGCTGGACACAGATGGCGCGATTCCTATCGACCACTGTACCGATCACCCACACGGTCTCAAACATGCATCGAATCTTTTGAGTCTCGTTGAAACACGGACCAGTGATGTTGACAATGGTCCCGCCTAACATGTTTCCGCTTTCTGGCGCGAACACCAGAGGCAAGTTTGCCCCAGCTGTAACGAAAAGAATCGCGTGTAATCGGATCGTTCTTGCTCCTCAACTTCTCTCTCGTTCGAACCTACCGATATCCTTGTTGCAAGTCCCGAGCATGATCTTCTCGTCTATCCTGAAAATGTGTCGTCCTGGGAAACGGTTCGCCCATCCTCTTCCTGTCAAGTCGCGAATCGTAGACATTTGAGAGTAGGGTTTGTATTCATAGGACTGCGTACCGTTTCCAGCGTTGAAACCGACCTGAATTGCAAATCATAATGAAAGAAACGTGACGAAGCTCGCGATAAATAGTGCACCTTGTGCGAATAAGCTGTTAACAAATCAGCAATTCTTAAGGAGGAGCATTTAAATAGTCTTTTCAAGTACGTCGAAGAAGCGATATCGAACGAATTCGTTGAAAGCGAATATCTCCACCCTGTAGAGTAAATGTATAAATACGTTCGTATATTACATTCCATCTGCTACGATTATTTTTTGATTTAACCGATAAGATAAAGTGACCATAGTTTTATCTTTATCACTGACTTACAAACGGTTCTGCAAGCGTCGGTTGCATCGTAAGCCTGCATGGAAAACTAACTTTTTCTTATATTATACCATGACTCTTCATATTTATCCGTGTAATATATATTATACTATTCCTGCAAGTTATTTGTCTGTGAGTCATATTGTCCCTTATAGTGAAAGCCATCTTGGCTTTACATTTGCTCTATCCTCTTCGAAAATCAGTGATACTTTTCATTCTGGTGAAGTTGTAATAAACAACACTAGGATATCCTATCCGAAAACACAGTGGCTTGAGTCAATTCTTGCATTAACTACAACACACAGACCCCTATAGTGAAAGCCATCTTGCCTTCACATTTGCTTTCTCCTTTTTGAAAACCAGCGCTACTTTTCTTACTGGTGTAGTTATTCTAAACACCAGGGTATTCTATCCGAGATCACAGTGTCTCAGGTAAATTCTGGCATTAACTACAACGAATATCCGACTTACAAAAGCTGGAACACCGCCTTCTCCGCCCGTAGTATCGCCACCAGCTTCCGTGTGACTGGACCATTGAATGTCTAAGTAGTTGAATATGACATAGGTGGACACCTCGTCCGTGACCAGAACCATTTGGAAGGTGTTCGTCTTGTAGAGGGCATTATCGATACCACCGGCGAAAGACATGTTCTTCCACGTGATTATAGCAGCGTGCTTGGGGTCGAAGGAGTCGGAACCGATGATGCCCTCGCGGACGTCCCACTTAACACGCTCCCGCATTTCGACGCCGAATTGATCATTCCTCCTTTGCAAGTCTCTCTCGAGCCTGAAATTTATTTTCGCAGGCACTCGTTAAGCTGGAGTCTAATAGTTGTTGTTCAACAATACATTCGATGAGAGCTTACAGACCTGAAGTAGACGCCAGGCGCTCTTTGATCTATGTCGTCTTTTCTGACCTCCCCTATGCGACACTTGCTGAAGAATATTCCTATAAAGCTGGGATCGTTCTTCTTTGGCCAGTCTTTCACAGGGAAGACGACAGGGTAAGTGTAGTGTACCGGAGGGTCACTGAATTCTAAGTAACCATTCATGGATACCTAAAAGATGGTATATTGGTCTTTTAATGTCAACACTCATTTGAAGTTTATTTGTTTCTGAACAATTTGTTATTATCAGACATGGCCACTTTTGAAATACTACTTCACATGTTATCTTATTCGTTATGCAGGTAATACGACTTATCATTGCATACTTTAATCGAAGTACTTAATAAAAAATTGCATGCGATGCCTAGATAATCTCTAGGTAATAGTAACATGACATGTAATAGGAACATACTCTGGTGTAATTGAATCTGAATCCAAAGAAGGGCAATTGAAAGTTGAAATTCTTGTGTATCTGTGGCATCGACGTTTGGATGTCTTTTTGATAATCGCCCAAGTCGTTATCACCGCCCTTGTCGAAGAACCAATACATAAACTTGGATCGTATTTCTCTCAGCCTCGCATCCGTTAAGACGTAGTTTGGAACTGAATCGGACGAACGAGGCGCGTACCTGTCCGCGTCAGGTGCATCTGAATCTGTGAAGAACACATCAATTCCAATACTTTAGTTCTTATAAGAAAATGGGATACATATTTAACTATATGATTGAAACGTACTTTATGTGATGTGTATGGAAATGTGTCTTGCATTTGTTTGCTTCGTACTGTTCGATTCTTTCGTTTTTAGTGTGCGAAAAAAATAGCTTTACTGCTTTTGTGTCATTATTAAAAATAAAAGTATAATTATATAATGAAATTTACTATTCAACCTATAGACCAGACCTTGTATTACCTTTTCCGAGTAACGATGGATTTTATGAACAAGAGATGATTCACGCACGATAACAAACAATCAATGGAATGGGGGTGCACAGAAGCGCAATCACTTTTAGAATGATGACACATGGTCGTAGGATCACGCCTAGAGTTCTATGTTTTTTTAGTTATCGCTTAGTCAATTAACACTCGCGAAGAGGATCTATAAGAAAGAAGATCGATAATTTCATTAAAATTGTAAACTTGTTCTTATTAATACTCGCGAAGAGGACCTAGAGGAAAGAAGGTCGATAATTTCATTAAAATTGTGAACTTGTTCTAGTGACTCTAAATGAGGTATTCATACTTCCCTTCTGAACATTTCACTTCTTTTCGCGTGGTGTACCATACATGGTACTTGCCAATTTTTTTATACTTAATTCTTCAACCTCTATATTTCAAATCAAATTTGACTTTGTATTTCTAAGTTGTAGTTCCAAAAATAAAAAACTTGCTACTCTTTATACGTTTCATCCTATGTTCTAAGGTATGTCGTGTACTATTTACTATACTGTACACTCTACTATTTATTATCTACTAGATAATAAATCGATGCGTCATTATTGTCGCATTTTTTATTGAATACTTTTACTTCTCCATAATATCAATGTCGAAAACGTATGCTTAGCAGTTAAAAGCGTTGTGAACAGAATTGATTTAGGAACATTTCCAGTGATGATATATGGCACGAAAGGGAAGATAGTACTCATTACGAAAGTCGTGGCGACACAAATCTAGTGATTCATCTCCGATTCACGTTAGAGTGAGTAACTGATAAAGCAGATAAGATCTGATTCGTTGGTTGGACTCTATAACAAATAATGCTAGCATTCCGCGAGCATGTACATTGAAGTAATGCTAACACAAACGAAAAATCAAAGTTTTGACGAGTAACGGAATATTCGGCAGACATCAATTTAGGAACGTCCGACGTCGAAACGACTAACTTTATAGACAAATTAGAAAATTAATGGTCACGCCCATTGATATCGAAACACTCACCGTATCTCACATACTTTCCGCTTTTTTCTCCAGCGATTCTCCCAGATATACCTTTAGAAACTGCAATTTCTTCCTTCGGCTCGTTTTTCTGTGGCGAGGGTGGGTCCGACTTTTCTTCGCCCTGATCATCTTCGACGTTGGCGAGGTCCTCCGCTTCTGAGAAGACTTCCGGTGACGATGGGACCGCTGAGTTTTCGTTAATTTCCGTCTCAAAAGCATCGTCGTTATTCGTAGACACATTTTCGTCGTTCAGACCATACGCATTCTCGAACGCCTGGTTCTCGATTTGTGCCGATATTCGACTCACCAACGAGATCAGAATGCAACCGAGCACGATCGGTTTTGCGAAATGGAAAGCGCGGTCATGACGAACCGCGATCCGCATTTTTAATTAATCAAGGTAGATGAACCGATTTGTCTAGTGTGAGCAAGGAAACTGAGCTTGGTTTCAGGTAACGAACTCTGATAACGGTACTGATATCAGTTATATGACGATAACGTGCGTTTATCTTCTTACTACAGGTGGATAAGGTAACGCACGTACTGAAACGAATGAAACAAGCAAAGGGCTGGTGTCCCACTTTCGAAAGGGCGTGGATGCCCTTTAAACTGCACGTAGGACAAAGACGATTTGCGGGGATATTGCTGCATTGTTGCAATATTGCGGTTACGTTTGAAATATTACCGTGATATCTATGGCCAATATTGCGTTGAAAAGAATTTGGAAAACGACCCGGCAATATTGCAACGCATTGTTTGCGCAATATTGAGTCGAAAGTGTGTTAAAAACGTTTGGTATTTGGCGTAAAAATTAAACACGAGTATTCTCAATTTATATTGAAATACATATTTTAGATTGAAGAATGACGTTGTTTTGGAACCTCTTGTTCTTACCAATAGAGGGCAAACCGTTTCCCGCAAGTTGTTTCCGATAATCAATCACAGAAGATAACAATCGATAGAGCAGGCGTCTTAGGTTGGAGTTAGGAATTAGGATATTTTAGGAATTGGTATTTTTTGTGTGAGAGATAGACAATAGAATGAAATTTACAAATTAAAAAATATAACATTACAATATTTCAAAAATGTTTTTTAGTATCATGTGTCGCATGAATAGTCTTGAATAATATATAGTACAGCTTCCATAGTTAGTCACAAAGTTTTTATATTATTTAAATAGTACTTGAACATATTACAGAGTTTACTTGACATATATGCTAAGATATCAGACTCCATTTAGCTTATGTATACTTGTAACGATCCCACGTGATTTTTATTTCAACATGCTCCCGAATAGGTCCTACGCTTGGAGGTGTTGGTCTCTTTGTAGTTGAAGGCCAAGTGTTTGGAGTTGTTGTATATGGTCTCCATGTAGTTGGAGGCCAAGTGTTTGGAGTTGTTGTAACTGGTTCCCCTGTAATTGGATAATTTGCGAAATATGAACGTAGTTAACGATATTTATTCAAAAAAAGGTCTCCTTGATCATTAAACATATCAAAAGATCATAAAGTTCCATCTTACAAATGGAGTATTTCCCCTCCAAGGTGTAGGGTTTTTCCTCTCCGATCTTGATCGCGAAATCGATTGTTCCATACGCTTCTACGAATGGCTGAACGCAAATCGCACGACTCCTGTCGATCACTGTACCATCCACCCACACGTTGTCGAACTTAAAACGAATTTTCTCAGTTCTGTTGAAACACGGACCGGTGATGTTTACAATCGTGCCTCCTAACTTGTTCCCGCCTGCTGGCGTGAGCTTCATAGCCAGTTTTGCTGCAACTGTAACGTAAAGGATCGCGTAAAATCTGAGCCTTTTTACTCTTTAGATTATTTCTTACTCGGACCTACCGAGATTGTTGCAAGTTCCGAGGGTAATATCTCTGTCTATCTTAAACACATGGCGACCTGGGAACCCGTTAGCTCCTCCTGTTCTCGTTAAATCACGGATCTTGGGCATTTGCGAGTAGGGTTTATACTCGTAAGATTCTGTACCATTTCCAGCATTAAAACCGATCTAAATGCAAATTATAATGAAAAAATTGTGTCGAGTGAACCGAAGAGTAGGGCATATTGTGTTGAATATCTTAATTTATATACGAATGACACTCGTTTTTCTTGATGGATTACGTCGTTCATATTTGAATTAGAGCTAGGCATGTTCAAATAATTTACTATTCAAATGTTATTAGTAAGATGAAAACTGCACCTGCTAGATTTCAAACTTACATAAGCTGGAACACCACCTTCTCCGCCTACAGTATCGCCACCAGCTTCCGTGTGACTGGTCCACTGAATGTCTAAGTAGTTGAAAATGGCATAAGTGGACACCTCGTCCGTGGCCAGAACCATTTGGAAGGTGTTCGTCTTGTAGAGGGAATTATCGATACCACCGGCGAAGGACACGTTCTTCCACGTAGCTACAATAGCGTGCTTGGGTTCAAAAGAGTCGGAACCAACGATGGCCTCGCGAATATCCCATTTAAGACGCTCTCGAAATTCCACACCGAATTGATCAGTCCTCCTCTGCAAGCCTTCTTCGAGCCTGAAGTTCACTTTTGCAGGCAGTGGTTAAGCTCGTGTGTAATGTTTGTTGTTCACTAATACGTTCGATGATAGCTTTCACAGACCTGAAGTAGACGCCAGGCGCTCTCTGATCTATGTCGTCTCGCCTGACCTCCCCTATGCGACATTTGCTGAAGAATATTCCTATGAAGCTGGGATCGTTCTTCTTTGGCCAGTCTTTCACAGGGAAGACGAGGGGGTAAGTATAGTACTCTGGAGGGTCGCTGAATTCTAAGTAACCATTCATGGATACCTAAAAGATGGTGTATTGGTCTTGCAGTGTTACTCAGTTGGAGTTTATTTGTTTCTTAGCAATTTGTTATGATCAGACATGGCTATTTTTAAAATACTACTTCGCATGTTATCTTATTCGTTATGCAGTTAATACGACTTATCATTGTATACTTTAATCGAAGTACTTAATGGGTTAGTCGCAGTCAAGAAAATGGTAACGGACAGTTTCTTGTGTGTGTGTCTTTTGAGGTATTAAATAATAATTTTTATTAATGAAATGTAAATATATTACAAAGTATGTCTTAAAGAACTATAAAAGAATTTTTGTTTTAAAAAAAGGTTAATTCATTTCGTCATAACAGGCGATGGCGTGGGTAGTCATTTGGTTTGCGGTGAGCATGATTTCTTCAAACTGGTGCACTTGAAAACAAAACTAAAGGTAGATTTAGAAAATATATTAGACTAACTTTTCTTGTATACTTTTTTTTTATCCTGTATTGAATCGCTTAATTTTAGTGAAAAAATTCAAAATCAACTTCAAATGCACCCCATTTTGTTTTAAATTAATTTTTTACAAAATCCTTCGATCAGGGACCCGCTAGACTAATCTATTTTCGAAATCTACCTTTGTTTTTATTTTCAGGTAAACGAGTGTTGAGAAATCTTGCTCACCGCAAACCTATATTTTTAAATCATCGTCTACATCATCGGCTGTTATGACGATATAAATTAGTGTTTCTTAAAACAAAAAATGTTTTTTAGTTCTTTAAAACATGCTTTATAATATACTTAATTGTTACTTAATATACTTAATTGTTATTATTTAATAACTAAAAAAAAAAAACAAAGAAATGTCGTTTCTCCTCTTCCTGACTGCGACTAACCCCTTAATAAAAATTGCAGGCGATGCCTAGGTAATCTCTAGGTAATATGTAGTAACATGGCGTGTAATAAGAACATACTCTGGTGTAATTGAATCTGGATCCAAAGAAGGGTAACTGAAAGTCGAAATTCTTGTGCATCTGTGGCATCGACGTTTGGATGTCTTTTTGATAATCGCCCAAGTCGCTATTACCGCCCTTGTCGAAGAACCAATACATTAACTTGGATCGTATTTCTTTCAGCCTCGCTTCCGTTAAGACGTAGTTTGGACCTAAATCTGACGGACGAGCTGCGTATCTATTCGTACGAGTCGCGTCAGGTGCATCTGAATCTACAAATACATACTTACACGTAGAACGATTTTTTTCATTGGTTCATTTTTTTCATTCGCGTTAGATTATCAATAACTGATAAAACGGATATAGATCGATTTGATAGTTGTACTATGTAACAAGTAATACTGACATACGACAGGCGTGTACATTTAAATAATACTAATGTAATAGAAAGTAGAAATCAATATATTCCACAGATATTCATTTAGTATTTGCATATACGATAATCAACGTAAAGTTCCACAATATTTATCTTTCAACTTTGAAACGTGAATAAGGTGTCAATTGAGATATTTGTTTCTCATTTTTTGTTCTGTAGTCATTTTATGTCGATAAGTTTTACCGTCGATGTGGTCTTCCACCTCTGAAATGCCTTCCAATGATTTCTTCGACTCATGATTTTCCGTGGTCTCGTTCTCGGTTAGGGCAGATGCATGACTCGCCAGTAAGAGCAAAACACAACATAAGAGAATTGATTTTGAAAATTCGCAAACGCGATCGAGACCTGCTCGGCTCCGCATTTTTAATTAGTCAAAGTAGATGAACCGATTTATCTGACGGGAACCAGAAAACTGAACTTGGCTTGAGGTAACGAACGCTGATAATGTTACCGTTTTATACTATTGTGATATCGGACGACTGACGATGACGTAATGATTAGTAGAAAGTTAAATGTTTGATTTTCTTGACAAACATTTTTTATTTAATTAAAGTAGTTTCATATTTTTTAATCTCCATATTTAATAAATGCCGCGGTATGAGGCATGATTGATTTTTTGAAATTAATCGGCTTGGATTGTTCATCGAGATGTTGTTCGTGTCGTTGTTGTAATTAATATTAAAAATCGACAAAATTATTGTTTACGTAAGATGTTTATTGTACCTCTGGAACGACGTGATATTTACAAAAGAAACGTGTTTTACGTGATTACCTTCAGAGCGTGGCAGAAGACAGTTTTAGCTTTTAGTCTGGCAAATAATGCGGGTTACAATAAAACATACGTAGTATGTATAGGTACCACAACGTGGAAAGTAACTTTAAGGAATGATTTGCCGCCGACTATAGTTTTTACAGAGATAACGAAATCATTCGGGAGGGATTAATCATAGAGAAATGATAGGATTTTTTCTTTGATGCTACGCGATAGTGTCTCATTCGCTTGGTCTAAAATTGCACAAAGCATGATTTTATCGAATATTTATTAAAACATTAAATATAAGAAATTTATCAGGCTTAAAATGTACTGATCTATAAATGCATCGTATGATAAATGTACATATGAACACTGATAGATGTACCAGAGCAATGCAGTCATGCATTTGCTTCACTTTAAATGTTTTACCGATCTTCCATCCCAATATTTAGAGGTTTTTGAAAAATCTTAAAAGTAGATTTATTTTCTTCTCTTTTTTTTCATTTTGTACTGAAATTGTAGCTTGTATATACCAATATTGTCATAAACGTTTGTAAAGAAACTATATTACATACTTTAAGTTGCACGGTATTGTAAATATTTTCGATCGATTGCACATATCACAGAAGAAACCTACGAAAGACTCAAATTCGAGGATACAAAAAATGCACGAATATGAAAGAATGTTCCTAGTTTCATTTTCTTCAATCAAGTGATGTTTGTGATCTACAGCAGTGAATTGAATGTGACATCGTGGATATGAACTATACGCTTGATCATTAAGTGAAACATTATTTATAACATTTTATTTGTAATGAAATAATCTGTTCCGACTGAGATGCGATAGTTTTAACATTACGAAGACGAAGAGTTATCTCCATTACTGTCTAGATATCCTCCTGAGCCGTTCACGACAAATGATGTTCCCAAACCGTACAAATGTCCACAATATTTCGCGTCGTCAATGTTGTCCTCGAAAAACATCTGAAATAATATGTTTTCATTGTTAAGCTTGAAAGCGAACATTTTTAATCTGGAGTATTACTGATTAAATATTTATTTACCTCTCGCATTTTAAAGAAAACCATTCCCGTAAGTAACGAATCAGATCCAGCTTGATGTTGAGGTCCAACTCTTTGAATTTCCAATTGTTCCGCTACCTCTTGTAGGCCTCCTTTCAAATTTTTGCAAGATTTCATTAAGTACTGTGTACAAAGAATTATATATTAGAATACGATTCCCATCGCAATGAATACCGATCCGAAGTAACTGCTTGTGCGAACTTACTTTTACATCATATATTGTCGGAAAATATATCCTAAGAAGCTCAAAGAATTCACTTTCTTCTTGTGGTAACTTTTGGTCTGTAAGAAGTTTCAGTAGATAACCAAAGTCATAGCCGGAATGAAACGATAACCATTTTATATCGTCAACAAGAACAATTCCAGATGTCATCAAAAGTTCAGCGAAATCTAATGGATCGATACCCTCTTCTTCATGTTTTTTGAATTGTATACCACTGTTTTGCAGCATATCTATACTATCCTGTGCATACATGTCTGTTCTAGATAAGAAAGTATATGATACGTTACCATCATATTTCATACTGTTTTATAATCTTAATGAGGTATTGCTTAAAACTTACTGTAAGTTAAATTTGAAATTAAATTGCCACGTCGTGTAACTACCACCAGGCGTGTTTCCTGATTCATCGAGAAACGTAAGACCAAGTTGAATTATTCGCAAAAGATCTACATTACATCGTAATAACTGGTACTGGAAATCTGCACTAGTCCTGAATTCACCTGTGACAAAGAAGGGTATTTCACATCGCGAACGATTACCGTAGGATTAAGCTAATACCACTGCATCTTACCAATAGGCCTAGCTACAACACCGGGGAACTCGGTATCCATAGCGATGTACTGATATTGTTGTACAACTTGGCGAATTGTTCGAAATTCTTCTTCCAGATTGTGACCCCATACGTCTCTGATTCCGCATTCTTCATTACTGGGCATAGTCGCCCCACCCTTCTGTTGCCCTATAGGGTTGTTTCCTCCTGAAAAATTTTGGAAAACTATAATTTAACAGAATATAACTGTTTATTAAAGTTATTACAACCTTTCTGACCCCTAGTGACATAACTGATAAACTTAATGTAACACTACATTTATATGCAAGAGTATCCTCTACAAATGAGAATTAATTTTTAAATTCATAGGACTTCCAATACGTACCGGTAGCCGAGGGCATAAGGTTAGATATTCTTGTCGTCACCGGGGCTATTTTTATGTTTGAATCCCACCGTCACAGCTTTACCTTCTTCATATCACTGTAGGCATATACATAAATGTTATCACCGATCCAATAATTTTTGTTACGCAATAATGCACATAAAAGTTTGGTAACACAATGTATACAAATTACGCGCACGCCAAGCCAAAGAACAACGACAGATTAACTTAAATTTAAAGTGTTTCCAAATAAACATTACAATTTAAAGGTTAGGTGTCCGAGCAAACAAGTATCGTTTGACATGACGGATATACGACGAACGAAAAATCGAAAATGCAATGTTAACATGAAACACAACAGAAAAAAGAAATCGAACAATGAAAAGTTGTCCCGCTGACCGTTAATTTCTTAAAGAAACGTTCAGCTAACAAATAGGTTATGTATTTCAGATAAACAAAAACAGTTTGTTTGAGATAATATGAAAGGAGCGAGTATCGTGATGTACCTCTTTGTGTGCTCGTTTCTCCGCACGATGATTTATTGTTAACTATAGAAAACGAAGATTTATAAACTACTTATCGCACCTTTAAATCTTCTGTCACAGTACGAACAGGTTAAACGAGTTTCCAAACTCAAAGCAGCAATTCCCTCTACATAGTACCTGAAGTTAGGGCGCCAAAATCGCTAGAGTGGATTTCTTCGTGGTCAGTGGCGTTGCCAAGATGTTCGTTCGCAAATCAACTACAACGAATCGTAGAGGGAGCAGCTGATGAAGTCCTATGCGATTACCATTCGAGGTCGGACGATGTGATACGACATAAAGGTTCACGATTTTGTCGTGGCGTTGCCATCGCATAATTCATATAGGCGCACTTTTAAAAAGGATCATTCTATTCTTTATACTGCTACAACACTTTGTAATGTTGCACTGTTTGTTGCAAAATTGGAATACTCCAAGAAAGATTTATAAAACCTTGCAGCAACATTTCTGCATCCTCGATTTTCAATATATCTAAGAGGTATCCTTTTAAATTAAAAAAAAAACGATTTCAGAGAATTTGAATCGTTATTACTAGAATGCAGGTGTTCATTGATATCAAAAATTCATTGGACTTTTTGCATTTTTGAATAGAATCTAAGCGAAACATTCCTTTTCAAGCAGTCTTTATACTACATTATGGGATATTTCAAATCACAACGATATGTCTTTGATGGAGGTACAGAGAAGTCCTGGTTGTACTTTGTTTGCTGGTTCCCTTGTATTCAGAGCATGCTGGTTAATGTATTCCGAAGGTAATCATTGCGGTGCCTTGTTGTATGTAAATCACTGCTCCTGGCGGAGATAGATTGTCCGAGACGGTTCCCTCCATCTTCGTCCTTTCAAAATAGATTTCGTTCGACCGAATTTGCCGCGGCATGTCTGTTTTAAGGGTGCGCGTTAAGGAAACGATTAATTTGAAAGTAAAATACGGCTCTAACCGAATCCAGACGGGAACAAATAGTATCCTAGACGAAGGAAAAACGTTTTGAGGACCGAGATGTTTACCAAGTCAACTTCACGTGAAAGAACATGGTGCATCAACTTGGAGTAAATGGAAGTGTTACAGAATAAGCGTAAATTATGCAATTACAATAGAGACCATTTCTTGCAATTGAAATTTTACAGGGAGAATTAGTTGAACAAAAAATTTCTCTTTTATATAGTTAATTTCTGTAGAGGTTCGCGCAAAAAGTGAGATAAATGCACTTGTTACACTTTGTTCCCCTCAAACGGATCGAATTAATGCTCCCTTATGAACACGTTGGTGCCCTTTGAGGATGTGGTTCGTAAATTCATTCGACGCGGTGCAAGTGAGTCGTCCGCCATCTAAATACCCACGTACAATCGATTTTCCCTTTGTATAAAGAGCCTGAATATCGTAGCAAAAAGCAACGCGCGCGGTAATGGATCTCACTTTCAACCTAATTTGATCTAATCGTTAGTGGGACTTCTCTGTGTACGGTCGCGAGCACGAGCAAGTAACTTTGAAGCATGTGAGACGCGGGTTGGCGAGATCCGAAATCGTTAGACGGTACTACGTTGAGTTACTAATTCGAGGAATCCTCTGCATCGGTTTCACTAGGCATTCCTAATGCCTCGGAGCCTGAGCATCGCCGACGCTGCATAGAGAATCGAAAAGTTGTTTCTCTAATCGAATAGGGAAAATGCAATTGGAAACGAAACGACGGGAAATTGTCGCCAAATGCAATGTACAATGATCTGCTGGGTATGAGTATGAACGCGCCTATGTATCATACGTGTGTCTGTTTCGAAGGGTTGTTTTTGAAGGAGTGCTTAATAGGAGTAAGGATTTCTGGGTATGTCAAGGATATATTGACCAGTGCCCTTCGCTTCATAACGTTACGGTTTATAAATTAAAATATACTAAGAAAGTTAACCATTTCAGACCTGGCGTCTACAAGTAAGGACACAAAATTTAAAAATTACCGACACTATCGTTTAGGGTGAATGTCCTTATTTTTGCATATGAAGAAGGATCAGTTTTCCTCGAAAACTATTCTATTAGGATTGTTTTTAAATATTTTCCCATAGTAGTTTTAGTCCAAGTTAACCCTAAAAATTAAATTACATTAGTACAAGAAAGAAAAAATAATTCAGGTCTGAAAGGGTTAAGAGTCAAGCCTGTACTACTATGACCCCGTGGAAGTTTCTCTCGTGCAAACTCGAGGAAAATGAGTTCCCAATTGAAAAGCAGGAATTGCAAGTATGCATCTCCAGAATCGTTCGATGGATAAGGTGTACTACTTGTCAGAGCGCACGTACGGGCCGCGAGCTCGGTGTTTTTAGTAATCACTTTTGACTGACAGTTCCCAACATGCCTCCACGGCCTGCAATCGAACGGCTGGAAAGTTTTCGGCCCGTGGCTCGAAGAACCGTCGCGAGTGCACGGCATGTAATGTTCCCTGGCTATTATGCGTGTTCTGTTTGTTGAACTGGAACCGTACGTGTCGCCCAGCGATCTCGCGTTCCACTCATGCTTAAAATTATCCAATTTCTCTATTATCGTTTGGTACACTACGTATGTACGTGCGTGCACGGGATCGCTTATTACTGGCCACACCTTGCACGGAGGAAATATTTTAACGATCGCGTCGGTTAGACCGTCGCTGTCCACTTAGAACTGAATAATAGTGATCGTTGCGTCGTCGTTTGTCGCTTTTTTGCGCGCGATGGGTACGCACAGAGTCGCGTTGTCTCGCTATCCTACAGGCTAACGGAACTGTATCAACTTTTTTGCAATCTCGAGACGTTCCTATCCGTGTTGACAACAACATACGCTAACGGTTACCAGTCGTTTAATTCCACTCCTGAAAGTCGAGCGGATGCTGCAATTATTGGAAATGAAGAATGACGTCGATGTGCGGCTGGAGATGTAAGTATCTTCTGGATCTGGGATCGATGGATTACCTTGGAGCGATCAGGGGATTCAGTGTAAGGTATATTCTTGAGAAGAAGGAAAGGGGTGTTGGTGAAGTAAACTAGACAATGTAGAACGTTCTGTTGATAAAGACTTCTCTTAACCCTTCCCAGCGATGTAGATCTGCATCGTATGTTTAAAACTTCATATCTCTTTATATACCAACCTTTGCATAGTGTTTTTTTTTTAATTTTAATTTTACAAATCTATTTTATTATTTCTGAACGCAATTAGAATCTTTGACAGTTTATTTGTCTATCTGTGACAAGTTTCATTGTTGGCACGTTATCTGAGTACAATTTCATTTCGGCGGGTGTTACGAATTACGACTATTTATATAAACAGTAATAAAATCATTCAGGAAAAACTGTTTTCGGATAGAAACAAGGTAAGAGTAACGAATAGTATTTATATTTTTGCATATACTGATAAATTTATACAAGAAAAATGTAGCATTTTTTGTGATGTAAAAATACATCAATATGCAAAATTGGTTCTACGCAAGTTCACTAATCCTAAAGTTATTTATATTTATTTTTTTTTTTTTTTTGTATTTTTCCCATTAACTACACCTATTTCCCAGTTGATTTCAAATTTTATTCATTAAAAAGAAAAATTCACGAATTCAAAGGTTAAATAAATCCTGAATTGAATAGATACACTGTTTTTCAGCAAATGTTTATTAAACAAATATAAATGTGATAAGAATGTGATATCATGCTTCGACGATGTTTGCTGCGAATCGAAATCGAAAGAATAAAGTTTAAAATATATCAAAGATAAAATGTTGGCAAATCAAACGTTTTTGATTCATTATAATCTCGATTTCCTATCGCAATCTCGATGGCATATTGATTAAATATTCCGGAGTGGATGGTAGGAAAATGAAGTGCAATAATTGGCAAATCTAATTTCAGAATACATCAAAACTGCAAAAACGGCAAGGACGATATTATTTGGCCAAATTTGAAAATTGTTAAAAATGCACACAAATGGACACGATTGTACATTTTAATCTTGTTCGATATCGGTGGCTTTTTCGAATTTAAACATGATAACCGATAACCAGCAATTTTAAGTTATCAGTTAACCGAAATCCAAGATTATTGCCAAGAATACACTGACACAAAACACGTAGATCAGGCACAGACTTCCTTGCACGAACTCAAAGAGTTGAACCTGTTTGCGTTCCCTTCGCAGCCCCCATAAAGGAACTCTTCGCATCGGTTTGTTTCTGGGTTAAATGCGTACTTGATCACCATTGCTCTGCATGGTCCACGGTCCATTGGCATAATGCATTCTGTAGATGATCAAGAAAAAATATTACAAATTCAAGTTATCGCAACAATTACAACCACAAGTTAAGCATTAGTAGCTATTAGAAAAGTGTTATCACGCGAAGAATAAATAAAAAAATAGGAGGGCACTGATATTAAAATTATTAAATCTCATGAGAATTAAAACATGCTAGTCGAGTAACTACTAATAACACTAAAAATAATTATAACAATAATTAAAACTACATACGTGGACCTATCCCAGCGGATACTGTGCAAATCGTACAGCTCACGATGACCAAGAGGGCCACGACTAGTTTAGTCTCCATTTTTACGAACGTAAGCCTCGTTCAGAAATGACTACGTTACTCTACTGAGTGAATTTATATAGATTCAGCACTGACTGATAACGGACTTTTAAGATATATATGCAGTGATACTACGAGTAAGGCTGACTATCACTGCGCACACATCGGGAAAGACCCATATCAGACATTGGTACACGTATACAAGTGATATCAGCGAATCCATGTGTTCCAAACGTCCATTTGTGACCATCAAACATAGCCACGTGAAAGATATCGTCTTAATGGATTCTTGCAAGTGACCGTCGCGAAAGATTACATCTCGCCACTTTATTTGAACAATTACGTTTTTTGAACGAAATATATTACTGGGAAAATAAGCTTGAATCCATGACTCACGTGAGCAGGTGATGCATGTATTCGTTGCCCTCAACTTTTTAATTACAGAAAACCTCTTGACATGCTACGCAATATCTCTAGGTCTGAATTGCGGATGCGTAATTTCCTTACCAACTATCAGCTGATAGCTTAGATGAAAACAAACCTTGACTTGTGTTAAGTTATCTTGGACATGTATGGACACACGGGGATGTTGATTTTATAACGGGAATGTAATATCTTGATTTGCTGATCTTCAAGATTAGACGATAGAATTCACATAATCGAGGTATTAAATAAAATAAAATAAATTAAAACTTCCTAAGGGTAGGATTTGCAGCATGATTACCACACCTAGCAACAACAACAAAAATAATACTCCGTGTTTGAACGTTGTTGCAACGCGACTAGCATACGTGACTAACTTTCCGCGACCGTAGATTAAGTTACGAACCGGCCCAGGCTATCGCTGGTCCCTATTAGAATTACTTTCAAGTACCCATTGTGATCTCTGCTCGTTTCCATAGATCGCTGACACAAAAGAAATATAGCGTAGGACACGACGATAGAGCCCTCGGCTATTGCCACACACGTGGCTGATAACCCGTACGATCTTCCCCGAGCAAACACGCTGTAATTGCATGATCTCCGTATTTTTCCACCCACATATAGAGACCATGCCTCTATACCCGTTCCTTTTCCCTTGCGAGTCTCGTGCTTCCATAGTCGTCGACCATAGGAGACTCGTTGTTGAACGACGTTCACCAGGCATAGCGCCTCGTACTACTTATCGGTACCAGCTCCAGGGCGAATTCGACCGGTCCTAGAATCTCCTTGCCACTCATTCGCTCTTCGATCCGTTGTTATCGCCGCGAGGGATCGTTGATCGCCAAAACGACTGCGATTTGGCCGGTTACTGGACTTGTATTATTCATTAGGCGGGATGCACGTTACAACTTGCGAATTTCTTGGGGTATTTCTACGTTAACGATCAATGTTTGGGCACGGTAGACACGACCTCTAGAATTTCAACTCTGTGAATACTCTGTGAATAATATTTAACCCTTTGCAGTCCAAAGGGTTAAACCTTTCAGACCTGGTGTTCGCAATTGAGGACACAAAATTTAAAAATTACCGACACTATTGTTTAGGACGAATGTTCTTATTTGTGCACACGAAGAAAGGCCAGTTTTCATCGAAAACTATACTACTAGGATTTTTTTATATTTTTTCCATACTAATTTTAGTCCACGTTAACCGTACAAGTCAAATTACATTAGTAAGAGAAAAAAAATATTGAGTTGTCCAGAAAGTTCGTGACAATTTTTAAGAAAAATGGCTCATGTGAATTTTGATATATATAAATTGAATTACATAGGTACCATTTTGTTGCACAACCTTTCCCCCTTTTAAGAGATGTACACATTTTATTTGTTTTCATCCATTCGAATATATTCTGACCTGTACCAAACCACTTACCAAAAATCGGCATGTACTTTCCAGACAAACCAATAATTCAGGTCTGAAAGGGTTAATGGATTGATTGTTCAATAAATTTCTCTAATCCAAGACCTGAATCATATTATGTGGCAGTGCCCAGACTATGAAAACGAACGTAATGCACTAGAAACAAAGCTTCTTAAAAGCAAGTACTCTTTCCCTCTTTGTATTAACTCCTTCCCATATATAAACCATATTCCCAAATAACCATGTATGTACTGCATAATTTGTAATGTATATGCTATATAAGTCTCGTATGGTTTAAAGCAACAAATAAATAAATAAATTCCTCTACCTATAGCCGTGACAATGATATAATTTATCAACACTTGTCTCTGAGCGAAAGGCTGTTACCAAACAAGAGACTGTAACGTTCGTCTGTTTACGTTCGCAGGGATTCGAATGGTACGAATCATCGAACTTAGTTTCGAGCAGTTGTCTTCTCCGGTTGATAAATCGCCGCGAGTGTCGAGGGGACGGGAGAAGGTTTCGCGTCCTCCTCCAAGATTCACGAAGCGATATTAACGATAAAGCTGCCCCCGTGAAATTTACGAGTCACGAAAAGTATAAAACACCGTGTCACTATAAAACTGGAAGCGTTATTACCGATAAAACGCGCGTCACGTGGCCGCGTGCGCGCACGCGGGCCCTCGAGTCCCAGAGAATCGTGAGGGAATCGTGTAATGGAAGCAATTTTGTCGTCTAAACGGATACAAATAGTACAGCGATAATGCAGTGACATGGCTGTGTATCGACTGCTCGATACCTCCATGATTTAATGGACGTCGTGGGGCCGGTGGTGCACGGGTAACGGGTATTTTACGATAATATTATACGGAGTTTGCTCCATCGGTCCCGTGCCACGGCATTGTGTTCGAATCGATGAAAATAGGCCTCCTCCATCTGCCCCCTTCGGGGACCGTGACGTTTCTTCGCGAAACAGCCATCTTCAAACCGAATAACCCTCGCGTGACACGGTACTTTTTGTACTTTTGTAATTAAGCGTTTTTATCGAACACACAATAATTTGAGGGACCCATGGAATATTTTTCTAAGCTATGAAAAAAGGACTCTGGAGGTTAAATGTCGTACCTTAGTATTTTAAAGGGTCTGTAAAAGTAACTGTTTTTTTTATTAGTAACAGAAAAATGGTTTTGATCCATTGTTGGTCCGTAAGCCCTTGTACCATGTTCAATATATACAGGGTGTCCTGGGTTTTAATTGACACACCTGGGAAGCATATCCTACAAGTATAAATAAGAAAAAAATGTTATTTGAAGTTTGCTCAGAAACGCTTTGTTACAAAGTTATAAGCAAATAAAGATAGCATTGATGACGGCGGATTTTACTTTACTGAACATTGAAAGGTCGAACATGTTTATCTTATTTTTCTATTCATGCCATGATTACTATTTTGATACGATTTGCTGTTAGTGTTAACAACCAGTTAGATCAAGAATACATGGTGAAAATGCCTGGAGTGTCTTCAAATGAGGAATAGGCTGATATTTGCGATTGAACCAGTTTCATTTACGGGGAACTTTAAAAGATAGAGTCTACAGTGCAGAAGTTACTTCGTCTGAACAATTAAAGCAACGGATTAATATCTTCATTGCTGAAATGCAACAAAATAAGGAAGATATTTATTCTGTAGTAAGCTCCATAAAAAATCAATGTCAAGCTTGTATTTGCTTGTTAGCTTGCTGGCTTTCAGGAACAGTTATAACTCTAAACTTACGTTGGAGGCGTTCAATCTAGCCTCCGTAGCTTGGAGGTTATACTGTCCTATTGTTTTTGTACTTAGGGCAATCCCAGAGGATGTGATTTGAATCCTGGTGAAAGTAAATTTCACAGTAGTAGAATTAAAAACAGTGAAACCACGAAGTTGTCAAATCACAATCTACCCAAGGAACATTACCAACCGCGTTAAAATTCAACATCCTCTAAAAAAAAATCGAATTCCGCTAGTTTTCGAGTCTACGCCACGTGCAACGAATATTACGCGAAATTTCGTTTATCATCGGCCAATCTTCCACGAGATATCGCGTGATAGCGGTTAACGAGTTTCGTCGAGTCCACGGGTGTAAAGTTAACGCGGAGTTGAAAAGGCACCCGTAACTATTGCCAGCTTTCCTTATTAAATGTTTCGTTCGCGGTATCGTGCGCGCACGAGCTAGCAATGCACGTAGAAAAGTTCCTGAAACACGCCGCTGGGGAGTCGGCGAGGGAAAAAGAAGGCGGTTAAAGTTCCCGTAATGCGTTAAAGTGGGTAGCCTGTAATCCGAGTTTCGGGTACCGTCGAAAGAGGGAAATGGCATACCTATCCTGTCCGAATTTCCATAATTAGTGGGTGGCGATAGTACAACTATTAGAGAGTTGGCGAGTTACTAACTGATTTGCATCGAAACGCTGGCCCGGAAGTATCAACAGGACTCGTTCTATTTTCCTTGTTATCAGGTCATCTCGCAACTTGGTGACGTGGACTGCATTTATGCTCTCTACGATATATGTTTTATGAATACGATTGTCAAGACAATCTCCTCCCGGTAGAACCCATTTTTACTTTGGGGTAGAAGTTTCAAAGTTCTAAAAGGCGGGAAGGTGTTGTGGAAAGAGAGGGCGATTACATTTTTCATAACACTTTAAGGTGAAACAATAAGTGGCAACTAATGGGACGCTCGAAATACCAACAAAAACCATTCTATTTTCCTTAATACTTCATCATGGTATTCTTTTTTGGTTGAAGCGCGGGAAACGCGCTCGAAGAGAAGTTCTTCGCGAAGAGATGCTCGTAACTAATGGAGGCAACTAATGGAACCGGAAAGAAATTGGATTGGATTGGATATTCTCGTGGTCACATTAATGTACTCTTCTGTTCGTATTCGCCAACCGAAGCATCTGCGACAACAATAAGCCAATGCAGGAAAAGGTTTTTAATCGAAATAATGAAACTGTGCAGAGTGTCTCGAAGTACGGAGCGCAAATCGAAAAGATTCATTCTACGTGGCAGAATGAGTCGAAGTTGAGAAATTAATTTCTTTCATGGGAAGTTTCGTTTTTTTTTTTTTTTTTTTTTTTTTAGAGAAAACGACATTGGAAATGCGCTGACTGCGCGTGCACTGCTGGTAGCTGAGACAAACTGTTCCGAAGGGTACCGTGACGTAAAGGAGGCAAACAGAATATTTGCCTACTGGTGGTAAATATTTTAAAGAGGGATTCTAGAGGTCGATATGAAAGGAAAGTTGAGAGTGATGAAATTGTGTTCGGGGCTTTGTGCCTTGGTTATTAATCGCTGAAAACACGTAGAACAATGAATGATATCACTGTGATATCAAATTTCTCACAAGTAAATTGAAGATTTAGACACAATACTCGCAAACAAAGAGAGATAACAAATAAATGTACGATGTTACGATTTCCTCATGTCATTCTGTAGTAATTTTAAATAAACCACTTCTTTATTGAATGCATCCTGAAACACAATATATTAAAAAGTGATCAAGGATTTAACTCGGTGCTTTGGTTCGCTACTTGGATGTAAACTGTAATTAGAGTAATAAGGATTAAGATAAACCGAGTTAATTCCTGTTCAATGATGTTTATGATCAATTAAGAAATGATTGAAGCTTTGAAATACGGATGCTACCGATAGAGAGATCAATCAGATTGATTGAAAAGATATATCTAACATTTTATCGCAAACACGATAGAACGTGCAATTGTTTACAAATACAGAAGTAAAAGATAATAATAATCAGGTGTGCATGTCCATGGTCGTGTATAAGATCTCAAGCATTGAGTAAACAAGAGAATAATGTATCGAAGTAATAAATATATTAGATATGCATTATAGTACAAAGGTGAATTAAAGCTATGTGCCGTTGTTAATTTAATCTTGAAAACCTAGATAACTTATAAATATTTCATAGTTTTCGAGAGCATTAGCAAGGTAAATAATTTAATTCAATCCTGAATGGGATCTTCATTGTGGACCGAAACGTTAAGGTAATAAATTATTTAATTTCCTGATACTCCTTAAATATTAAGAAGGAAGTATGATGAAATTAAAATTACTCACGGTTTACTTGAACATTTCGTTTGTAAAATATTTTCAAAGATGAGTGCTTTCTTCGTGTCGCAACGTTAGTCTTCCTGCTTTTATCTTTGAAGGACAAACGGAATATGGCCTGCAGGTTTACGGTCTCTGCCTCTCAAACGCAATTTTGAATGCGCTATATTTCCATATTTCTCATTTAAATTATACAACATGTTTCTGAATAATAGGTCATTTAAATACGATGGACAACCTTGAAACGAGCAATTTTATTTTCTCCTAGGCTCTCCTATCATCGTGATCAACAGATGCTATCATTATTGTTATCATTGTATGTGTTTTATATGCGAAATCGACACATTGCTTGTCCTATACTAGAATCTTTACAAGACATTTTAACCCTTTGCACTTGGAGCCACTTCGCCACAAAAAGTGCAAACAAGAATCACGTCGTATTACATAATGTAACTTATAAAGCATGTAATTTACTGTAATGGCACTTGAGCTTATATGAGTCTGTAGACATTGAGAAACACATTTATGTCAAAAATCAACATTTTATAGTATTCTGATACGTGATAATGTGTGACCAGTCAGAGATATGCATAGATTTCTTGGGGTTTCCATACTTTTTCCCCACTCTGTATACAGGGTATCCCAAAAGTCGGGGAGGAGCCGGAAATGGGGGGTAGCTGAGACGATTCTGAACAACTATTTCCTTTGCAAAAATGTCGGATGGGGCTTCGTTAAGGAGATATTAAGCGAAAACCCCGACCAATCAGAGCGCGCGTAGACCGTTGGAGCGGCCGCGGTAGCGAAGGCTACGCGCTGGCAGCCGCGCTTGTACTCGAATAAGTGACTCGACGTGCATCGAAGGACATTGACGCTGCCGCCTAGCGCGTAGCCTTTGCTACCGCGGCCGCTCGAACGGTCTACGCGCGCTCTGATTGGTCGGGGTTTTCTCTTAATATCTCCTTAACGAAGCTCCATCCGACATTTTTGCAAAGTAAATTGTTGTTCAGAATCGTCTCAACTACCCCCCATTTCCGGCTTCTCCCCGACTTTTGGGACACCCTGTATATCGTAATATACGTACCATATTTTTATTTGATTCTTCGTGATATTTGAATAGAAACCTTCAAGGAATCAAACACTTTTACAAGTTCTACGCTCTCATAAGTTTATCGTGTGTAATCACTAATAAAGTTTGCCTAGACTTGCGATGTCCCCTCAAAAGAGACATCCGAGTGCAAACGGTTAAAGCGCAGTAAGTATAAATACTAAATAGTTAAGAACTTAATAATCTTTGGCTTCGCAGTTAGCGATTCACCATTCAATACTAATTATGATTAGAAATGGCGCGCAGGAATTTTAATCGCGAGTCTTATTCGACGCTCGACTAGTTAACCGCGTTTACGAAATATGATTTACGCGAGGAACGCCCTAGGAAATTCTGGCATCTTGGGTTTCCATAATGCCAAGATTTGCCGCTCCCGGAGCCACCTAATCCAGTTGCATGCAAGAAGATCCTCTTATCTTGAGGACACGTTCTCTCGCTGAGTAAGACGATTATCTTCGGAACCTGGTGCAAGGGGAATGGAAGGAGGAGGCCTAGCGTAGCGTGAACGTGAAGTACGCCACGGTTATTTTTGCTACCCTATCGTTCGTCAACTGAAAAATTTCGTTTAACATTTATTGGTTTCCTCTTCTTCTCAAAATGCTTCTTGAGCATACCCTTGATTTCTCTAATTACGCAATGTGATATTGTGTTGCCGGCACGAAGCAATGGTGCGATCGAATCTCGAAACTCCTCAGCGCTCAGGGTATTAACGTAGTCGTGTTATTCCACGCTTCGACTGTCTGGGCTCACGGAACGAGCGGAAGATTGCAGGTGCGTGGAAACCATAACATCGAAAATCATACCGCCAGGCAATTTCGAAGATTGCCCTCAGAGTAGGATTCGTCGTTCCCGCGACTTGGATGGAAACGAAAGTTCACAGCGACTGAGGAGGGATATCTGCGTTCAAGGTGAACCGGCGGCCACCTGTTCCATTATGATTTTGACTCGGTAATCTGTGGCCCTCATGCAGGCCAGAATTGAATCGAATGTATCGTATTGCTTTCCAGCCTTATGTCGTCTTACATGTTAATTGTATTTTATGACTAATTTATACTTATTTATTTTATGATTAATTTATGACTTATAACTTCTACAGTGTTATATTCTAAGCTTGCTGGCTTTCAGGAACTCAGTTATAGCTCTAATTGCTCTAATATTTGGTCCTAGAAGGAACGTGCATTAGGGATACTTGTATGACATTCCAAACTGAATTTTGTATTAATGTTACCCTCGTCAGATTGTCGATTCAGTCACCAAGCGAGATCGGTTTACCGGTGAGAAATTATTTTCCTCCTCAGACCTACTGGTATCGATCCGCGGATTTAATTGCACGGGAGTTGGGGTATCTTCGGTTTATACCAGAAGGTTAGATCCTGATCCTCCTTAATCCCTCCTCAAACTGGTAACCTGAGATGTTTCGGTGTCGTATGAAGGGGCCGTACCCCGGACATCGGAGAACCCTTTCGAATTTACGTTTGTTTACCTATATAGCTTGCAAAATATGATATCTATTACCGCCGGGGATCAACGAACCGAAAGTGGAACACTGAGAACGGAAAGGTAATGCTAGATATGGGCTACATTCTAATTTAACCAATTGTCGTCTTATTGTTAATTATCGATCGAGTAAATATCGAAAATGAATTGTTGCAAGCAATGAACATCCTCGTTCATAAATATATGGGCACTTACTACCTTCAATGAATAATTAGTATACATCGTAAATTATTACTATACAACTATTGTTGGTAAATTCTATATTGGATTCTATTTGTTTCGAGCTTCTTGTTCCATTTCAACCATCGATCGAACAACAGTATGCAATTATTAACACTTCATCTATAGGAGGCTTATTCGCAGGATTTTCAATTTCAGTGTCCACTTACCGGAGCCCATTAACTGCGTTGTTAATTGTCTACTTATACCGCTTAATTTGCAGAAACGGACAAGGTTTTGACATACTTCCTTCTATGCGCTTAATGTCAGCTTAAATTTATACACTGAGGGTCCCAAAACGTGATTTGCACGTCGAGTTCCACACTGTTAGATTTTTGCGAAGAAACCGTTAGATTATAATTTGAATGTTTCATTTTCTCTGGTTCGAGTCCTTCAGTGACCGAAATAGCTGAATTTGGACCTAAGTTTTATGACCGGGTCATACGTGAACGCAGAAAACTTCGTCTATCGTCGCGCAGAGGATGGATGTCGGGGAATTCCCAAAGAGGGAGACTGCAGTGAAACAACGGTATGACTCTGTGCAATCTTCAGCCGTCGTAGAAATTCGACAGCATTGGGATCGAATGATTCGAGTGGACTGCGTCTCTCGCACCTTTTTTTATGTAAAACGCCTGTATCCAAATTTCATTTTGTTTTTTAAATATATTACACCAAGGAAGACTTAAAACATTGTATGATTCATTTAGCTAAATATTCAACACACTCAAATCCAAGGATTCTTCCTAGCTTTTGCCAATCTTTTGGCCTTCTGGTTTCTGTCGCAACAGATTTCGTGCGAAGATGGTCATAGGATCGACCGAGGACCGCGACGTGCATAAGTGTCTAGTCTTTAGAGACGCGCTGGTTGATTTACAGCTTCCTCTCGCATTGATCCTGCTGCTGCAGCAACGTCGAGCGGTAGCAGTGGCGGGCACCAACGATGGCAGGTGTAGTAACGACGGCACCAGGCGTCCAGCCTCGGTGCACGGAATTGTGCTGAGTTCGTGCTGGCAAGGCGACGTACGAGTGATTTGCATCGAGCCCCGCAGCCCAACGGGAGGAGCATAACGGGCCAGTTAAGCCACTCGACGCCGTTTCGTGTCTGCTGGTTGGTCACCGGTAATTAACAGGCTCCGTAAAGCACCGTATGAATCGAGTGGCAACGCGCGACATGCTCCAGAGACCGCGTCAAGATGCTTCCCGAACCGGGACTCCGTCGGCTTTTCTTGCGCCCTCCTGCTCCTAAGGCACAACCGACAATTAATTGTCACGGAAACGCTGTTGTTTCAACGGAACTACCCCCCGACGTTCCGTGTATACCATCCCCACGGTGTAATTTGTAGCCTTTGGCGGCAAGTTTTGGGATCCGAAACCGCGCCGTGACGCGAATCTCAGCGAGTTCTCGATTTCCAACCGAGGGAGGAACACGAGACGGTGCGGTTAGCTGCGATAGGGGCGTCGATGAGAATTCGGATCGAACACGAGTGCCGAACCGAGGCTGAGAGTGTCTAATTTCGAGCACAGTCCTCGAGTTACGCGGTCTCCAGTTAGGCGGATTCGTAGATACGTAGTTGCTTCGCGTATCTTCTTGCGTGCCTTTCCCATGTTCGTTTGTGCACAAAATATATATTTTCTGAAACTTTGTTTTCTTGCATTATATAAAATTGTAATGTTGTAATACATAGTACATATTTGTAATGTACTTTTCTTTTCTTTTATTTATACGTGAAGGAGCTGTATTATAAATTCTATCACGTTTCCACGTGGAATGAAACTGTCACCCGCCACGTGGCGTCAGAAGCATTTTCGTATAAAAATCCTGAACCAAGATCTCCCACGAGTGCTATTTACCAGACCCAATGGCTGTTCAGATGTCACCAAGCCTGTTTACAGCAGCAGTTTATGAATTGTCGTGGCCACTCGAGGCGCACGGCAATTCCAGTTTCAAAGAGAGCCTCTATACAGCGCTTGCATCTTCGTGGAACCACCTCAAACGCGATTCTAGCTGCGATGTCGCCGTGAAGAAGTGTTCGCCCCGATACTCGGCTATCTTCGCGTGCCACTCAGCATTGTGTCCCTTTAGCAAAACCCATTTGCTCTCTGTTAGAGTGTCCTGTAGCGACTGTGGAAGGAGAGGCCGCCGCCGACGAGGAAGAGATCGAGAGAAGAGGCTGGGAGAGCGGCGACGGCGTTCTATTTAATTAAGTTTGCATTGTATCGAAGTGCATGCTGCAGGAAAAGATCGTTATCGAACTTTCGCGAGATATGACGTTGGCTGGCCCGCCACACTTATCAGGGACGATCTGCCGTAGCAAATGAACGGTGGTTCGAAGGCTCACTCCTAACGAGATCGAGGACTCCGCCGGTGCGCACGTTCTTCCTGCTGCCGCTTCGCTGAACGAACGTCTCTCTGAGCTTCCACTCGGAATTTCTACATTTATAGCGAACGTCTCTCTGGGCTTCCACTCGGAATTTTTACATTTATAAACGAACACTTGCTAGCAGGAAACAACGATGCCTATAGTAGAATCGTTTACGAGGCGATAAAAACCTAAATAGTTGTATAGAAGCCATCAATGGTAGTCTCGAAATCAAACATTAACCCTTCAAATCCCAAGGAGTGATATATCGTTCCTCCATACACTTACAAAAAGGGCCAATAGCGATATATCCTTGCTCGAAGCTGTAAATGCTACAACTCATTCAAAACCATATGTTTACGTGTAACAATTATGAATAAAGAAAAAATAATTGGCAACATTTATTTTAACTGACAATAAATGATGTTTATTTACAAACAAAATTCAAGTTCAAGTTTTTGTAAAAATATTTTCATTACACAACTTTATTTTTCATTAAAGCTATAACGTTTTATTTTTATTTTTTTAGTAATAAAGAATGTCTAACATGTTTTTAATATTCTGTACAAATGTCATGAACCATAAAATAAAATTGATCGAAATGATATGTATCAGATATGTATAAAAAATTCTCCTGGCCCTCAAAGGGTTAATATTTCCATAAATTCAAGATGTTTGGATTCTTAGTTCCTGTTTGATATTTTTAATATCGTTGACAGGAAACTCGTTAACAAATGTTTTTAGTACGAATACAATGCTACAGGATACATTTTGATTACACGGTCTTTTGTCTATAGACGCTTCTTCATGAATTTCGATCGCTATCTCTCTTGTTATTGATTTTACAAACTCCCATATTTATTTGTATACGTTTCAGGATACACACCTATTTTTTTATGTAGATATATGAATTTATTAAACAAATATTCGAACCGAAGGGTCTCCAGTGGAAAAATATACGCGTTTCTGGTGTGTCCGATGTTTTAAATTCTATTCACCCGAAACTAAAATATGACATTGTTTCGTGTTCAATATGAGTGCAGGTATTGCCGGAACTAGAGCGAGAAATAATACTGAATATTTTCGGAAAAGCAATGCTTTATAGAAAAACAGTGAAATTTTACAGAAAAAGTTTAACATTGTTTTAAATAGTGAAAAATTGTAGATACGTGAAATTGTTTATTCTGTATTGAATCGAAATTCAATTTAGGTTATAAATAAATCCGATTAGAATCGAAATTTACGTAATGATTTACGTTCGATGTTAGAAATTCACAATCGGTGATCAATGTCGGTTACCATTACGGTTGCAACTAAAATTCATACTGGTTTGGATTAATAATCTAACCAAAATACGTATCTGTTTTCGATTAGCATTGTGGCCAGAAGTTGAAACACCGCGCGCCGTTTCAAATTACGATTATCAAATCGAAATGCCAAACGAGCCGTGTGTTTCAACTTCCATTCCAGTTTTGACTCCTTGGACGTGCGATGATAATAATAAACGTTCCTTGTGGGACGATGTCTGACGTTACGTTGGGGAATTTCGTTTTCTAGAACAAATGTACCACGCTGTATGGTCCGACGTGGATATACTGCGGTGAAAACGATAGATAGGAAAGGGGGGACGATAAAGTGGGCTGGCGAAGTTGCGGGAAATGTGACAATCGTCTCGACGCCGTCGGAACAAGCAAGAACGGAAGAGAGACTTGCAAGAAGTGGAATCGTCTTGGGGGTCGGTTCATAGTCTTTAAGAATAATTCACGGGGAGATCCGATAAATCAGGGGAGAACGATTTCGCGCGGATGTTCGAGTGAAAATCTGTTATTTACCCGTGATCGAATTTCAATCGAAGCAAACATTTAACAAGTGCGACGAGTCGATATTGATTCTTATTGATTGCCCACCACATCTTTTCCTCAAAAAACCTTGTTTTCATATCGTAAATCCACCTTTGCAATGTCTTAATAAAATCCACAGATGATAAAGGACTCGAATCGATGCTGATATGTACAGAAACGTCGAGGAACACGTTAATTCCGCGCGGATTTTTGAAGCGATTTCAGCGCGGAGTTACGTGACGACCGCCGCGCCGTACGTAACGTGATCACGTACATTATATTAAAAAAGCTTTCGCGCACGTGTCACCTTTTCGGTGTTGTGTATTATTACGAGTTATTAGTTGGAAACATCACGTTCGCGGCGTTTTACGAGCACGACAGATTATTTGCATTCATCGTGCGGCAAAAAGTAACCCGTTACACGATGGAATCGTCACAAAATATTCCGGGAATGCCACACTTTATCCTTGTGCCGGTGCGCATCGCGTGATGCTCGTTTGAAAAATCTCTATACGGGTAATTAAAGCTGGACGAGGGGGAACACGCGCTGCGTAATGAAATGCGCACAAACCCGCGCTTGAACGTGAATAGTAATCAGAACGCGTTCAAATTTATGAATTAGTTCGAAAGATACGCGGACAATTTGTCGCTGAAAATGTGGAAAAATACACGGACCTTTTATGCGAATTAAAACGACCATTTACTACTATTCTTTTTCGAAATCTCTGTTCCATCAGCTCTGGATCTATCTTTCCAAAAATGTCTACAAATAAAAATATTTCTACCCAATGCACGTAATGCATAATACTGCTGTCGTCCCTGCCTTTTTGGCGCATTCTACAAAATGGTCCAGAAACGTGATCCGCTTGTTCAATGTCTGCGATGCACAGCAATCTTTATCAAATAGATCCAAGATCGAGAAAAATAAAGTATAATAAAATTACAAAATTCTTCACACTGCGACTCCTATAATAAGGAAATTTCAATTGACCACTTTACGAGTGCAGAAGATTCGAGGTACAGAGAAGGAAGTGCAACTTGAACCCAGAAACCATCAACTACCTCAAGGACACTAAACTCTACAATAGCATGTAGTACCCCTCATCAAACCGAAATCCAATTGAATCTGTCGCTAATTACCAAGCAGTAGATGCGACGAAAAATCAAACCATATAATAACAAAAATTGCAAAATTACGTCACTTTCTATCCCCTCTCCCTTTGAAGCATCTACTTTAGGGAGCACCGAATTAACAGCTCGTTCGCAGTGCGATATTTGTTCTCAAAATTTGCAAATCGATAAGGTCGTCCCATTATTTCTGGGACGACGAATGTACGTATCGTTAATCTATTGTAATATCTGCATCAATTCGCTGTCAAACGCATTCCACCGAATGCATGCTCGGGACCAGGAACGAGGTACGGAGGCGTGGCGACGGGTTTTGCGTTGAATTCCAATTTTCGTCGTGCAATATTTATGAACTGCATTTATCCCGGAGAAATAGAACGGACCAGAAGCCGCGAATTTCTCTGTTCAGCCGTTACGTAATGCTGTTCCTGAAGGCGAACAAACGAGATAAATTTTAACCCGAAGGTTGCGCTCTTAATGAACCTTGCAACGGCGACAGGTAAATACGTAAATGGAGGGGGATGTTGGGGGGTTTACTTTCGACAAGCGACGTCGGTAAAGCACCCACTTTAATGAAACTTCGTCTGCAGGTAAGATAGACGAAGTCAAAGGCTTCTTGCTCGAGAGCGAGTCCTTGGGTAAAAAACACATCAAGTATGCATCAATTGCATACCGAGGGGTTTTTCGGCTTTTACATTCTCGGTAATTTTTTATTACAGATTCACGGTAAACGAGTTGGGACAATTCGGTGAACATAAGTCGAGCAGAAGTAACGCTCCGTGTAAGACCGATAAAACCTTTTTTTGTTGAAATTTGAAAAGGTTAATATATAAAGTTGTCTCGGATGAACGAGAGGAGAGAGTACAATGTTGCAAAAAGTCGAGAGCGATTGTCGGCACTGCGCGTTCAAATATGTTTCAAAAGAAATCGAATCGGCTGGCGAGTACGCGAGGAATACGAAGATACCAATCCGAGGCTCTGACATCTTTCGTTTTGGGGTAATGCGGTAGCTTGTAAAGATCATCTCCTGTCGTCATAACCGCGCGTTTAAAATGCCTCCTCTTAGCGGTAATGAATTTCTCTCAAAGATTAATTCGAAAGTCTTCATGCGTCACGGGATTTAACGAGGACCCGGTGACACGTGTTTCAGTTTCGGCTGGACGCCGCGTTATGCGCGCGCCGACGTGCATTATCTGCCATTCGAATCGGAAAAAAGCACGGTCTAATGAGCCATCCGGCGTCGTTAAAGTAGCCCTTTAAAGATTCAGCAATGATAAATCATCGTGATTACCTGTCAAGATATCAGTTCCTCTTTTTCTTCCGGCAATCTTCGATAGGTACAAATTAAGAGTACGTAATCTCCGACGGCGGCGCCACTAATTAAGATATTTACGCCATTATCGAAATTCCATGTCCCCTCATCTCGCCTGTTAATTGCCCCTTTATCTACCTAACCGAGTAACGTTTGCTTACTCGTTTACTAACCGTGTGCTGGGAGATTTCCTCCACAAATTGCGGATTCTATTTTGTTTATTCTTCTTGAGGTCGTGTTTTATCGTGGAATAAAGTATTGACTTCAATCGATGACGATGGATGAGAACGGTAAAATCTGACGGAAAAAACGTCACTGATCCGGTAACATATAAATGCCAGATGTTTAACGATCGACATAAAACAGACACGTCCCAAAAGTTATATCGCTAACGAATTATCCGATTGCAGTAAGTTGCGAGTCTCCGAGGAAATCGTCACGGCACGAACCAGCTCGATAGTCTTTCTCTCTTTTATATGAATCCTGCGCGTAAATACGCGAACCTTCACGGTTTCGTCGAAACGTATCGCATCTCAGCGCAGCGGCACCAGGGTCTAATAACTTTCGTTCAATCGCGGAAACGGAATCGAACGGCGACCGCGATTTACGTACCGCGTTGCGGGCACTTAGGCAATTTTCTCATTTAAGCAGCGCGATCAAAAGGATTATCGAATTGTGTGGTGTCGCTGAATTCTTAAATAAAATTTTGCTGGAATTTTTCTTGGCTACGATACTCTTAACCCATTCACTGTGAACAAGGGATAAGTTCATAGCCTGTTGAGCCACGAATTATTGCAAAAGAAGATCGTAAATTTTCCTTTTAAAGCAACAAATTTAATATCACTTTTTATTATCAAAATAATATCCTAGATTTCACATCTGTAATCCTTGCACTCGGATGTCCCCTTTGAGGGGACATCGTAAGTTTAGCAAATTTTGGCCTGTAAAGTCGTCCGCTAATATTATCAGCAATAGATAAACGCCTTGCATAGTCCACTATCGTACTGGAACGTTCATCCTTTCAGGGTTAATTGTATTTATGCAATGTCACCGACGCGACGCAAAGACGGAGGATGGTTCAGTGTGTTATTCCGTCTTCCGTGTTTCCACGCGAAACGACTATATCTCGTGTTCAGCGTCCCGTAAATTGCTTCAAAACGGCTCGGTATAATTACCACGGAATCCAGGAACATTAACGCGACGGTATTATGGTTCATTCCCCGATCTGCGTTAATCGCGTGCTCGTCTCCGATTCATTAACAGTTTCTGACAGATTTAGAGAGGAGAACCTCTGATTCGTTCGAACTTCTCACGGTGTTGTAGAAGAGACGTATAAAGAACACCCTTTTTTTCGTGAAAAAAATTCGTCCAAACTAAATTGTTTAATAACCCTTGTTATATATTATCTCTTTGTTGCAAAATTCTAAGTCCGATGTGGATAAAGCCAGCTCACTTCTTTCTTAGGAATAATTCTGATATCGTGTAGCTAATTGTAAGACTTTAAGCCGGATATCGTATAGATATGCTTTAAGCTTTGGCGATGAATCATGTTCTAACAATCTTTCGATTGCTTTCTCGTGATACGATGACGAACAGAATTGCATTTCAGTTATCTAGACTTATTTGAAGTGCGTGGTTGGAGACATGGACCTTCCCATCTAACAGGATATTCCAGACGTTACAAACCTACCTTGAATCCAATATGCAACTTTCTACGTCTGGTTTTCGATACTTCACAGGGAACAAATTATTTCCCCTCGAATCTTCTTAATATCGTAGGGAGATGGTCTTCACGGTAGACCAGAGAAGTTGCATCGAATGTCTCGGAGCGAGAATCGATCCTGGTTACTGGTCCGCGGCAGTGGAACCAGCCCTGTTCCGGGTGAGCAGAGGCTGGGCCTGATCTCGGGGTTTAAGTAATTTGTCGTTGCCGATAGGTTAATGTTATCCATCACTAAGCGGGAATTTACGATGTAATAAAGCCGCGGACCGACTTCCACGATCCATCTCCACCGTCTACTTCTCAACCCTCTTTCGCAGCGTCTCTGCCTAACCCTGGCTCTATCCTATGGCCTTATCGCAACCCCCATCGACTTCCGTGGCTTCCCTTGCCCTGAGGTTCGTTAAAACTCCTTCCAAAGCCGGATTTCTTGCAGAGCTTTGCGCCCAGTCTCCGCGATTAATTAATATGATCGAGTTCGCGGGACTCCGAGAAGAGAAAGATATTGCTCCGTTATCAGACCGTGGCCCCTGTATACTTCTTATCCGATCATCGCAAATTACGATGTAATCGAAGTTTTTTTTCTCCACGTTTGGACATTTTACTGACTAAGTGTGTCTTACACAGGTTTGGTACTTTAAGGGGGGAGTCTGGTCCAGCTAAAGTCTTTTTTCCAATGCACACCATTTTAACTTATAATGTATTTTTGTTCTTAAAACTTTTTTAACATATAAAGGTACGTTCAAAGAAGAAAATTTAACATCAAACATTTAATTTGGACATATCTATACAGAGTGTTCCAGAACTCCTGTAAGAACCGGAAATGGGGGGTAGCTGAGTAACTTTACAAAAATGTTAGTGATACACCGATTTTCAAGTTCAGCAGTTCCATAATCTTCAAAATAGCTGAGTATCCTTCATTAAATAATACGACAGTTATATATGAGGCAGTTTTGATTGATGTCGAGCCAGAATTCAAATGTCTTTTTACGAGAGACTACGTTTACTACCCCAAGTGACTAAATACTCGTCAGCCTCAAAAATAACGTAAAGTCACGTCCGCATCATAAAGCCAGTGTGGTAAGGACTCCATTAGAATCTTTTAACAAATACAATACGAGAGCTCTGCCCGCCTAAGATGCTTCGGCGCTGAGCGAGCTGGTCCGTGTTCAGTTTTACCTACTTGGTGCGCTCCGCTCCTAACTATATTTCAGGGTCGAATTTGATGCTATAACTTTGCGAAAGCATTCTGCACATGGTTAGGAAGATTTTTAAGCAGAAAAAATTGATTTTTTTAGATCTGCTAGACCAGACTCCCCCCTTAATAGTTTATATTTTGTTGGATAGCAAAGCGAAAATGGTTTTTTATTTTATTTTTTATTTTTATATTGGCAGCTTCAATTTATTTCGAGTATTATTTTGCAGAATGTAAAACGGGAATATTTGAGCTTTCAACGCGTGGATTGCCTCGTTTGACGCTCTATTGTTCTTTTTAAACCGCGTCGTGTATATTTTCACATGTGTTTACAGGCTCCAAAAAACAATCACTGCCAAACAGATTTGAGTGACTTCACGAATGAAACGTATTGAAAAATATATAGGAAGCTCAGGTATTCATGCGCCAATGGAACTTCAATTTCAATTTTTCATACATTTGACCCCTAAAGTAAACAAATGTTTGAATAAAGTAGTATTCGATGCTGGAAATATCTAGAATGTCCTCGATAGAAAATTTTCATTAACTTCTTTTGACAATCAATCTACGCGATAAAAATATTGAATTATTGGAAATCAATTACGAAAGATCGGTGTATCCGAATGGTTAATTCATCTTCTCGTCGTAGAAAACTGTCTCGATACAGACAGAAGTTTATAACAAAGAAATTACAAAATATCGATGGAACTCGGTGTCTGAGAAATGAAATCGGCCAATCTCGTCAATCGCTCTGACTGCGAGTTCGACGAACAAGGTAGAAGGTTTCTTCTCGGTGTCCGTGGAATACGATCGAGATGTTCTCTTCTTCTCTCGTGAAAGTTTATCGAATTGCGGGGAAACGGAGTCTCAACTTAGACTCCCTTAAGCATCGTCAAGCGTCGAACCAGAAACATGACGGATGCTTCTCTGTTGCAACAGAAAATGTGGAAGTCAATTTTTGTTGCAGAAAGAGGAAATGTACCCGACGGAATAAAGATTCTCTATTAAATCACCAATTTACTCTGATAGCTACTTCATTTGTAATCAAATTTCCACAAGTTTAAACTGGAATTTCTAATAGATTGTACTACGTGTCATTATTATCCTCTTAAGCACGGCTGTCTCTTTGCACAGCAGAGTTAAACGCGAATTATGCGTAAACGATACAGCACTGCAATGCATGACCGAATGCTGCTTTTTACGCGAGTACTTTGGAATGAAGTTCTCGATGATTAAATTATAGTTTTTCTCAAAGATGTGACACACATATAGTCCACCCCGTAAATATTCGTACCCTCCATCTCTATTGAAGAAGTTTGACTAAATTAAATAATAGTTTTGATATTATCAAATGAATTTTTCATTATAAATATGTATATATTTATATATACATCAACATATTTATACAAATATACACTTGGAAAAATCAAACCTACTATTTAATTTAAACACATTTCTTCAATAGATATAAAGGATTTATAGGTTTGACTGTATTGTATTAGAGACATCGTGTTCAGGAAGACGACATCCGCGAAAGCCACTATAGTAACGCATCGTACTTAAGAGGTTAACAACTGTGTAAAATATATATTCATCAATAAAACTATAGCATAAATCCAGCTATGCTTTCGACCAGTGTCGATTCGTCGTTCGCCAATGCTGTCGCTAGAACCGATATGATTGGCGCGCATCGACGGACGATTTTCTTTTATTCCGTCCACAATTGGCCGCGCGTTTTCCGTACCACGTGGCACGCGGAATAGGACTAACAAGGCATCGTAACCGTAACGCGCTCATGCGCGCCGCACCCCCTGCAACAGATGCCAACTCGCCTTCCTGGAGGCACCAATTAATCGTGGTATCATCACGCGACCGCGTTATATTGTGCACTCTTGCACGCGTGTACAACCGGCTCCGACCAGTGCGGCTCAAACTACGTTCGCCTGTACTTAACGAGGGTTGACCCGATCGTTGTCGGATTAGAATAAACCTGAAGTCATCCGACGTTCCCTGACCCAACCCGACCAGCGCGCGACGCTTTTCTAAGATTTCGACGCCGGGGTAGTACTTCCACGAACGTTCTCTCGGTAGTTAAATTATAACGATCCTTAACGTCCGAGTTAAGTAGCCTAAGTTCGCAGAGCCGATTACTCGACGAGTAAAATATTAGTTGGAAACAGGGTGCATTTATTAACAGTAACAAACGGTGGACGGTAACTTTTGCATATCCGCTGACAAAGTCCTTTGCAGACTGGTTGAGTCAGCGAGTGGAGACCACCTGGTTGGGAAGTAGAAACAATTCGCTCTTGTAAAGTTAAATTTTCCCTTTTCAAAAGAAACAGGTTGAGCTCAGTTTTCTCCAAAGTATATCAATATTAACTTTGCAGATATGTAATCGACGAGAATTCAAACAGGATAGTACAAAACTAAACTCAACAGTACATTATCACTTCGTAAATCACGCTTCCAGGAAATGGACGATCCTGGTTAACCGTCCCCGATCGTTTCCTTTTTGTTCAATAATGATACCCAGCCGTCTTCTCGACCAATCGTCACGTTTCTACGAGTGGAATACTCGAAACTCGTAATAACGTTTCCGCGAAATGGGCATCGCGAGTTGATCCAGGAAATCGAACATGGCGAGGATGGGGTAGACTTGCTGTCGTCATTATTAAGATTTCATGGCGCCTCATCCGGTAATACCATTGGTCGGGTAGGCCAGTCTGGAATCTACACCGGCTGTAATTCATTTCTGCGCCGATAAATAACTCTAATGACAGTTGAATGGCCAGGAAGGCGGGAATCACGGCCAACAAGGGCTCAGGTTGCAGGAACTCACGGGTTCCTGCCTTCTGTCTGCTAACGGGTCGATCGTCGTGAAAGCGATGCGAATCACGTTTACACGTTACCTACGGGCGCGGTGTCCTCACTCCGGATCATTAAACACGGATTTATAGAATTGATTATTCTAGAAATGGAAACGATACGCGTACGTCAGCTGGAAAATATGCAGAAATCCGTCCCGCGGACCGAGGGGAGAGGGAGGATTTACGAAGTTGTTTGAGTGGCTGGACGTAATGGTATCTTATCGGGTTATTTACTTATCGTAACGGGTATTTCATGAACGCGAACGGCGATCGTTTTATAGGATCCCGTGGAATTCTTGGCCTGTGTCGTAGCCAACCGCGCCGATGTACGGCATTACTCTTGTTCGTGATCTTTTCAGACCGTGACAATTCTATTGATATGTATAAGCGATAGCTCTTATTGATGTTCGCCTCTGGACGCTTGTGCAGTAGAACATCTATTATCTAATCGTTGGCTAAGGACTCCTGAGATCTTAACTGATCTTACACATTTTGTAGATTTTTTGTAGTTTAACCTATTACTATTTTCTGCTTAATTTGATTGTACACGAATCCAAGCAATTTGAGGAAATTCTTGTGAAAACGAGACTGAATAATGACTGGTAGGAGGAACTGTTGGAAAATAAAGGATAAAGGAATTCTACAATGGAAATGAAGAAACGGATAAGAAAGAATGTGCTTCTGATACTAACATCCACATACACACCGAGTTTGTATTCGCATCGCGGTATTCGTTGCATTTGCAACAAATCTCAGATGAGATAAAGCACAGAAAGAAAGCAGTTCTACTGAAACAGCTATAGAAAAGATGCGAACCAGCAGGTCAAATACGTACGAGCTTGAAGAGGATTGTTCCGGATAATCGAGGTTCTACTATACTTTACATTTCGAAAACTATCTCATAATACTGCGAAACAACTTTGCAAATGTAAATCCAAGTAAGTCGTCGAAACGATTTTCAAGATCAACGTAAAATTCACATTTTATCGTAGCGTATCATACTTTTATCAAAGGCAATATAGGATACTATACTGAAGACGATAATATAATTCTTAGATACCGTAATTATTAATTTAAAAGAATTTCATTGAACCTTTTAATTTTCATTAAACTTTTGCCCTTGCAAGTATCAATCACATCTTTCTTATACAACATTGAATTCTCCAGAATGCCTCGTATGTATTTCACAATAAGACATCTACCACTAATTTAAACTGTGACATACCTTTTCTGTAAACAATTTCATCGCGTCTCTTCACACTGCACCAATAAATACAATTAAATTACATAAGTCAATATTATTTCAGAATGAAACGAAGAAACTTCCCCTAAAACTCTTCAACATAATTACTCCTTTTATCACGGCGGTGAAATTATTTTCCAAAGCTGGATGTATCGCGTAACTGAAGGCCGTGGGTAGGCGAAACTTTGTTGCTATCTGCTGGCAATTGAATACAGCATTCCATTCCATACGATTATCCGAGTTAAAAAGGATTATGCAAAGGAAGAGTCCCGCTCGCCCTAATATTTCTACGCAATAAAAATTATACTTATTCAAATTTATTCATAAGCTTTTTCTATCTCGCGGAGATAATTGATACGGCAAGGAGGGGGGAGCGGAGGAGGACTGGCCAGTGAAATTAAATTTATCGACAAGAGGGAAGAGTTTTAGCGGGACTTTCTCAGGAAGGATTGCGTGTCGGAATGAAACAAAACGTAAGAAAAGCAACAGAGTCGGCGTAATTTTCGCAAAAGTCTGTGGATGATGCTGGCGTGCTCCTTTTTTCCCATTTTAACCGACTTCGAAAAGGAGGAGGTTACTCAATTCGACATGTATATATATATATATATATATATATATATATATATATTTTTTTTTTTAATGTCTGTTCACCGATTACACCGAGATGGCTTGACCAATCGGAATGAATCCTGTTGCATCTTGTAGAGCATGTTCCCCCAGTAATCCTGCTGTCAAGATTTTTTGCGATTTGTCATTTTTTATCCGTCTTTTTACCAAAAAACCGTGATTTTTAGATATGCTAGCCGATTACGTCGAGATGGCTTGATGAATCGGAGTGAAACCTCTTGCATCTTGTCGAATATTTCTTCCAGTTGGTCGAGTAAAAGAAACATTATGTGACTTGTCATTTTTTACCGGTTTTTTTTTTTAAACAGAAACATTTTGTCTTGCTTCTTACTTCGAGACGGATGGACTAATCA
>NC_071979.1:16620973-16719655 GCF_026283585.1 Hylaeus volcanicus | reverse complement strand
ATCACAGATGCAAAAATTTATGAATTTCTGTATTGTTTATGACTATTGATATCGCAAAATTTCTATTATATGATGTAACTCGGTGAGGAAATTACCGAGCGCGATGGAACCTTCCGCATTTCATAATAGATGAATTCGTGATGTTCCCATTTTCAAACATTTATGGACACTTTCGTTGTTTAAAATCATTGTTGGTGCAAAATTGCTATGCTCTGGTGTAGCTCGACAAGGAATTTACCAAACGCAATCAATCCTTTCACATGTATTTGCACATGTATTCCTGATAATCCCATTTGCAATTATACAAGGTGTCCAAAAAATGTTGGATGTCCTTGAATCGGGAGTTGCCCCGCAGGCGCTCCTCCGGCATACTCGCGCTCTGATTGGTCGGGAGTTTCTGTTTCTGGAATATCTTCTTAACGAAGCCTCGGGCAACATTTTCGCTAAGGAAAGATTGTTTCAACGCCCCCTCCCCCGCGGAACAAGCCTTTTCAAGGACCTCCAACAAAACTGCTCTGTCGGTAATGCAGACTACTCTGCCGGTAATGCAGATTGCTCGGCCGATAATGCAGATTACTCTGTCGGCAATACAGATTACTCTGTCGGTAATGCAGATTACTCTGTCGGTAATGCAGATTGTTCTGTCGGTAATGCAGACTGCTCTGTCGGTAATTCAGATTACTCTGTCGGTAATTCAGATTACTCTGTCGGTAATGTAGAGTACTCTGTCGATAATGCAGATTGTTCTGTCGGTAATGCAGATTGCTCTGTCGGTAATGTAGACTACTCTGTCGATAATGCAGAGTACTCTGTCGGTAATGCAGATTGCTCTGGTGGTAATGCAGAGCACTGTGTCGGTAATGCAGATTGCTCTGGTGGTAATGCAGAGCACTGTGTCGGTAATGCAGAGTACTCTGTCGGTAATGCAGGTTGTTCTGTCGGTAATGCAGATTGTTCTGTCAGTAATGCAGATTGCTCTGTCGGTAATGCAGATTGTTCTGTCGGCAATGCAGAGTACTCTGTCGGTAATGCAGATTGCTCTGGTGGTAATGCAGAGCACTCTGTCGGTAATGCAGATTGTTCTGTCGGTAATGCAGAGTGCTATGTCGGTAATGCAACGTACTCTGTCGGTAATGCAGATTGCTCGGCCGATAATGCAGATTACTCTGTCGGTAATGCAATTATTTCATTCTTTTTACTCCATTTCCCCTTACTTCTAAGCAATTGTATCTAGAGTAGAAATTATTTCATACTTTTCACTGCACTTTTTTGGAAGTCGGTTAAATTTTTTTTCCAAAAAATTATTTTATCGTTATAATGTTCCAAGTTTCGTTGAGGGGAAAGGAAAGTAATGCTTCCTTAAGTGAAAAGAGAACGAGGCGAACGCATCCGTGGCATAATGAAAACTTCAGCGGAGGAGCTCATTAGCCACGATATTAACCCCTTTGTGGATAGATATTCCGAGGTACAGATACCAGAAATACGCAGGGAAATCACATATATACATATAATAATTACCTGCAACTAACACGAGAATCGTTTTATTTATCATCTCGTATAATCAACGTGGTATCTTGTGAATTTGGTTTCGTTCAGTGGCAAGTTTTTAATTATGCTATGCACGGCATTTTTCAAGTAGAAATGAAATTCACTAATGTTACAGAAATTATAGAAGAATTCTCAAAATGCATCCCTTGTTTGACTTTTGCGATGAGTTTTGGTCCATTTTTTTTACTATGTCCTTATATTCAATGATTCGCGTGTGAACGTTGAACGCACTCGATGTTCACGAATTACCGCAACAGGAGGAAACAACACGCGCTGACACTTTTGAAACCGAAACAGCGGAAAATGTACGAATTAAATTCCAAATGTTGGCTCGAATTAACATCGAACGGATGCCGCGATGAAAATACCGAAAACGGCAAAAACGGAGGGATTTTGTCCCCAACTTTTACGAGCTTCATGATATATTTTATTATTCAATGAATTTTTCGCCCGTTCGAGCTCGGATTGATGTGAAAAAATCGTTGTAACCATCGGAAACGCTCGTGTTCGCATATTTCACGGACGTTATAAACGATGTGCCGTTCCGGAAGCGTATATGCAATTTTGGTAGAAATTTTGTATAGGAAATAGCCCAAACCGTCTGGCTTCGTCCCTTTCGTTTTTACAAGAGTTTCTTGCTGGAAAGTATTGTGTTAATGTGCTAAATAAAAATGATACATGGCGAAATGTAATTTAAGTTGTTCAATTTATTGCAGTGTGTAGTTAGGTGCTCTTAACTTCAAGTTCTCCGAACAATAGGGGGTCCCGTAACAGTTTAATTGAAATCCAGAAGTAATCGGTCGAACGTGCACGGGGTTAAAGCGACTTACAAATTGTCGACGTTTACAAGTTTACTGGATTTTCAAGAATTGAATGAAAAATCGGGCTATTCGTTTGTGACTTATCTTTTTCATAAAAAGAACTTTTCTCGATACTTTTCTTTCCGAGAAACATGCACAACTTACTGTTATGTTTAAACAAAGGAAAGTGCTTGCTCAGCTGATCATAATCTCGCTGTATTGGCATTAAGTACACTGCAAAGATAAATAAAATAAACATTGCTACTAGAATTGGATTATTACGGATTTTCTTCCCGAGCAATGTACATACTATAGCGATCATCAATTTTATAATCATTCTGTCATTTGACGTATTTAATCTCCGCAAGGTGTATTACGTAAGTGTAGTTATTGATGAGGGGGCTGATGATCAGGCACGTTTTAACAATAGTTATTCTCCGTTAGCTTTTATTATTTCTCTAGAATGTGGAATATTAATAAAGAATCTTTTCTAATAGTAATTTTATAAGGTTCTAAAAAATTGTATTGCACTCTTTTTGCTAAACCATAAACTCAGAACCTCATTAGCTGTATGAAAGTGTAAATAAAATGATCGGTGAAGTGTAATGATGAGCAAAGAATAATTCCAAGGTTGGTAACTCCATCAGTGGGCTGGAGTGCAAATATGTACGAGTGTGGGAATATACTACTGCTATTCTGGACAAAGTTTATTATACAACATCTATTGACATTAAAATGCAATTTGTTGTGCTGTTATCGCGCTTGAAGCCTGTGAATAATCGACTATAGGCAAAAGTAATCCTACTCAGAAATTGGGGTCAAAGAAAGGTGGAACATTAGAGTTCACGTGTGATTTATCACAATCTTCTATGCTATCAAACCTGTTCATCAATTGTCTCTAGAACTTTACACTTTGCTGCATACTTTCTCATCTTATTATCCCAATTTACACCGTTTCTTTTCCTTTCATTTATCTCTGTTATTATATAAACTCATTTGTCATATTCTTCTTCTAGTGATGTTTAAATCCTTAAGAAACATGCTCAAGTTTTTTATAGATAGTTTCATTGTACTCTTGTTGCATTATTCTCGATTATAGATTAATAAAAAACCTTATAAATTACTTTCTGTTATACTCGATATTCCATATCACGTTCTGGCGCAATAAAGATATATTGTTATAATTATTCACCGTTCTGCTTCATTTGTTTAACGTACTGTTTCAATCGGGAATAGCCTTAAATTGTTTGAATTATGAGGGTACCGTAGAAAGTTTGTTACATCAGATGTTGGCTGGTTTAATTAAATTTTCATATAAATTACCTTTCTTAGCCATATTTACCACTGCTATCTGACATTTCTGTAATGTTTCATTCATAACACTCTTATTACCGCTGAACCTCATCTTCTTCTGCATCCTGAATATCAATCATACCAGTTGCTTTCATCACTGGTTCTATCAACTTCTGATTACTATCATCGTGTTTAAGGATCACTCTAATATTATTCATAAGCAAGTTTGTGTGCGTAGAGATTAAGGGATATTAATTTTCCAGTCAGAATGAAGCTGTTATTTATTTTATGTTACGATTCTTTGCTTTAAAATTAGCTTTAAATTGTACACTTATGTTGCTATGTACTATATGTTGCAATTGTATTCGCAACATTAATATATCAAAATGTAAATTCTTTTCTGTGTGTTAAATTAATTAACATAATTATAACACGGATTTTATCAAAGCTTATTAATATTATAACAGGATTTACAAATAATGGTATAGCAGAATTTCTTGAGTGAATTATTTTTAATTGTTAATTTAGTAAAATGTATTACTATTACAAATCAGTTTGAAGCAACAAAATCGCCATGCTTTAATTTGTATTAAAAGTGTTGTAAAGAATTTCATTATGGGCAATTGTAGGCTCTTCGCGGTAAAATGATTTTGTAGTAACTATCGATCCGGCGCGACTGGAAACAAGCGTAACGAGAAAATACAAGACCATGTTATTACGTGAAATTACGTTAGTCTGATTGAAGTCGGTACGATATTACGATTCAATCGATTCCGACGACGCGTTTCTACGTGTTCACCAATTGTCGGCTAGGGCACAATCGTGGTATCTACATATGCCAATCCGTCAAATTCTGGCTGATTTGCCCACTTGCTTTGATTACTCTGTCAATCTGCGATGCGACGATCTGTTCATTTGCCGACCGTACCGCAGGAATATCGAAGTAACATTATGAAAATGGAGTGGACTGATGTGCAACCGATTACAATTTTCCCTTTTACTTTCTCTTGTTATTATTATACAGGGTGTCCCAAATTTAAATGTCTAAACTTTGGGAGCGTATAGGGTACCAAAAAACTAAGAAAAAACTTTAGGTGATTTGCTCGTTTATGCTCCGTTTTCGAGAAAATCGTGAAAAAAGGAACAACCAAGTTTTTGTCGTTTTATATTTACGTATACTGTTATCACTTATTTATTGCAAACACTGTTCAAAATGATGACCTCTTGCTGCAATGCATGCATTATATCTACACGTTACCACTTGAATTGGAGCTTGACATTGCTCTTGGGATATTTACTGTACTGCAGCAACGATTCGGCTTCTCAGTTATTCTCTCGAGTCGATTAGTATCGACTAAATCTTCTACTTCAAAACTCCAAACAAGAAACAAATTTACAGGATAAAATCAAGTGCTTACATTTGTTTGGAGTCTGTATAGCTCGGGATCGCTAAACCCGTACTATAGCTGCGTACGCGCATGCTACAGCACCTGAAACTATATTACATTTTGAGTTTCATTTGTATTGCGAAAACTGCCTCAAATGTGATTGAATAAATTCGCAAATAATGCTTATCAAGCCAAAGAAAGAACGAGCAATCATACCCCTCGAGGCAGTTCTTTGTTGCATCCAGCACACAGACCTCGAGGTCGCTTTTCCAGCAAATCTCTTGCAACGAAAGGAGGAGAAAGGTGCATGGAAAATCTCATTTAGCATCGGATATTGCATGCAGGGTACGTGTCACCTTGCAACGATAGTCGAACACTCCAACGATCCTTTGTTGGTCTGAACGAATCGACGTCGGACCGTTTTTGTCCCTTTCGCGAGGTCCGGCCACGACGCTCGTGCAAAATTATTGCTCTCCACCTACGAGTAACTGGATCTAGGTGCCTTCCAAGTGGAACAAAGCATGGCGAGGCGGTTAGGCGAGGGTGTGCAAGGGAACGCTGCAGAATGTGCCGCGCTACGCCGCGAAACGCATTACACCGAGAGCACCACCTTTGTGACGAAGGTAACCTCGTGCACGGTGAACCGCGTTATCGGTACTCCCTGGTAAACGTGTATCTCGCCTTCCCGCGAAAATGCTTGATATTTCCTGAAACGTTCCCCACATTACGACTACTCGGCTTTACGAGTGATCCCGACGGCGTTCACTATTTCCAGGGCGTCCCTGTTCGATGAACACGCTTCCGCGAAGGCAACGGAGCAAACGAAGCTCCTGTTAGAAAAATAAATAATGTCTGGTAGAGCAACAGGATTCACTTTTCTGTCTTTATTTAGCAAACTGCGCTGTTGCATATTTGCACGGAAACCACTTGTACAATCATGACGAGATTTAATACTGATTAATTGCATGCGGAATTATTGGTTAACTGCGGTTGGAATTTATTGGAAGTGAAACTGACCCTGCGGCAACGTTCGAGGATTAATCACGCGCACAATTTGTCTCTGGAGCGTCTAACCAGACATGAGTAATACTGATAGAGCTGCTTCTTCGAAATGGAAAAAGGAGGCTGCTCCTCTGGGGATTAGGGGAATTATTTCGTTAAGGAAACAGCTACTATTACAGTGTGTATGTATTAGTTACAATACAGTCTATGCTTGTCAGATTAATGTAATATTAATTTCCACACGTTTGATGTTTTAAATTCGCAGAAAGATTGTAAATAAAATCATAACTAAGCTATGCCACAGGTATCAAAGTTTCATATTTCACGTGCAACGTGATTTGCGAATGGAATATCAATGGAGATACTCATAACACAGTCGTTCAGTCTCCTTATATGTCTGACGTTCGACGCCACTGGAATACAGATAACACGTTCGTTTGACACGTGCCCGTCAAGTGGAAAATAATCCAGAAAAATGCTCCGCTCGGGGAGGCACGAAAGTTCCGAGCTACGTAACAATCGTCTGACGGGCCGATCAACGAGCTCGCCTCTTCGCGGAGCAATATTTCAAACTAACTCTTTCTGGCGCAAAGGAAACGCTTCGCGTCCGATTATTAATTAACTCGTCAGCCGTGAGATTATAAACCTCACAGTAACCTTAATAAACCTGTTATACACCAACTTCAATCTAATTTCACCGATACTTTCGGTTCACTTCATTTATCCTTAGTCCGAGCTATTTTAGTTAAACGAGGTATCATCTTTAATTCAATCGAACTTCTTTATTTTTTAAATTTATTCTCGATATATGGAATTTAAGCTTAATTAAATTAGCCACTACAACTCTGTTTTTATTACATTTTATTTGTAGCGATCCTTTTCAAGCAGTAATGACTTCCGTGCGTTACTCGTTTCATTAATGAACCACCGGCGATCCACACGCTTTGATAAGAGTTATCATTAAAATTCTGTTATAAAATCGCCTTCGCGTGGGTCCTGTGAATGACGGGGAGTCCAATCACCGCGGAAAAGAGGAGTGCACGCCACTAACCTTCGGGCGAGAGGGAACGAGTGCAACAGGAACGAGTGGAGAACTCTCGAGGCACGCGTGTATGCAACAGAAAGAAAACGCAGCCCTGGACGTTCTTCTTCTTGTTCGTTTTTCGACGGGTCGACACTCGATGGGTCGACGCGGCCGTTAATTAGACCGGCTGGCGACTTGCCCCCTGGCTGCACTTGGCAATTGCAACAGCGGCTTAAGAATTCAAGGTGGCGTAATCTCTTCCCCATGTGCGTACTGCTGGGAAGAACTGGGACGGGGGCTAAAATATTTCACCATATTACACGCATAGTTTAGCACGCGAGCCAGCGTCTGGCGTCGTAACTGCCGACCCTTATTCGCTGGTCTCTCCTTCCTTTCCCTTCTTTTCCTACCCTTTTTTTTGTTGGTTTACTTATGGAATCATAAAGAAGGGAAATGTTGCGATCAAGAAACATTTAGAGAAAATATTTTTGACAGAAGTCATGTACTTCATCGTCACGAAAATTGCTACTTTCATCCAACGAAATGGCGTGCAAATATTACCATCGAAACTATAGTTATAAATGATCGAGTGTAAAGGCCCAGAACGAACTTCTACACCTGGTAGATACAAATATCGGCCGTCTCTGTGCAACAGAGGGTTAAAAACTCTCGAGAACTCTCGCGCATAATCGGTACTCGGTATCCCATTCGTTGAATGCACGCTTCAGAGATCGTCCAGAAGTTTTCGAGCCGATCGAGCATCGGATTTCGTGTTACCAGGCGATTCCGGTTCGCGAGCATCCGCGCCGCTCTCTCGCCTATTAGGTATCCGTAATGGGCGTTCCTATTCGATCGTATAAACGTTTATTGCTGTACCGATCTTTCAATTCGAAAGAAAACACGACGCTCTTAGCCGTGTACAGCCGCGTTTACAACGTCGTTCGCTCGTTCGATCGCCGCTGCGCGCTCTCCGCCTCCCTCCCCACCCCCGGTTGAAAAATTAACGTCCAGGAAGTAATAAGAAAATGCAACGGCATTAATACGGAATACCGTCGAACCGATCGATCGGACGCATAAATTCTCCGCTCGAATTCGCGGCGTGCAGTCGACCTGGACAGCTCGTTGCGCAACGCGTCCTTTCCAACTTGTTAGTTATCCATGATTGAATTTTTTTCTTACGGAGTTTTTCAAATTCCTGCACGTGGTACGCCGAGAGAAACTCTCTGGATGGACCACCCCTTTTGGTGAAAACGGCGGATAGGCTCTGCATCGTGGATTTGTTGGTATTTTAACACTTTGCACTCGTATGTCCCCTATGACAGGACATCATAAGTCTACCAAATTTTATTAGTGGTTATGCAGAATAAATTTAATCTAGGGCAAATTTTTTAAAAATGCCTGTTTCCTCGAAGTTTTCTTATTGAAATACCGTCAGAAAGCAAACCAAAATATGGAGTATATACAGAGATTTAGAGAACAATATACGATATGAGCAAAGGGTTTCTTAGAAAAGGCTTCAGGGTTCTGTTTTCAATCATAAAATATGCTTGTCAATGTGACGTGGACACTTTCAATTATGTTTAATTAGAATCATGTATACTTTAATTAAAATATATCGATTGAACATATTCAATATACATACAGTATATATAATACATCAAAGAATATATGGAATACATTAAAAACAATATTCTGAAGCTTCTTTTGAAAGATCCTTTATGTTTGCAGTGGTGTCAACGTTTCAAGAAAGCTATAAGAATTTATAATAAAGTTTAATAATACCAATGTTTCCAATGTTAGATTATTTAATGTAATGCGATTCCTATTCACACATTTTGCAACGAGATGGTGAAGAGTGCAAAGGGTTAAGGTTTTGAAAACAGTTGAAACTGGTGGTCTGCGCATCTGGAAAGGCCAACGAGTGCAAGAGCCTAATGATGAACCTGTGATTTACGATGCGTCAGTCATTGTGCAGTACAAAGCAGTACATTTCTGAAAGTGTAGAAAAATGAAGAAATTTATGACGTTGGAGCCACTTCCTTCGACTCCTTGCGTTACTCCCAGGGTTTGTAAACGTCCAAGGGTTTCGATGGACCATAACGAGAACCCAATTTCCCCAATGACTTAACATCGACTAAAATGGCCACGTGATCCAGAACAGCGGCTTTGTAGAGGCGTGGAGTATTTAATAATGTCCATTAAAAAATAATTGCGCATTCCATGAAATGGTAGCTTTTAAGCCGCGGCATACATTACCGTTGGCGAGAACTGCCCGGTCGGATTCACAAAGGATCCAGGGCCACGCGGAATTTTTCATGAAAGTTAAACCTCCGTCTGAAATTACTTATTCGTTCCGGCTGTTTCGCTCGAATAAATATGCTTTGAAGTGTTACTGTGGCCGCGTCGCTCCATTGCGACGGTGTCCGTCGCCAGCGAAGTGCCGCTCGTGCGTCGCGACGCCGACGGAAATTTCGACGGAAATCTGGAACTGTCAGAGAGTTTTCCCTGGATTCTTATAAATACAGTAGACATAGGTGTGTGCATGAGTGAATGATTTGAAATAAGGAGCATTTGAAATTTACATTAAAGGTGCTAGGTCAATAAAAGCAGTTTGGGGTATCGATTAGTGTGCTAGATTTATGAGAGTTTCATAGCTATCTATCTCCTTCAATTGCGTCTTGGAGAGTACTCGGTTACTTCTTTTGAACTCTGATTATCACAAGGGTCATCCAATCATAAGAGCAGTTACAGATGGAATAGCTCAGTTAAGTCTTCGGTACTACTTGAAAATGTTTTCAAAGTTTGGATATTACAATGGACGTTGAATAATAAGAGTAGCAACGGACAGGCTACCGAAGTTTAATAACATAATTGACGCATTGCGGTTTACCTTGCTTTCGCTGCAATCAATACTTATTAAATCGTTGCCTGGTTGTACCGTCACGACCTGAACTGACGCATTTTGGAGAGTTGAAGCAGGTTCTAGAATAAAATGTTGCCCATCTCATTCATTCGTATTCTCACAGGGATCTCGTCTTACGTAGATGTCGTTGGATTGCGGTTGCAACCCCCTCCCGATGAATTTGATTCGACTCGCGGACCGATCCACTGTGATTCTGATGCGTGACAACTTTTTTGCCTGCAAATGGAGAAACGCGGCTGACCGTATCGAATGTCCGTTCTTCGTCGAGGTCTTTTTAAAAACCGCGGTGTAAAAATGATATCTTGAAAAATTACCAGTCACTTAGCAAAAAAAAACGCGATTGAACACGAAAAGGCTGGCGCTTCGATGCGGTTGAACCCACAAGATTTCAGTTTAAACCTCCCCTGACACTTTCGGTATCCAACTTCAATATCGAAAGATACATTGGAATTAAATCGGTGTGCTTCTTCATCTAGAGAAATACGAGAAAAGAACACTTTACTTAATATGTAAATACACACACAGACGTAAGTGGGGATATGTAGGCAATCCCATAAATATTCGTACCCTTTTATGTTTATTGAAGAAATTTGACGAAATTAAATAATGGTCTCAGGGGCCCATTTTTTGTTGGTTAAAACTTATCAAATCTTGTAGTTACTAGATATTTAGTTCTGTTAAGAAAGTGTTCACATATTTCTGAGCAGAAGTGTAAGTCGAGGACTCACTGTGCACACTATAGTTTACTAAAAATGAAAAGTTAAATTCTTCCATCAACCTCTCAACAAGTTTATCAATGAAGTACACTAAACCTGTCGAGAATAAAGTAAGTTTCAAAAAATAGAATCGTTTCTTTAATAAATATTTAAATGCTGTCAGTGAGAGAAAGCAAGAAGATTCTCGAAATGAATGTGTTGAGCGCAGCTCATTAAATATGTTCGAAGTTGGCAAGAACGAAACGATCGTCTCATTTGTTTCATTATCTCTCACCGACGAGATTTCTCGATGCTGGCCAGAGAGCGGTGCTCTTTCGGTCGCTTGGCGAAATTAATAATCCACGTCGCGGCGCGACTTTCGAACGCCGGTCCACGGAACCTCTGCACGAACTCGGTATCGGGGAAGTCCCGATACCGTGCTGGTTAATTCGAGTCGTCCACGAAAAAAAGGGGACTCTTCAGCGCCGCTAACGATACCTCTTCCGTTTGAAAAATGGCCGCACCGTAATAGCGGCTGGCTAAGTACCTCGGGCCACGCTGTCGACTATTCGTCATAATCTGTTCGCGTTCCCGGATCTGCTCCAAGCCTGAACGCGAAACTTTACGGTGGGCCGTTGTGGGTCAGCCAGAGATGGGCGAAATTATCATCTGGATACGACAATTCCAGAAAAACCTAAAGAACGAGCGAAACGCACATCCATCGAATGATCCTCGGAATGAATGATCCTCGGAACCCCTTATTTCAGAATAATTACGCGTTAAAAACAAGCGCATTAAATTGTTTCGCAAATTATTATTATCGCCTTTGCGAGGCTTCTTCGGTTCAACGCGCTAAACCGTGTCAGCTTCCGCTCGACGAGATCGCACGTTCGGGAGAAACGTGCAGAAGGAAGATTCCGCAAGTTGCTCGCGCGACACGTCTCTTCTCGCGATCCTCGTCGACCTAATTATACCATCGCAATACCAGGACACCGTCGCGATTTATTCCTGCTACGAGGATCAGAAACGCTCGTCCCCTCTGCGCAGGAAAATTTAATTAGAGTGCTTTCTAATTTCTAACACCGGTCGTGTCAGTAGGACACGCTAGCAATTTGCCCCGAAAATTATTATAATCAACCCTCGCTATTTCCTGGCCGTGGTGGCATGAAAAGTATAAATTTTCCTGTCCGTTCGACGCGAGTTAATGATACCAATTAAACACTTTATTGATTTCTCGGACACCTAATTATATTCCGCGAGCAGCCGCAAAAGAAACGCGTTAAAGTGAACGCAAAATAGTTACCGTTGTCAAAATTATTTGCGGCGACAATTGTTTGTTTGAAATATTAATTAAGGGGCGTCATTGTTCGTAGAGGTCGATATTTGTATTATAAAAAATACAATTAATATAAAAACAATGTTCACTCCGTTTTTAAATGGAAAATAAGGACAAGGTTGCGTCGTCTATGATAACTTTGGTTTGGTACTCGATAGAGTTTGACTTCACGTTTCAGGATACCGTAACCGAGTAGGATTACTCTACTCTGGTTGCCTGCCCCTTTGAAGAACAGTTTTGTGCCTCTACTTCAGCGATTTAATGAATGCAGTTTTCCCAAAATCTGAATGAGTATAATCTTCTCATATCAGTTCGCCTCTAATGGTGTATACCTTTCGTGTTTTTGCTATATTTTTTAAGGGAACATTGAATGAAAATTTGAGGCAAAATATACTGAACCGTGGACTCGTGACCGCTATTAACGAGTGACGAAATAAATTGGAGGGTATGCTTGTAAAAACCATATGAAGACCAAGGGGGAAAAACTCATTATGCCCAAAAATTAAATAATCGAGAAAATCGTGACTGTAGTTTACATAACCTCTAGGGGTATTAATAGTGGTTTAAAAATTCGGCAAAAGTATGTATTTTGAAGTTTAATATATCCAGTTTAAGAAACATAATTGGTTTTTCCCCATTACAGATTTTTTCCTCCCTTTTCTGTCAAAACGGTTGATTATATCGATTTTTCGATTGCATAAATCGATTCCTTGCCTCTTTTTCCACTAGATGGCATGCATGTTTCAATTTCGATAAAAATGGGAGATAATCAGTTTTACCCCCTTGGTCTTCATATTTATTCAGCTATCTTCTTGTTTTTGAAAGAGACTTCACAGGATCGGTCAACTTTCATGACAGAATAAAATGATCACTGTGTACTCAACGGATGACGATTCTAAAAATATCGAGTTTAATAACGGGACAATGAAAAAATTAGAAAATTGCACACGTGCAATGTATAATCTGCATCTGATCATAGCAAAGCGCACAAAACGATTTCTGAGTAATTGACGTCCGCAAACGGGTGTCTTCTCTCGTTAAAGAGGATTATCGTTACTTCGAATGTCAGCGATCGTCTCGCATGAGCAATAACGGCGCGAGAATATGCGAAAACTGGAGGAACAGTGTATGCACATGCACACGGTTTCATTCGCTTCCTTCCATAGAACCAACGGGATAGAGTGAACATTATGGATGGGGAAGGGGTACAAAGGATCTTATTTTTCAATTTCTTCGGCTTTGAATCGACTTCGAAATTGCTTTCCTTCTGGTTCCTCTGTCTGCATCGATTCTTTGCCTTCCCCCTCAAAGGAATTTCAGGTATACCGCGGCATATGCAACACTACCGAATGTTTATTGATGCAGTAGGCGGTATTGGATATTATTAGATGGCACTAGCTGCTCACTGTTAGATATTACTAGGTAACAGCAAATAGGCAATGCAAAAGCTCTATTTCATGTAAAGTAAATTAAGCCGATCATTGCACAAATCGATTAACTCCATAAAACAAAACGTTGAGAAATGAGATGAAATAATGTACAAACAATAATAATAAAGAATAATGGAATGCAATAATGTTTGTCGTTTAATGGTGTTAATCTTTATTATTCAGGAAAGGTATTGCAAATATAAAAAGTTATGACTATACCAACTGCTTTGTTACTTATATTTAAAAGTGCAGTTGCATTTTTCTGATGTACCGATGCACAAAAGTGCATAAAATTAGTTGCATGTTATGCGCCATCCAAAACCATTTAACTTTCACTCATAACATTTTTTTCTATTCCTAACCGTTTAGGAGGTACAGCCTGTTCCAGTTGCATGGGGCACCCTGTATATTTCATATATGTACATGCACTATGAACACTTTTAAAATCATTTTTCTATAAAAACAAAAGCTCCTATCGTTTATTTTAAGAACATTTAGTAATCGATATTGCCAAGGTATGACGCGTAATAAAAGGGGCAAATGTCAACGTCTTCCGCGGCGTATATATGTACTGAATTTAATTTTAATTCTGTGGCGCACCGAGGGCAGCATCAATTAAACATTCTTTGTCGAAATTTTGCACACAGCTTGCAATTTCCGGGGTAACGAACCGAAATGGAAACCGCTTGTAACGAGGAAACCGACGGCGTTGCGAGCAGACTGCATGAGCCGGCAGTTGCTTCTGGGAACGTGTATAAATTTCGAGCGCGTCGCAGATTCTTTTCTCATAAAAAAGATATTTTCGCTGTGAGAAGCACATCGTTGAATCAAAGGTATCCGCTAGTCTCTGAAATATTAAAAGGTAAAAAGATCTAAACTGGAAACTAGTGCTCCGAAATTTCGTTATTTGACAATATTTTTGGTGAGACCCACGTTTCTTTGAAGTACAAAAATGATTGAATAATATATCAAAAAGTTCCTTATAAAAAATGCGCAGTAAATGAAACCTTATACTTTTCTGTGAGAAATTTATGTAGTTTTATGTCTATAATTTATGTTCGAAGTAGTCTTGAAACGGAAGGGTAACGCGTGGAACATTTCTCGTGAAGTTAAAGATAAAATTTTAATTAGAAATTACCGCCAGGTCTATAAAGATAACATGTTTTTATGCAATGTGCAACGAAAAAAGGCAACTAAATCACTTGTAGCGCTATAACGAAATGTTTATGGGCCATTTTCCACTTTAATGCGTATTACACGCTTCTGAAGTCTTGTCTTTATCTGTTACACTGTAACAATTTTTTCATTACACACTGTTGGAATTTTACCAATTATAAGAGAAATTAATTCTGTTACACAATCTTGAATGTCGACAATATTAATTAAAATTGAGATGAAGTACCATTACTTTTACGATCATTATAGATTACAGCTGTTATTTCATTACCACTACCGGAGTTAGAGTGGAGAAAAAGAAATATTTAAACATCTAAAAATAATTCATGTAATAGCATTTATTATGACAGGAAATCAAAATATAATTTTCATTTGTTCCTTACCGGCAATAAAAGTTGATGTACTTTCTTAGTTAAAATATCAGGGTAATTTTGTTATTTTGTGAAATAATACTCTTCGACAATTTTTCTGTGTAAGCCCCTAGGGCAAACGATTGGAAAGTAGAAAAATGCCGTCACGTTTCTGTTTGCTTTGTCGAGTATATCGAAGAACTCTTTCTGTTCAATCGGCACGAAATCACAGCCTCGTATTCAAATATACACACGTATATTATGCTTTGTGTGGTTAAGGCACAATCCTACGTCGTAAATAGAATCACCTAAAAAGAATTCACATTCGGAGGGAAATATCTTCAAAATAGTGTTTCTAAAAAACTATTAATTTATTTCAACATAACACCATCTTTTTCTGTTCAAATCAATTTTTGTTCCTGACTGTAAAAATCGAGTTAGAAACTTTGTCGAGCGCAAACGGTATAATTACGAGTTTGTTAATGCGTCTGTCTATTACTCGTTGTTTCTACTTGCAGCGCTGTTTGCGAACATTGATAGTGTTGTGGTATTATCTGCTTTCCGTCAATCTTATTTTCTGCTGACTAGACAGAACAAATTGAAGCAAACAATGTCGTATCAGTGTCAATGTTCACAACTACCAACACGTGTGGAAATAACGACTAGTTATAAATATTCGTTTAGGAAGAAACTTCGTGTCGATTAAATAATAGCGGGCTGAGTGAGGGCGTTTTAATTATTTTATCATCACGAAGAACTCAGCTGTTACTCGGGAATCAGGTTTGATGGTGAAAAAAAGCGGATACAATTAGACGAGACGTTTCTCGAACCGCGCAGCTCGTCTATTCTGGACTACGTCGGACTGTTATTCTTCCGCTGACGTATCCATCAATCACGGATGCCGTACCGTCTGCCAGTTCTTCTACAAACGACGTAAGAACTTTATTGTTTTAATTAACCTTCCTTTCTTTGTACTACCGGTGCGCGTTTCTTTTCCTCCGCAGCGAGCAGTTGCGCACGACTGGTTGTCTTATTATCGCGAACCTCTGATCGTTTCGACGAAGATTACCACGATCCGAAAATATACAGCATTCCTCGGGGCGAAGATTGAGCAAACGATCGCTGTCCTCGATTGGAGGCTTAAGGGCAGAGTCGTTCTTCAAGTCGATTCGTGGCAACTCGTGTGAGATACAGGAAGTACTCAGGTAAACGTTGCCACTTTGATCGATAGAATTGTTTTCGATCTCAACTCATTAACTCTTTGAAGTTAGGTGGGTTAAACCTTTGCACTCTACGCCATTTCGTTGCAAAATGTGTGAACAAGAATCGCATTACATTAAATAGTCTAACCTTGTTATCCATAATGTTTTCTATTTTTTTAGATACAACGCGATGCCTAACGATACAATAGCATTCAAATTGTTTTTATCGTATGGCCTAAAGTTTTAATACTAGTTAACGAAGCCGCAAATTCGTGTTTCGAAATTTCACGTATTTTTCCATCGACACTTGTTACACGAAAGTTATTAGCGAATTTGTTCCCCAAAAATGCTTTTCCGATAGCCGTAGAGTACTCTATTCCTACGCCGATAGATACGGAAATATTGACGTCCTGGTACGCGAAAAAAATAAAATGTGACGCAATATTTTTCGAAACGGCTGGTACCAGCCGCGTTGCGCGGGAATATTGCAAGAATATTTCCATGCAAGATTCGAAATATTTGCCTGAATTTCTTCGAGTCGTCGTCGGACCTTGTTTATTTCCGCCATTATGTAAATAGCAACAGCATTTCTGCAACGATTCGAACAATATCAGCGAAATAATACGGAAATAAAGTTTTTAAAATATTTTAGAAATTACATACATCTCTACTGTTAAACATTATTTCGATGCACAGTTGCTTCATAATATCGGTAGAAAATGTTCTCAAAACATTCTCAACGTAATAAAGCGCGCGTATTTGTGACATTTCAGCGATAATAATATTCTTTGAAGCGTGGGAGCAGCATTGGCGTTACGCCTGCATCGTCTGATGGAATCGAATTAATCCAATTGGTTCGTAAAAATGATCGAATTTCACGTCTCATTAACTCCTCGACGGTTTGTCCGTGACAAATACATAAATTTATTTCGCTAACGTTATGGCATCGCGCCCGGATACGCGTATTCTATATCAAATATTTATGCATGGGAATAATCACGAAACGTTTTCCCACAGCTAATAAACTGATTTTCGACTGTTGCCGTCTGGCAAATGTCATTAAGAGCATTATCCACAAACCAGTACACGATTTTCGTTGTTACGCCTGTAAACATTTAACAAGCAAATCCTGCATGCTGGGAAACAATGATGGCGAAAATAAACAATACGACCGCGTTACCAATTTGATTCTTTGTTATACACGCGACAGACCGAAGCAACAGCGCGTGTTCTCGTTCAATTGTGCCACCCAGCTAACGATCAGGCCGACAATAAGCATTTTTCCTAACGCTAACAAACAGAACATCAATATTTCTTCTTTAGTGTTTTGATTCGAGTAAGATATTGGTAATCAATCTTTAGGAAATTTTATCGACATAGACGAATTGTCCCCAATACTTGGAAAGGGAAAGAAAATAAATGAGATATCAAAAAGTGTTATAAGATTTGAAAATTAAAGAACGATATGGTGGAAACAGGTCAGACGAATAACACTAAAAGACAACAAGCAATAACTGACCAATTTTGCTTACATAACCATAGGTCCCTTTACTTTCATCCTGTTTTTCTGCGAGTACCAACACCTGGTGCATGGTCAATTATTGGCACTTCTCTACGTCGATTCGTCTTGCGATTTTGTCCGTGGCAACGAACTCGGAGAAAGTATCGTCGTCGCGAGTTTCGCTGAAATTCACCAGCCGTTAAACGCGCGCACTCGGTGCCCCGCGAAGATACCAATTACAGATGGATGTAACGTTGAAAGCGTGAAATAATGCTACAAAGGGAAGTTAACGGGCGACATTTACGGCGCAGCTAAACTTTCGTGACGATCAGGCTGCAGATAGAAGCGTAACGACGGAATCGTTTTCGCTACTTACGTAGCCTCGTAACTATTCCCAAGAACCGTCGTACCTCGGAAAATGTCACCCGTTGCTCGCGATTTGTCACGTTCCAGACGAACCCGCTTTCACAGCCAACTCCTTTGGAACAATAAGAATGTTTCTCGATACTTATTTCCGCCTTTACGCAGTACCCTCGTTTGCACGACAGGAACCGGGTTCTCTTTGAAACTCTGAAGATTGCAAGCTAAATCGTATTCGTACATTCGTCGATTCCTTCTCCGTTTCATTTCATTCCGTTTCATGCATTACCTTTATTACACTACGATAAAACAGAATACTCGAATAAAAAAACACATACAAAAGCTTTGATAATGATACCAAGATAAGAAATTTTCAATCACGATGCAATGCTAAATTTTATTAATTTTCATCCAAAGTAATTTGTCGGGGATTTCAGGTGCAATTTCTGAATCACTTTCCGCCTGATAGAATTCCTGTAACAAGGGATTAATGTCTGCGAGCAAAGGTTCGTAAATTAACACCTGGGAAAGAGATTGCAGTAAATGAGCCGTATCAAAGGTTTAGTCGCCGTTCATCGGCATCGGGGAAATTTACCGTCACGGAACGATGATTATAAGGAATTTAAAATCGTTGGAAAATTATTTCTCGCATTATGCGATCCCTTTCGAGCGCGGACTATTCGTGTCTCCTTTACGCGGCGCGGTGTTTCGTAGAATGAAAAGTATACATTTCTCGCAATTCCTTTTAACGGATGGCAAATGTAACGGGCGGACCTGTATCCCCTTAAGTAGACTTGCTTTACCAGAGACGGGCTATGAAATTAAATTACCATTCCTCCATCTATGTTTTTCATAACCTTTTTAGCGACTAGAACTAATTAAAATTCTTAGTATGCCTCGACCAACGATCCTCGAAAGGATATACCTTCTATATCAAACTCGCTGGAAACGAGCTCCAGCCAACGTTTTCATGGACGTCGTACGGTGTTTCGTTTCCAAAAAATAAATAATTGGAATGGTAGGATTAACGTAATTGTAGTCTCAACCAGCTTGCTTACGATAAAGTTTTCGACTGCGACTGTTCGTTGTTGATTATGGAATTAGAGAATGCGAGAATTCATCGGCGGAAACATTTACGAGCAATAATTTATATTACGTCGCTGCGGCACGAGATTTTGCTAAACAGAATAACGCCCTTTGCTTGTAAAAGAGGCAACGAAGAAGGAAGCATGCATCTCTGATCATTAGCAACGCACGAAGTAATTAATAATCACTGACTGCTATCCAGGAAACATCAGATTCAGTGTTTTAAATACACATTACATTCGAAATAGCTCAGCTTACGATTTAAAAAATTGATAAGGCTACAATCAATTTTAACTGCATCGTTGTAATAGCAATGGTAATAATAATAATAATATCGCCGATCCCGGTTCGTCGCAGCTGATACCATAAGAAATAGAGATTAATAACGTGAAAGCAACAGAGAGGCAGCAATGAAACGAATATGGCTCGATGTGAGCTACTGCTATAGGAACCTAATCTATAAGTGTCTTCGAGAAAATAAGGAAAATTGGAACAAGTGTGCTGAAGTAGACAAATCTTCTTGAAGCTTCTAAAGTCGAACTATTTTAATGTTCAGATTCTAAAAGTACAAATTCTTTTTTTACTTTGACCTTGCATTGTCAGACTTGACGTCGCTCTCTCGTTGTCAGCTCTTTTTGTCGGCCTGATTTTAGCTTATTTTTTACACTACCACTTCTTTCGTATCTTCTTACTACGAACCGAACCGTAGTAACGTTTAAATTCAAGATTTCACCAATTTTTCTATAACTATAATTACTTTTATGTATAGAAATAATATGAATATGAATATGTATATGAATTCGCTCGCTCTTCTTACATCTCTTTTATTAAACGTCTAAAGACAGCTCTCGCTTTCCAAGTGGCCTATATTTGCACACATTAGCATACCTGTGCTCGAGTTTTCCATTTCCATGCATTTCGCCAATCTATTCTATTATTCCCCACATGTAATTTGCACAAATTTCGCATAAATCTCGCGTATCGTTCGGTGGCGCATTCGCCGTCTAATCACCGATACAAACCGTATCGTACTGATCGCCGCAAACTCTATCAGTCCCCATCGATATGATATCGCTAGCCCCAGCATCGAATCCCGCGCGTTTCGACGCGGAACGGCTGGCGAGCTGGAAGGTGTCCGTGTTCACCGAAATTCCTCTAACTGTTTCCAATCGTGACAAGCGTGGAAATAAGGAGATCCCGAGCCAGCCCGTTGGGTAATTTATCGCAACGACTGGCTACGTGTTGCCGATGTTTCGAGTTTTCGAACGTGTCCGATGCCAACTATTACCTCCCGGACTGGGCGCAAAGAATGCGAGAAGTAGTACAAACCGTTCGCCCAGCCGCTTGCATTCGCTCGCCGCCTCCTAGTACTCGTCGTCGTTTCCCCAACCTCTACACACGCGCGTCACCGTAAATCTCGTTACGAGCTTATAATTTCGTTCCGAGAGAAATTAGGCGCAACGCTTAGGAGCGCGCGCTCCTCGCAAATTGAATTTGCATAACATATCCACCGATCACCCGCTCGGGAACTGGCGGCAGCGTTCGACGCCAGTCTGCGCATCCCGTTGCTGCCGCGGCGCGAAATGGGTCGTCAATTAGCGTAAGTTTCGCGCGTAACGTTCCAACGCGGCGAGGAATTGAAGTTAAGGGTCTCTTAGGCTTGAAGATCATTCTTTCCTCGGTGTTGGTCGAGCGAAAGCACGATGATTTTAGTAACTGGCTCTGTAATTACATATTTTGAGGCATTCATACCCAGGTTTTTCATGGATACCATGTGATACTGATCTGGTCAGACCTTGGAAAATTAAGGCTTAGTTCCTAAAGCTCAAGTCCTAGGCTTCGATTCCTCGCACCTCTGGAGCACTATGCGTGGAACATACCCTAATTGTCAACATTTCCTAGACGGTGTTAAGTTGTACCAGTGCAAGAAAAGACTGCGTGCAAGATAACCGAGTATACTCATTGATGAAGAGTTACGAGTTCGGTTGCTATTACTATTGTCGCCCACTTGTTTGGGGCTTCGACACGTTTCGCAATACTGCATGGCGAGACGGCGCCTGGAAATCAAATTGGCACGGACAAGCAGCAAAAGAACAATGAGTGTTGCCAACCGGGAGAGTGAAAGGCGGTGAAAAGTAATTCGAGAAATGTTAAGTGTTCTGGGTCGTAAAAAAACGTATGCACAACATCAATTATTCGCCGCGATAAGATTATCATTTTCGCTTCCATTAAAAAACAAGAATACTTGTCTCTGATTCGCCACCATTCCCACTGTAACGATATGGGTACATGTCTAATAAGACCGTTGAATGAAACATTACTGTCATCTATATTTTCAAATCTGTGAATATGTGTCTCTGTTAGTTCTGAGCGAATGGTGGGTGTATATGTTTTCGCGTAAGTGTGAAATCGAAACAATGGAAGCTTGCTGGTGTAAATAAATACAGGCCAACTGGCTGTAGAGTATTATGCGAGTCAATAAATGATGTAATGTGATTTGCCTGTATTTACTTTACTGCGAATAGGTCGAAAATATCATATCTATTATCACTATTGTTATTATTATTATTATTATTATTATTATTATTCTGTATCTACATTAGTCCAATACATACGAGCTAATAGTAGTCAAAAGAAATCTACTTCAAAGCTTTATCTAGAATCCATAGAGAGTTAGAAAAGAAATAAAATCCAATTTCCATAATGCAAACAACAATTCCCTTCTCTGTGATCAAAATAATTTGAGAACATGAATCGAGGCTCGAATCGCGGAGATTCATGTCTTCTCATAAAATCCACGAATGAGAAACGGTCGTCGTTGCTGTCCAACTAGTAGTAAAACAACGCGCGTTGTCTTGTCCTCGTGGTTCCTGCTCGATGATCCATCAGGACACCCTGCGAACATTTTCTTTATTTCGACTCCCGCGCGACAAGTACAGTGCAACGCGTGTCGGCGAAGTTTCACGAAAGTATCGATTGCGAACTCGCCTTATCAAGTGGAAGGCTCTGTCGCTCGTAAAAGGATACGAGGCAGCCTGTCCGGAATGTCAAGTACCTATATAGCTCCCTCTCATGTAGTCGTCCAACCTCAACACCCCCGCTCAACAAAGTTTTAAGACTTTCGTTCGCCGCCCTTCGGAAAATGCAGTTGCAGGTGCACGTTTATGTGGAACAGAAGTTCATAGAGTAGACGGTAAGATTTAGTATCGTGCCCCGTCAGCGTTTCGTACCCCGAACGCCACGGATGGAGATTATGGGTACGTCATCCGCAACGGCCTCCTCTGCCGCGCTGATTAATTATTCAATTAATGCCCTGGTGTGTTGCTACGGCATTATCTCGAAGAATTAACCTTCCGAAGAACCGAGTCTACTACATTGACATTTTTAGAAATATTGGGTTGTCCAGAAAGTTCGTGCCAATTTTTAAGAAAAATTCAAAGGCACATCTATCTCCACCACAATCACCGGATTTAAATCCAATTGAGAATTAATAAAAATACGACTGACAGAAGCGTGAAGATACATTACTAAAAATTACTTAAGTAAAGTAATTTCAAATATGCTGTCACGTTTGCAATATGTTATTAGACAAAGGGATATCCCACAAAATATTAAAATTATTACAATTTTGTTCTTATGTATTTATAATAGAAAAAAATATATGTATACATGTTATTTACCTTCAACCATTCCGATATATTCAGACCTGTACCACCTACCAAAAATCGACATGGACTTTCCAGACAACCCAATAAATTAAATCAATCTTCCGTCTTACCGTTGAAAAATCCTGGTGGAAATTAATATTTAGAGATCATTAGTCTTCTAGACAGTTACTTAACAAAATTTTAGAGAATAATTTTAGTAGTGCTATTTTCAAAGTATCAGCGGCTTTTAAATTCGGACGAACGCGTTCCTCGCGAACGTAACAAACGCAGCGATACATTTTTGTACAGCAACGCGAAAAGACGCAGCATGGCCGACTCAAAAATTTGTTCCCTTACAAATAAGGATATTAGTTGGATACGACTACGACTTATTACGCCCGTGACGTGGTTATCTCCTTTTAATGCATCTTCGCCCGTGGACGACGACGTTAGAGACGATTAAGAATCGCGGTTCTGCGACGGGAATGGATGAAACTGGTAACGGCTAATGCGAACATAACGTAATGTGACACTACAGATATACGTTCAAGACCTGCTCGAACACGTTGGCCGTATGCCGTTGGAAACTCTCAGGCCCCTGGGACACGAGGAAGAAGGACGGAAAGAAAAGGACGAACCTCTTGGTCCGGTAACGGCAGTCAGCCTCCAGACGCCTATTAGAACCAATTATCCATTGCTCCGCAACACTGAGAAAATACCTTCGTCCCACCTCTCGTCAGACTTGTCTTCGTTAATGTCTATCATATGGGTCAGCGCTAGAAGGAACTAGTTCTTAGCGTTTCTGCGCATATACGGAAGCGAATGCCGTCACAGATTTCGACCTTCCCTTCCATCGAAATATCTCTGAATTCCGTTAATGTTAGTGGCCTGCATCTGTCAATACTGTGACGTTGAAACCATGCAATGAAAGAAGCAATGCCTTCGTGTTATTCGACGAACCATCCGCGGTATGCAAATAACCCGAGGCTGCAGCCTCAAGGGACCAACTCCTTAGAGAAAGGGAACGTTTTTAATACACATTAGGTTGGTAAGAGAAAAAGAGAAAAGAGACATCTGCAGTGCAAGATGATATTGGAACTTAAATAGAATAAAGTGAACTGTTATCCAAAAACCAAGCGTTAAATTTCGATAGTTCGAAAACCGACAATATTTTTATACCAACCTAATATGTAGTTCATGATGGTGCATTGTGGCACTCATGTGCGAACAGTTATGCATGTTGCTACGCAACTTCTTAATCTCCGACATTTGGTTGAGTTAACAGAATCGTGTTCAACGTCAATTAAACACCTGAGTGTGCGGTTTCGTCGCGCCAAGCAGGTCGTTTAGAACAATAGGAAAATATAGCTGCTGGAGAAGTTTCCAGGTATCAAGGGAGACGTTACACGGAAATGTCTTTTCTGTGAGCAAGGACACGGAGAACATTTTAAGGCGATCTGAATTTTTTACAAGTCGTTCTTCACGTTGTGTCAAACTGGGCGAAGTATTTCAAATGGACAGAGTTATTACCCCACTTTCCACCGTTGGAACTTTGGGGAAACGAATCGACGCTTGTTAGTTCCATCGAGTACTAGACGTTTATTGGCAACTCTGGTTTCTGGGAATAATGATCGCGGACAAAGTGTAAGAATTTTTTTCGAAAAGTTCTCGCGCCGCACTTTGTTGCAAACGTACACGCGCGTAACGCGTAACACGGTTTGCTTTCCCTTTACTTATGCATAGACGCTACTTTCGTATGTATTCATTCGCAAACAACGCGCCAGTCTTACTTCTAGCGAGGTAAACAAGTTTATCCAGTCGCGGAGCCGAGTTCCACGCAAACTTCAGCCCTACTTTTACATTATAACTTCGCCAAACTTGTGTACGTATTAAAATGCGAGAAGTACAGACGTCGAAACAAGCTGCTCCAGGAATTCTCCGGTCCTGTTTCGGTATCCGTTCTCGCGCATCGATGGGGAAAAAACATGCAACGGGATAGATGCACAGGAATCGAGGAACTTTTAATCGAATGAATTCGTTGTGAATATACTAGGAAAAGATTCAGGAATATCAGGTTTGAGAAAAAAAATCCTTAAGAAGAAGAATGACTCAATTTTCAGTTAGGGCAATCGTTTAGTAAATTTATAATCCAAGTTCAAATACCGGTACAGGAACTCCAATTGGTCGACTCGTTACAAGTGCCAGAAGTGGAAATGACCAAATACGTCTTGGGCATCGCAATCCTAAGAAGGACTTCCCTGACTGACGCGCACCTGTACAGGGAAACGATATTTCTGTACTTACTTAGTTGGTAGAATATTGCTAGATAGTAGTTGCTAGATACAAGTTGCACTTTTCGAATGGTTCCCCAGGACCCTCGGATTAGAACTGCATTAACGTAACAGAATGATGTAAAAATCACTGATGATTGTGCCTCAAGTAGAAGATATCAAAAAGATCGACAAACGCATCTATGGGTTCATAGTCTATATCAATAGCGTTTTCTTGGGCACGTATGTGCCTCAAAGGTTTAAGGTACAAGAAAACAAGAAGAAGTTGATTTTCCGAAAGTGCTATCTACAATACTTCCTTAATTAACCCTGTAGTAAATCACAGCCCAGCGATTCTATTGACCAACTCTTTTTCTCTTTGCAGAAGACGAAACTAATCCCGATGAAAGCCCCGTTCTTCAGTTCTTCCCATTTCCAGAAACGAAAGACGCGTCTTAATAATATGGATAAATGCTTCGAGCCCGAGCGTCGCTCTCTTTGTAAATCCCGTTAATCAATCTCGTTCGCCACTGGTTCCATTGCGTGTGGCACATGGAAGCCGATGAGAGGCATTTCTAATTGGAAGTCCCCGATCGTTGATTACTTTCACGACCTCTCGTGTACCACAGAGCGTGGATACAATATTGCCAGTCTTAATGAAGTTTACGAGACCGATGTCGTTAAGAGAGACGGCGTTGCGTCCACTCGGACGGAGCCTCTTCTTGCATTCTTCGGCGCGAGCGACGGCCGATGAAATCCTCGTAGACTCCACGCGACCCGTTTTCATCGTGAAGTTATCTACGCTCGATGGAAAAAGTTGGCGGGATTGAATTAGTCACCCAACGAACTAGTAATTTGCCGCAAAGTGATTGAGTATGAGACGTCCAGTGAAATACGGGTGAATTTTACACTGGTCGCAAATCGAACCAGCTTTCAAAATCTTCGTATCCGAACGCGCGCAATCAAACGACTCGGACTCCCCGTTTTAGCAACAAGCTCTTTCCTAACGACTTTGAAGGATGGTAGATGTTGAATACGCGTCCGAGGAAACGTGATTTATTCATTCTTACTTCGGATTTTTTTAGTCTCCGTGTAGACAATTATTTATGGACGTAGATTAACCGAAGAAAACCGTTGACAACTTGAAGAGTTTGCGTGTGTTTTTATCCGAAGAAATTAAGAGTTCCTCGAGGCTTAGAAAGTCAACGTTTCCAGCATATGTAGAAATTATCTTTTGAGAGACGGTAATTATGTGCGACATCTGATATTATTTTCTTATTTTCGTGAAAATGAATTCTTCTGGAGAATATTCTAGGCTTTCAAGTTATTTTCATCAAAAGAATCGCTTCGTTTTATATTCATCCATGATTTCTGGCTCGCAGCGTACTGCGAGGAACGATAAAAGTGGCAAAGAACTGGCTTCCGTATATTCAAATTAAAACCGATCTTCTTAACCCTCCTGATATACTAAGCCCGTATAAATTTACGACGTTCAACGTATACTAACTTATCTTTTACGATCGATGGTTCTCCGTTTTCACGATTTCATAAAAAAAGAAGGGAAGCTCCTGAAATTTGCAAGACCATCGCGATGAGGTTTCTCTTTTCGCCGATCTTGATATCTGAAAATACGGTCTATCTTGGTGAAAAGTATAAAAGTAACCCTCTTTACATTAACACATTCGCGATCGCTGATGTGAATTCACGTCACTTCAAATTCTATTCCTGTTTTCTATTCCAAATTATGAACATTGATATTTCAAAACAACATTTGTCATTTTTATCTTCGCCCTAGTGATACGAATTTGCTATATCCAGCTTTAGAATTTTATTATTTTTGTCAGTATTCGGTATTAGAAACGTAAAACATCTGCCGGTCGCATTTTTACCCTCTTTTTCAGTCATATTCAAAAGCATCGTTGATTTCTAGTCTATTAATTGAGGTCTAATTTATCTCCACAGTTATCATTTCACGTTTCGTGATGTTACTGGTTGTTTCGTTATTGGAAGGACAAACGCGCTCACAGAGCGACGCGATGCGACGCCGCAAAATTAGTTTCGGCCAGAGACGACGGATACACGGTCTCGAAACCGTAATTCGTGATACAGCTAATTAATTCGCGTCGTACTCGACCGGACTCTCGACGACCTTACCGGGCACGACCGATAAATCGAATTCGAATCCACGGGTGCTCGCAGTTTCACTTAGCTCGACGAGGACGTTTCCAGTTTGGGCTGCCAGCACGGAGAACGTTCGACACGGGAGGCAATCACCGAATTGAAAATTTATCGAAGCTCCGAGATGAACCGTTCCCCCAAGCGCCATACTCGCGCGATTCGTCAGCCATCGAGTACGTTGTTACTTGGACAGGCGAAAACCTTCGAGTTCCTCCACTTCGATGAATGTCATAATTCATGTTCCAAGCCATTGAGCATCCGATCGGTGTATTTAGTCCCAGGTAGCTTTATTCTATCGTAATGGTGAACATGGAGCATCACGTTGGTCGCCACGTCACCCATACATGAATGACAGTGGTTGTCACCGAAGAACAAACAAAATTAATTCTGAAAGTTAAGTGTCAAAGAAAATGAATTTGAATGAAATACTTGAATTTCGATGAAGTTACAAAAATAAATACTACGATAAATATTTAATTATGCACTTTCCAATAGTCTATAAACAAAATTTAATCACAGTAGAAATTATTGAGGGTATTAGTATGCCAGTCAACGTGGTATTCATGTACACCTCCGTCCATAAATATACGGATACTTACCACCTTTGATGAATAACTAGTATATATCATAAATTATTACTGTACAAACTCTTGTTGCTAAATTCTGTTTCAGGTGCGTATTTAAGTGTAAAGTTTATATATGTACATATTTACAATGAAACATTTGTTTGAAAACAAACGAACTCATTATTTTATTTAAACAAAGTTTTTTAATAGAAGTAGAGGGTACGAATATTTATGAGACTGACTGTATACTTGTGAGCCGGGGTGTAAGTAATATAAATAATCAGCGGTAGAAATGCTAAATTGTTACACGTGTCGTTTTTGAATGCAGAATATGAAACTGTTATTAAAATATCAGAAATAAAAAGAGTATTCTTTGAGAAACTGTCAGTTGAGCATAGGCAGCGACGCGAACAATAAGCTAGGAAATCTTAGCGCGATAACACGTTGCAGTTGAATAATTCCTGTTCCCCTTCGGCGCGCTAATTATGAATGGCCACGGCGCCGGAATAAAACTAAGGCATCGGGCGTGAACGGACCAGGGCGAATAATTTATTCTTTCATTTCATTTCTTTGCTCCGGTCGCGTAACGCGAGTTCACCGTTTCTGTTTATAACTCTCGCCGCCACCGGCGAAGATTAAAACGGTCCAGGATAATGAGAACTCTGCGCCATTCCTCCCAGTATTCTCTCTTCCATTTACGCTTTCTTTCTCTCGTGTACGCGTCGCGAATCCAACAAATATTCTCTCCGTCTCATCGGTATTACTTTCCTTACTTAAGCCAGGATTTCGTATCGATCGACCACGCGATGGCATTGAAATTGTGTAAATCCCTTAAAAAATTCTTCTATTTCTTTAAAATGTGCAATAAATTAACCCTTTCAGACCTGACGTCCAAAATTGAGGGCACAAAATAACCACAGACAAAATCGACACTATCGTTTAGGGCGAATGTTCTTATTTGTGCATACGAAGAAAGACCAGTTCTCCTAGAAAACAACACTATTAGGATCTTTTTCTTATGTTTTCCATACTTATTTTAACTCAAGTTAACCCTAAAAATTAAATTACATTAGTACGAGAAAACAAATAATTTGTGTCTGAAAGGGTTAAAGTCTTACGCCTTGTCCTAATTGCACGTCGCGTGACGACAAAATCGCGCGTAGCTGAGCCGCGGCAAGAGTGGGAGCAAGGTGTAGCTTCTATTTGCGCTAACTTAAATGTCGCGTCACAGAGCGAAAAAATTCAAACCAGCTAGAATCGTGTTGCTCCTTATCCAACTTTTAGTTACTAAAAGGTATTCTGAAAAGGATGTAATAGACTTGTGATGACAAACTCATTGCATCGCAAGTTCTTGCATCATCTTCCAAATGTCTGCGAAGAATTAATAAAACTTCACCATTGTGTCTAACATGTTGCACTTGTAAACCGTGGCATTCCACGCACCTATTTAATATATCTAAAGATATTATTACAAGTTTGCAGCCATTAGCTCGCTATTACTCGCGACAAAGGATAAACAAATGATTCTTTGTCGCGGGTAATACCGATTACCAGGTCTCACCACGTGGAGGTTGCTGCGAGTGGAGACCCACGAGGGAGATAGAAGAAAACAAAGTTCCTTCGATCTCCCTCTGTACAATCTTAGAAACTAAGTAGGCGAAGAAAGAAATAGAAGGAAACAAAGTTCCTTCGATCTCCATCTGTACAATCTTAGAAACTAAGTACGCGAATAAGGAAATAGAAGGAAACAAAGTTCCTTTGATCTCTCTCTGTACAATCTTAGAAACTAAGTACGCGAAGAAGGAAATAGAAGGAAACAAAGTTCCTTCGATCTCCATTTATGTACAATCTTATAAACTAGGTACGCGAAGAAGGAAATAGAAGGAAACTAAACTCCTTCGATTTCCTGGTCTGACTCTGCCAAGCAATTATTGAAAATTTCCCTTTTTTACAGGGGAAAATGAAGTTACAATGAAATCGCGAACACGACGCGACCGTGCAGACAGACTTACTGGGTCAGTCTCGTTTCCTCTTGGCGAGTCTTTAGCAAGAGAAAGACGATGTCTTTCTCTCGAAAAAAACTAGCTAGAGGACGGCAACCGACCTTTCTGTCCATCTACACGGTTGGTCACTCTGCTTATTGCATGAAACAATAATGACCAAAATTGACGAAATTACGCGCCCCCGAGGGCGGCCGAACAAACAAGAGAAAAACGGGTAATAATTACTTGGCTTTATGTTCTAACGCAACTTAGAACTAAGGTTCCCACGGCGGATGCGATGTCTTCGTTCGATGGAAGCGACATATTCGTTCGATGAAATACCTAGATAAGAGAAACTGAAAATCAGAATAGACATACGTATACAGAAGTAATATAATGAAATAATTTTAAAAAAAAAAAAGGAAAACTATCAATTAAAATATCGAGTTACATAAAACTGCATCAATCGATACATATGAAACAATCGATCGCAGAATTCGAAGAAACAATTCAATTGCGTGTCGTTTCCCCACTATGCGAATCTACCTAGCAAAGAGAAATCAAAGCACCAGAACAATCAGAAAATATAAATAATACCATATAAAATAATTAAAGTAATATTAGTGCCGAATGAAAAAATTATAAATAATGAAAAATTAATCCGAAAATAGAAATTAACATACATAAGAATGAGAAAATTAAATTAAAAAATAGCCTGAAAATAAATATGCAAATTAAATATAATGTTGTATAAATTTAGTTAAACGTCGACCGTAACCAAAGACACATAATTGTAATAAGAATACAGGGAAATACAAGCGAGCATGATGATAACATTGCAAAAATAAAGAAAAAATAAAAAATTTGCGTTCGCTCACCAGTGCTGATCATCATTTACCAATTGGTCAGTAGTGGTCAGTAGTGGTCAGTAGTGGTCAGCATTGGTCAGCATTGGTCAGCATTGGTCAGCATTGGTCAGCATTGGTCACCCCCTGGTCATCCTAGGCCAGCCTTGGTCCTCGGTCGGCTCAACGCGCACACGCGAGGTCAGTACGACCTTTATCGCCCGAAGTATACGCGAGAACTGAAGGCTCTGACGCTTGGGTACATATCAGCCGGTGAAGGCCGAACGCGGATTGGTCGACGGGGATTGGTCGACGCGTGTCAGCAGAGTCTGTCCGATCCAAGGACAATGGAATTGACGAAATGTTAATATTACAGAAAAAGTATATTCTCGATCATTGTTTAAACAAATACTGTTAAGAATTAACTTAACTATTGTAAAAAATTAATATTTAATTGGTTCAATCAGTAGATATTAAAATATTAACAATTATTCACGATTACTGCATACAATGAATACTTGTTCTTAATCGTAATTGTTATTAACGTTTAATCAAAGACTGAATGTTTCTTATACGTATTGCAAACGTTTAATTATGTCGGAGATATTAAGTTGTAATTAGTCCAAACAATAGTTATAGAGAGAATAGATAATCAGACAGAATAGATTGACTCGAGTGTTCGTTTGATTCGTTGAAACAAAATGCCTACGTGACATATTACATATTTCTAATACTACATAAAAATCAAATTCTCGATCATTGTTTAAATAAATATTGTTAATAATTAATTTTTAATTGTAGTACTCAATAGATATTAAAATATTGAAAAATTTCGAATCTTCGAAGTCAATCTAAACTTACAAGGGAACATATTCAATGGGCACACGTTTAAATTATATTTTTGCTCAAAATCGGCGTGTGCCCATTGAATATGTTCCCTTGTTAGAATTCGTAGCAATAGAATGCTAAGAAAGCATCTCGGGTTGTTGGTAGATACCAGAAAAAAAGGCCTCGAGTGCTAATGATTTCCATCGGATCCTCCCGCGTTTGATTCGTACCCTAGATCCTGGTACACTCATGGGATTGTTACGAAACGTTGTCTGAATGCTCGTCGGCTGGAACAAACGCAATAAAGCTGTTCCGTCGAGCGACAAGGGGATCGCGATGCTCCCGCGTCGCTTGTTTCCACGACTCGCATGCCAGCGAGATATTAATTGAGCCTCGGCTCTCTCAAGGTTGATAGAGCCGCGACGGGATTGAGACGTTTCGTTTTGCGTTCGTTTTAACAGCGTCTCCAAGCCAGGTCGCCCCCTGGAAAACGTTCTCGCGACGTCGCTGAAATTTATCGAGGTTGAGCGTCGCACGCGGGGATCACGCACGGTGGCGAGCTAGGAAGATCGATAGCTACCGCGATTACGCGATGCTACTTAAGATAGGAGCGAAGGTTTCAACGTAATTATGATGCAATAAGGCTAGACGCAACATTGAGCCCTGACGCGACGCAGCGTGAGCTCCACAGCATGTTTGATATGGTGTGCCACGGTGTATGTTGCAACGTGGTTACTGTTTTATGCAAGTTTCTCGTTTTGTAGGTTCAAGGTTAGTTCTGGTTGTATGTTGAACGTGTGAAATGTACAGTTACGGAAGTGATGCTTCGGTAAATCTTGATCTCAGATATTACGTCGTCCCATGAGTTCATGCAGTTATTCTTCTGTTGCTCAAATTAATATGTGAAACGTACTCTTAGGTGTTATAAAAAAAAGTAATCTCCCTTGTTTTACAATATTTTCTCACCTTTCTGACAATCATTATACCGTTACTATAAAATTTCTGTAGATTTTTTATTAAATATGAGCACAATCTGTAGCACGGGATGACCTAATAGATTATATCGTTTTTGGGGCAAATCTCTGAGTAAATACAATTGTATTTATTATTTCAGGCTGTAAAGCAAACAACGAACATTATTTCTTTCATACGAATGAATCTTGAAGTAATAATGATGTCTCATAGTACAAAAGTTTCAATGTAAATTGCCATAGTAGATGCGATGCCATCTCCGTTGTTCGCGAGTCTGCCTCGCCGCTCACTACACCCCATGCTCCAGTAATTACAATAAACCGATTAATGGACCGATAGCGCGAACAGCAACGTATGATTATGTCTGTCAATCGTTTACCTTCTGTTCTCGACCAGGGCGTGCAATATTCCATTATTAGAGCGATTCATGGACGTCGTCAAGGTCGCGGTACCAGCTCAAGGGAGCCAGAAGTCCGCACACTCGATGGTAATCAGCTGGAGACTGAGCAGAAAAACTAGCTGGAAAAATAGAAGAAAATGTAAAGTGGAGGTGGACGTAACCATAACTGCGAGCTGTCAAAGTTCACTTTGGCTTATCAACTTGGTGTGCAAAAATTCATTGAATGATGCTTGATAGACTCGTTGATCCGTATCTGATTGCACTGGATACATGAATTGTAATAGTTATGGCCACTGGATTGACAACTTGATGACTTGCATGAATAATTTTTTGGCATAAATGAGCACGGGTTATGTAATTACATTTTTGCATGTACTTTATCTTCAACACAAGCTTGCATAGTATTATAGAACAAATTTCAATTGAGTAGTATGGGAATATTTTATCTGGATAAACTTTTAAAATTCAACAGGTACAGTTAATCTCGTAAATATTCGTACCATCTATGTCTTTTGAAGGAATTTCTTTAAATTAAATGATAGGTTTGATGTTTCCAAGTTTGTATAAATGTTTGTATAAATATATTGATGCATATGCCAATGTCATGTTAATTTAGTCAAATTTCTTCAATAGTCTTAGAAGCTACGAATATTTATGGGATTGTCTGTACGTAAGCTTTCAATTTAATTGTACAGTTGTGTCAATTATAGGTTTAAAAGTAACGTAAACTTGCGTCAGTCGCTGCAAATTATCGCTGTTTATATCAGCAACCTCATTTCTCAAAGAAATCAGTTACTGACACCTACAATGCCAGTAAGCGTTCCTTCGTTTCCACCCTCGCCAATTTAATATTTCGCGTGGAAGTTTTTGGTTCGTCGAGGTGGAAATAATGGCGCATTATCGATAACCTCGCGGGGAATCGTCGCCGTAGCGAGCGAGTTTCGATTCGACGTTCTGCTGGATTTCGAGGCTTTGATGTATTCCGCCTCTCTTGTTAGCGCGAGCAACAGCTCGAAATAGTTGGCCACCAGAACGAAGAGCGAGAAGGGGACCGAGCTCGCATTATTTCCACTTATGGCGCGTTTCTCCCTTCTCACGATTCCTCCGTGCCGTGGTCCGAGGGATTCTCCGAAGCTCACGGTACACCGACGAAAATCTGTTCTGAGTCACATCGAATAATGGGCTATAATTTTCTCGCTCGTAATCGTCCGCTACTCCACACTATTGAATAATTCCAAGCTTATTTTCTTTTTATTTCATATGAAATTATTTCGAAGAAGCGAAATAACGTGGCCATTATTCTGTATTTACCAGGCAAAACGATACAAAAAGATACTTTACTTTACATTCTGTTCAAACTGAGAAACTGGGTACCTAATTTGAATCATTGGAATGGTAATTTGGCTCATAATACATGGTATGTTAAGCTTCATATTTAACTAGTGTTATGCATGGAATATCAAGTTTAATATTTATATAGTGTCTAAATTAAAACAGTTTCAGGAATGATTATTCAGAGAAATTAACAATCCCTCATTCTCCTGTACCATAAACATATCTTATTTTTACTTTATTGAAAAATCGATTCCTATTTTAGACAACCTTCGTGGAAAATGATCCAAATTATTTTTTATATGCTTCCTGTAGCTAATAAACGTATTGATTTTTTGTATGTAATTTAAGCACCTTGTAACGACGTGTTTTGTGTAATTTTCATTCATGGCAGTCCTTGAGAGCACACAACTGTGTTGTGTTAGCGTTCATAATTTTCAATGGCGCTCTTACATCATACTCTGAATACTTCCTGCGATAAAGCGCGCTCGATTGAATACTTTTTTGCGTTTCATCGGCCAGTATATTATACCCATGCCGCTGTAAATCACCGTAAATAACTGTGAAACACATATATTTATGTTTAGAGTATGTGCTGATATCGGATGCATTCGTTCGATATGCAGAATAACATTTCACTTGATCGTACCTATACCTATGTATGCACTGATCTATAGAGCATGGTGAATGATTTTTCGCCAAACAACTCATACATGGAGGTGTGCTTCCTATACCTATCTGAAGAGGGAATCCCTTGAATAGAGATATAAGTTATGTTGCAAATATAGCGTTTCAATATGCCTGGAGTGTTTTGGAAAGTGTACTTGAAAATAACGATAGTGGATGTGCTACACGTTGGGTGAGTCTCGTGTTTAAATTCAAAGAGTATCAGAACAGGTGTTTGTTGAGAAACTTCGTTCCGTTGCTATAACTATATCTAAAACAAAGTATTAAATTTTCCAGTCTCAAATGTAATATTATTACATCCATAAATAATTGCCACTGTTCACAGATAAACCGCGAGATATACCAATAAATATGCGAGTCCGTCTATAACTATTTCTATAAATAAACGCTAATCGCAGAAACACGTGCTACTACGAAAGGGGTTCTACGAATATTATCTACCTTCTACCATAAATTTTATAATTCTGCAGGAGCGAGCAAAAATTGTGTCCGAAGCTAATATTCTGGTGAAGGATTGAAACAAGTTCATTTCCAGTGAAAATTAGTGCGTGCTTACCTCGGAGTGGCCGTAAAGAAAACGCTACGGCTTCGATAGGGATCCTCGAGGTATAATAAAAATTTATGCCCTCGCTGTAACTGTATTTCATGTTAGGAAGATTTCGTATTCTCCCGCTGTGCCGCGAGGAAAACAATTTGTCTGGGAACGAGCAACTTGAAGGCAAAGTTGCTTGTCGTTTGTAGTAAAAAAAAAAAAGAAAGGAAGAAGGAGGAACGGGAATAGGATAGATAGGACGGGAACGTTTTTGTTTTTTCATGCTCCGATTTGATAGCTCAGGCAAGCCACGTATGCTTAACTTTTATCGATCGAAAGATGATGCTGTGTAACTTTTTTTATGACAGAAATTCATGGTGATGCAGGAACTGATGTATCGTTTTGAAATATTTTTTGTCTATTCTTTTGGAGGAAAACGTGTTTCACCCCACAATGACAACGTTCGAAGCGAATATTTTAAATTATTTTGAATAGTATATCGTCCCTACAGTCTGTTAGCGACTAAAAATAATTTGTTATTGAACTAAACGTGTTATTAAATACTTGCGTCGCGACGGTGTAACGATGTAAACTGATAATAAGTATAAATTTCGATAAAAAATACCCACGACAATGATTGATACGTGTCATTCCACGAACGCATAAATTTATAGTCTCATTTTATAGAGCAAGGACAAGAAAAGGTTTCCATCCAACATTGAAAGCGTGCACACGCGTTCTAGGAACATGGACAGCGTGAAACGATCCATGGCGAACGAGCGCAACAGAATGCACAAGCATAACGCAGCTAATTACTTGGTAAATATAGAAAACGTGAGCGCTAAGTTTCACGGTAGCCGTTCATGGTGAGAAAGCAATTTATGAGCGAGGCGAAGCAAGTGACTGTTACTACGATTGACAAGGGTGTCAAATGATACCTACGTACGCTATGCAACTACTGAAATAATTAGACTCATTGCACGAACATGGTTAAAAATGCATGTATGGTATGCCTGCCACGGGTGATTATCAGGTTGGAGCAGAAAATTGCCGCTCATTAAAAATTGAAGTGTACGGGGTCATGGAAAGAAATTTTATGGAGCACCGGTTTCTAAACTGTTTTAGTCACGAAACGCTTTTCTTCTCGGAATAGATTTACGCAACGCCTATTATTAGACAGATTATTCATAGATTAAAAATAAAATATAAAAAGTAAAATTAACGGGGTTGCTTATTTTTTCGAAAATCTACTTTCGTCGTTTAATAATTCTTTTTTTAACTACCATCATCTTTTAAGATTGACGATTAGCATCGTATCATATTTCATGTGTACTTTGTAGTAATTACTACATTTAATCAAACGATAATCACGCCAGCGATTAAGCGATAATTTGATTGTTCGAATTTCTTTTCCTGTTAAAGTCGCGTTAATTACATATTACGAGGAAGTGTATATTACAGGTAAACGGCGGAGCTGGCGTTAATTAAAAGCAGACGTCTCGGAATTTTGATCGCGTCCCAGATGTTGAGCCCCGATAGGCAGAAAATTAATAATAACTTCGGCGAAGTCTCGGAATTCTTCGTGAGCGGAACACGATATCGCGAGAATGTGGCTCGTAACGAGTTGGACCGATAATTATTGGATTAGGCGAAACTTTTTTATTGGGTTTTTCTAAAGTACGAGCCGAAAAATAGAAAAGACCAAATAATGTGTCGCGTTGGACGCGTTGGCGAACGAGGCTATTTAATAATCTAACTCTTTTCCTCAAGGTTTCATTTTTTGAGAAAAAAGTCGTCATTGTTTCCTGACATTTCAGCAAACTATCATTACACCTGTACGTGCATATGCACGCGCATTTTTGTCAGTTTCTGTAACGTGAGCTCGTGGACTGTCTTTGAGAACCGCGAATAAAGCCGACTTTTACGATCCCCACGGGATTCATTCGTTAATGTACCTCTAATGCGTTGCAGCGCGGCGAGCTACGCGGGGACCTATTATTAATTAAATTATCGAACGCACAGCGATTCAATGCCTAGCCGCCTGTCACATGCTCCACTGCTTTTATAATGACAACCTTAACGCATTATCCCGCAGGTTATTTATCGCTGATAATTATCGCCTCCGAAGTAGGCATTCTCCTTTCGTCGTGACTATTAATTTTACACTTGCCAGCAAACGATGGACTTGTCGCTTCGCCAGTGAAATAAGAAACTTCCGTTTCGAAACAGACATTTATGTATCGATTGGCATCCTTCACTGTTCGAGATTTTACAGATGTATCAACGCGTTGTTTTTATATTCTAAACTTGAAAAGCACTGAGCGTTTCACCCAATACGTAGCCTAATCACGAAAGCAAAGATTGTTTCCTCTAGTCAAAAAAATGGCTACACCACGCCTATTAGAAATCGTTGTTGCATTAGCAAGCAAAATAAATGAGAACAATCTGGAAACACGAAACCTTTCTTGGTCAGCGGAGAAGGAAATGGGGTTTCATTTGGGTGATATAGCAGGAGTGGTCGCCTAACGGTAGTGGTCGTTCCGAGCGTCGTTCCGAGAGCAGACTCAACCTCCGAAAACCCGACGTCCAACCACTACACTGATTTTTCTTCTTTTCAGTGGAGCGTGAAGCGTTCGCGAGAAGAGGCGGATATAAGAGGTAGGAAATGACTGGACAGAAAATTTCGTCTGACGGTGGAAAATGCGATGCAACGCGAGAATATATACATTTTTGGGCAGAGGGACGCACCGTTGGAGAACACAAGGACGCACTTCGCTGGAACGATGAGATGACGGCTCGAGAAATTTTTCTGCGCGATGAACGCTGGTCAAACCTTAATCTTCATCTCTGGGTCCGTGCAAAACTCAATTAAGGTGACCCTGAAGCAACCTGACTCTCAAGTCACGACCCGTCATCTATCTTTTTTAAGTCTGATTTAATTTTACCATCAGCGTGCATGTAAGTTCTACAAACTACTATTACTATTCTTGAAATTATTTTGAAATTCTCATTAGTGTTCTATTATTTCATTATATAATTCTTCGAAAGCTAAGTATGATTTGGATTTGAAGGGGATTACCTAATTTGCCTTGATAGAATTGGGCGAACAGAGGAAGACGTTTGGGCTGAATCATTCACGAACGTTAAAACAATGGAAGGGAATGCGTTCAAGTTAGAGATTTGTACATAATAGGTCTATCTCTTAGCAGACCACTCGAAACTCATTTAAGCAGATCGCATTAGTCGCTTCAGTGAGTTTAAGTTCCGGAGGAAGTCTACAACGCGGAGAATAGAGGTTTAGTTCTGGAAAGAATACTAATTCATAGTACCACAGTACTCTGTCGATGCTGTAGTCCTTCCTGTCTTTAAGACTTGACAATGAGGAATCATAATTGATGAAGGATTTATCGATAGAGTGGCTCTACAGTATCAGCAGACGATTTCCTGCTTTATCGATCAGGATTCCACGTATCCTACCGACGAAACACTATCTTACCGATCGGGTGCATACCATCCTTCCCTTGCTCTGACCTCTCGCCCTAGATACAAACTCTGACAGCTGGAGAAACTTTTCTCCATAGGGAACACCGTTCGAACGTTAATCTTCATCCCTGGGCGCATGCAAAACTCGGTTAACTAATTTTACCTGATACAACTCGGCTAACTGAGGAAGACGTTTCAGCTCAATCATTCGCAAATGTTAAAATAAAGCACGAGATCTCGTCTAAATTAGAGGTTTGTGTACAGCAGTGGTATTCCTTAACAAACCACTCTACAATCCTGATTTACGTAGAATCTGTGCAACGTGGAGCTCATATTTATTTCCACGAAGGAATATTAATCTATAGTATCATAGTACACTATTTCATTGAAGGAGTTATCAATACAGTGTCCTACGTTACCAGTAGAACACCCTGCGTTTTCATAAGAATGTTTTATGTTACCAGTAGGACTCCTTGCCATATCAACCGAGCGTTATCGACATAACACTTCAACTTACCGACCAGGTACCCCCTCTCTGATAGCTGAAGAAACTTTTCTCCGCAAGAAACATCGTACGAGCGTTAATCTTCGTCTCTGGTCGCTTTCAAAACTCGGTTAACTAATTTTCCTTGATACAACTCGGCTAACAGAGGAAGACGTTTCGGCTGAATCATTCACGAACGTTAAAACAATGGAAGAGAACGCGTCGCGCGTTATCCCGCCAAGTTAATTAAACGAGGGAGATGCGGTTGCCTGAGGCTTGCACAGGGAAACGGTGTTGCTCTTTCGCCTGCTTGAATTTCACTTCAACCGTTCGTTATTCGTGCAAGCCGGAATCTGGGAGACGATGAGTACCACTGTTGTTCCTGGAGTCTTGTAATTTGAAATATTCGTATTTCCAATGGCAAGTTTCTAAAATTACATGGTCCTCCAAGGGCACGATCGTTCAACAGACAAATACGAAATGAGATCTATCATTTTCTCACGAGTCTCGTTCAGGATCCATTAGTAATGTTTTGGACAACGAAATTGTAATGGGATACATGCTGAAATATTTCTCGAATATGTTGTTTGATAATTCAGGAAGGTTCGGACTCGGAAATGCTTATTTCAAACATCAGGTGTTTAGATTTCCGGCTATGAGAACGCTCCAGCAGAGGTAGGACGCAAAGAGGATGTGGATTGGCTGCAACTCTGCGCACCGAGGGTAATTAATTGTTGTCACCGACTCACGCTATAGCCTTCATAAATTAACACCCTTCCACTCCTGCTTTCTTTCCATTGGCCTTCCAACGACGATGTTAGCATGTGAATCTATTGCTCTTTCACCACTTAATGGTAGAGCTGTACTTTCAGCGTTGATAGAATCCCTGAGAATGGGAGTATCGTAACCGAGCAATGTTAAAAAATTTGGTTGCCTTCTCAGCACTGTGTCATGTGTTAAATATCCTAGTGCAGGTACTAATTTCTCTAAACGTGGTGAAAGTGCTTACATTGCTCACTCTCAGGAGTCTCAGGAGGCTAACTGGCTGATAAATGTTCCGTGAAAATGATTCAAGTTGTATATTTGAAATATTACCTCCACTTTTTAAGAAATCTTAATCTAATCGCCTTTTTCGACTTTTTGTTTTATGGAGATGATCGATTTGTCCAATGAACAGCTGATATGATATTTTCAAAATGTTCTATTATTTCCATCTCTTCTATTCTGTCCAGTACATCTCACAAATACAACCGAAACTCAATAAATAAAAGAAATCCATTTGCCAAACACACTCAGACGGAATTATTTACTCCACCAAGGAACCGCGTACAAAGGGCTCCTCTTTGCGCAGGGTCGAAGACTGATAGCAAACAATGGGAGAAAATACAATTGGAGACCCGAACGAAATCTTGTCTTCCCTGTCCCATGTCGCCCTGACTCCCTTTGCGGGGCGTCGATGTGATTTCCAGCTGGAGATAGCCGCGCTCGAAGATCGCGAAACGAAACTGTGATCGCGCAAAGTGCGCCATTTTGAGCGTATTGTCTTGGCGAATTCCTTCGATCCAATTTTATCGACTCGTCCTAACTTTATTCGAGAAATAGGAACAGGCTGGTGGAAGAGACTCGCAGCGAATACGAAATTACGAGCCAAGGAACGAGTCCCACGGCTGTTCTACGACTTCCGTTGATGGCGCTCCTCGAGCGGCTCGCAGCGTGCGCCAATATCCTTGGGGCATCGAAAGTCACATCTTCGTGACGGTAAACGTTTCCCCGAACTTCCGTTTCCTTCGCACAACCATCTAGATCTCGTGATTCCACTGTTTGGGTCCTCTTCCCTCGATGGAGCTTCCCCAGGTGTCGCGTTGCAGTTTCATAAATACGAATTCAAAGTTTCAGTTTGCGAATTAAGGTGAAAGCAGTAGCGGTGGACGCTTACCGTCGGTAACGTAATATGTACTATCCTTCTGTATTGAAAGGGGTCTTATATAACTAATTATTATTATTAATTCTTCCACAAGAATCATTGCCAGGTAAGCAGACGATTCCACGCGAATATTCGGTATAACCATACGCCAGGTGAATGGCGTATTGAAAAAGGCGAAGGCAATTTGGGGTCGTTTATCGGTTATTTAGTGACTCGTTAACGTCACGATAAACAAGAAGTACATTCTTGCATCGTGAAAGAACAACAACGAGCAGCGAGACGTTGGATTGCGTGGAATCGCAACGCGTTCAGCGCCTCCAGATTTTCAGGATTAATAATTTGCTGCGTATTTTAGAATCTTAACGACCCCGTGCCGTGCTCAACGTATCGTGTTCCACGAAATATTAATATAATCGCGATGTCTCTCGTTAACATTCTCGAGCGAGTAAACCGATACGCGGAAGTAGTCACAGTATTCGCTTTGGTTGGAATTAAGAACCCGATCGCTGCTTTTAATCATCTATACATCCTGAATCGCGTGTTCCATTCTTTCACGCAGAATCATGTTCCATTAATAGCTATTAATAAATCTAGTAACAGTGTTGGGCATAATCGTAATCAAATGTTTCCGAGTTGTGATTACGATTACAATTGTAATAAAATGTTTCAAATTTGTCATTACGATTGTAATCGTAATCGAAATCACAACTTTGAAACATTTGATTTCAACCGTAATCGTAATTATGATTGCGTGGACGGATGATGAGATTTTGTCTCACCTGATGTATCTAGGCCAGTTGCATATCGTGCTTTTTACATATTTTCCATTTGAATGACATAAACTAAATATTTTTACCATTCTGTAAAATATCTGAAATTACTGTGACGTACCGAGGTCTGCAATTTTTAATTGCACAACGCGTTGCTGTATTTTTAAGCGTGCCATTATCCAACGCATACCTTTTATCTTGATAAACGCAATTCCTGGTGTGTACACTGGGGCAGTAATGATCGAATCGCATCGAAAATCGAGAAAAATATTCGACGGAGTTGAAATTATTGCGCTGCGGAATGGACGCCATTAGTACGTCAATGTTTCAGCGAAATCCTCTTTGTCCGCGTTGGGTTTCGTGTAATCGATTCTCCTTTTTGTTTGTAGCAATACGATGATAATTTCGACCGTATCACGGTCTATATAGTTGCAGTTAACTCTCCGTTTTATTTCTGTGAATGTGCGCGCCATCGAACGAGTGGTAATATAAAATAATTTTGAAACAATTATCGAGCGGTGAACTCATTCGGAACAATAGCCGAGTTAATGCGCGTGAAATTATTTTGCGAGCGTTTCGGTAACGTATTATCGTATCAGCCAGTGAAAATTTAAGATAATGGTAACAATAATATCCACACGTTTATGTTAATATATCTTTGCTATTACAAGGTGTATCAATACTACGCTTTTCAAAAAAATACATAAAGAACCTTGAAACCATTAAATATAATTTATTCGGAGACGACAGGGAGTCGTCTCCCAGTTGCAAAGGGTTAAATTTTGCCACCTTTCTCTAGATTATTTACGATTTACCGGTCGGAGAGAAACGAGTTTCACAAATTGCAGCAATTTCAAGCATTTCGTGCAATGTATGATGGAATTAATAACATAAACATGGCGAAGGAAAGTGACACGTCTTCGCTACTTTCAAATCTCCACGCCTTTTCGAGTTGAACACAGTTGCACGCTTACGCTGAATTTATTTTGGATTTTGAAGTTCGTTTAACGAGGGTCGTTAAGCACAAATTCGCAATTTCATCGTACGTTTTATGAAAGTAATGGAAAATAATCGTATGACGATATGTCTTATATAATGATCTGCAAGTGCGTAATGAGAGGGAAATCCACACGTTAAAAAACGCGCGGATTACTGGTGCGATCTACGAACTTTCTGTTTAATTCGGTGATAATTTTTGCACCAAAGCGTATACTATACAGCTTATAGTAGTACTAAATCATACTCATGTATATTTAACGTATTAATACAGTGTGGGGATCAGCTTCAGACAAAGAAAAAATGTATATATGTATAAATACTATAAAAAGACAAGTATCATGTTGACCAATAGAAAGACGAAAACACTCATCGATATATCAATGATATTCCTTATACAATATTTTGTACAATCTATTATTTCTGTGACACCAGAGTGAAGTCCTAGCTCTCGATCAGACAGTACATGGCATACAATCATCAATGTCGATAAATCCCATAACCAACCCAGCAGAAGAGGAAGCTCGTATCACGTAAATTCGCGAGGCACAAAGAAATTACCCGCGGCAATGTGGCCATCCAAAACATTCTGGTAAAAGTTGCCAGTTAACCGTTCGAAGATTAACGCCCGCCGATATTGCACTTTGGCGGGGCCCGCAAAAACCATAACGCCGCCCTCCGTTTCCATTCGTGCAGAAGTAAAAGTCGAGGGGTGCGCGAGCTATGGTTCGAAGACAAGAAGTTACAAGGCGTGCATCGTTATCCCTGACCCTGCGCGCGTTCGCCATGCATCCCGTTTCAGAAGGTTCCCGTCGAGGTTAAACGGGCGTATTTGTTGGTAGGGTAATTTACGGAACGACAACCCTTGGGGTAGTTGTAACGATCCTCCGCTCGGCGTAGCCGCGCGCGTCCTCCTGTTTGTTTTAGGGGCAGTTACGCGAAACGCGTAAGAATCGTCGACTCTGTCCGCTTAATGGCTCATCCGTCGATTTATCGTCCGACTTGGGACGCATACTTTTATGGACCGTAAACGGCCACCAAGTTTCGACGACGGTCCAATTACTTCGACGATAACGCCGAATCGCGGTTGCATTGTTGCGCCTCGCGTTCCTTTCCGTCTGGAACTTTTAAGAGCTTGGTGTCCAAGTGCTTGGGAGTTAATAAGCGTTCGAAAGTCGCCCGTTTAACGACGCGAGCTTCTTTGATGACTGAAGTTTCTTTCGGGGCTTGGTAGAGGCTCTAGTTTCGTCTGTACGTGGGACGTCAATGGTCTACATGTATTTATGTTTAAACGCGCGAGATTATTTGTTTTTTTAGAGAGCGATGCTTTTGGGGGCGAGGATTGATTTGTTTCAACATTTTGAATGTTAACTTCGGGACGTCTTTAGAATACGTAAGTAGCATTGTGATGCCCGGTTCAGCTCGATGCCTCGATATGGAAGACAGGAAATAGGTTATCGCTTAGTATTATTTAATTAAAGATCGACGTTCACGGAAAACAGCACATTATTATAAATAGATTTCGACGTATCGTTACAAACTGATCTGCACGTGGTAAAACTGACAACTGACTTGGATGATGGAAAACTAGAGCCTTTTATGGATTTCGGAAACTGGACTTTGGGCTATGACTGCATAGGAAAGAAAGGAGAGTTTGGAAGCTGAAGAGTCAGAAATGAGTAATGGTAAAAGTTGGTTCCTAGCAGCGAAAATGCAACAGCTACCAAACAATTCAATTCAGATGCAAATAATACGATGAGCTGACAAAGGTATCACAAACGTTTCATTTCTTATAGAACGTTCTAGTATTTATATCTTGGAAGCTGCTTCTTTAACCCGTCTATACGCCAAAAACGCGGCTGCGGGCGAGTTTCGCGAGCAAGAAATGAGTAGAGAAAAAGGAAGGCGAGTAAACGTCCCGAACGAGCGATGGAAACGCGCGGGCCATACAAATATTTCCGAGCGCCGGAGCGGCCAGATTGAATGCAATTTATTATGCGCCATTACATAAAGGCTGCGGCTCGCCCGGCACGAGCCCTCATATTTTATGATAAATAACAGGTTGACCCCTCGGCACACTGGATATATGGTGAATTAATGGTCCCCGTTTGGGTAAAAGTACATACGTCCGGCGGATTAAAATTATTAGCGGTGGTCGCGAGTCGAATAACTCAATGCACGGGAATGCCTTCCTTTTTTTCATTCCCCTTTTCCAACCACGCCAGGGGTTCTCAAAATCTCATATTCCTCCAGGGGGGAGGGGAGTTTCGAACGGTTCCCTCGCAAAATCATTCGTTTTTTTTTCATTCTTTTTAGCAACGACTGGGCGCGTAAATCAACCAGTGGCTCGTCGATAAGAGGGTCCGCAGCGATATACTCGCGGTGCTCGAAATTAACCCCTCGACTTACGATTTGATTTGTGACTACTTGTGCCATGATCGGGCACTGAATATCTCACTCGACAGATTGGATTGTGAGAGTTCGTTCTGCCTTTTCTGATGGGATAGACGTTAATTGGTACGGGTAAGGAAATGTTTAACAAGGTGACTGCCAAACAAATATTTTTGATCATTTCTGCTAGGATTAAATATGATTTAGACTGTTTGAACCGACACCTTCATTTATCGATTCACTCAAATATGAATAATTTACACAAGATACCAAAACACAATCATTAAAGTAAAAGGTGATGACAAAGTCCCTAAAAATATAAATTATCGAATAATTATCTAAAACGAAATACAAATTTCATGAAACCATGACAGAAGTATTCAAAAAGTAATCACAAAGTAATCACTGTCTACCTTTACCGCGAATGCACGAAATTCGCAGTCTACTCATAATGCAAGCTTGGTCGAGGAAAAAATTGTGGGAGACGAAGTAAGTAAGGGAAGCATACGGTTTGACGCGCAGCCATGCGCGCGCAGATGTCGCATACGCGCGATAAATCAACTGGACCTTCCGGAATCTCTGATTAACAGTTACGGCCACGGGGGACGGCGATTCCGTCGCTGGATTTCCAGATTTTCCGCCGTTGATCGCCGCGCCACGTGAACGAAGCTGGACGAAATTTCCGTAATAGAGGCGGACGCGTGAGAAACTCGAGATTTACGGAGAGCGGACGGTATGCGTGAAATTTAATGGAAAATGCATGGCCAGGTTGAATAGAAACGACATAGGTGTGTTTACCAAAGAAATAAATGGGGAGGAAGAGTTTGAGCAAGGATGGAGAGGCAAGGATGAAATATAAACGCCAGTTCATGCATGATCAATTGAACACCCGTTGAATGTGCAGTCTGTGATTAAATGGTAGAGAAAGAATTTTAAATGAAATCAATCGAGGCTTCGTAGTATACACAAGTACAGACAGGATAATTCAGTTTATAATGCAGATGCTTGATTGGAGTCGTCTTTGGATTTAGAATTTGTTAACCAAGTGAAAATGATGATGATAAGAATTTTGATTAATAATAGAACAAGAATTTGAGAGAAGAATTCTACTCTTGGATTGGAGTCATCTTCAGATCAACAATTGCAAGATAAAATGATGAGCTGCTATTGTATAGCTTACTTATAATTTCGCACGGATAGTTAGACAGGAAGAACCCATGAAAGAACCGACAAAATTGGACGGATTGTTAGCAGAGTTGCACATTCAAGTAGCAAGATCGATATTAGAGAGATTACTTATGAACTGTCGTGCTTGGAAAGTGGGATGATTACGCTTATTACCTGAGAAACATCATGCACTGGGATTCTTGGACAGCTGCATAGTTCGAAAGTCGAGATTTGATCATAAATCACTTCAACGGATACTTGGTTGGTTGATCTGCTGGAACCCTAGAGCAATGTTCGGGATGGAAGAATTAGAAACCATCTCAATCTTCGGAAAGGCAGTTCTCATTTTGTCGGGCAGATGGAACCATAGAACAGCTGCTAATTTAGAAATCCATCCACTTCTACCTGATGAAACTTCATCGAACAATCGAAAAGAATGCTCCAAGCAATCGGAAAGAACAAATGTACGAGTCAATCGATAATTGTCGCTCGTCCCTCTCTCAAATACGCAAGTGACTATTCTACAATATAAGTAAAGTTTAGGATTGGAGACGTTTATTAAATAAACTCAGTTAAACGTTTAAAAAATATATTCCTGTAGTTAAAATCATATTACAAATGCATTGATGTACATAGAAAGAAATATTAAAGTTGTCTAGATCTTCAAGTGTCAGTCTCATCAGGAGTTTCAGAGATAATTCGAGGGAACTGATTTAATGGGGTACCATGCATAATATTCGAAAGTAGTTATAGGCTACACAATTAATCAGTTCGTCGGGATTTACTAGGGTCTTATTAGCACGAGGTACATTGTAGAAACAGTAACTGCAAATTGCCTCTTCGCCAGGTGCGCTTTCAAATTTCCTTTCGCGATGCAAATTTCTTCGGTGATCAATCAACTACGCCGTGGTCTTAAATGAAGCAGTGACAGGCATTTCGAACAAGGGACGATCACGATAAGGTTGAGTAGTTTTTGAACTGAAGACTCAGATTGTAAATTCCAACTCTACGGCGAATTACATCCCTGTGCAACCACTTATATCCACCGGAAGTTGAGAAAAGAGTGGTGCGTGGTAGCAAGCATTACTAAATGCAGCTTTGTTTAATTTATCATTACAATCCAGTCGTACAATCTATTTATTTTCCAAACAACGAAAATGTTGAAACGACTACGCAAATACCCTGGAGATGAATGTATTCATATTAGCTCAGGTTGGTTTCATGCTAATTACTCGTCTCAGAGCAAGCAGAGGGTTCCAGCGTGGATTATCCTGTCTCGTATGGAATACATAAATGGAAATACGAAAACAAAAAATGAAAAATTCGAAATGTTTTCGCGTGCTCACAAACTCGTGTTTATTTTTGACATCACATTTTAATCTTTAATCGATACATATTTATTGCCACGGAAAGATAATAATTAAAATATATACATCAATATATCCTACATGTAATATAAACAGAGAGGGTTGAAACAATTAAAACGGAAGCAGAAAAATGACGAAAGGGGCGTAACTCGTGGAAAGGCGAAGAAAGAAGCGAAAGACGAGAATAAGAGAGAAAGACACGAGGGCGTAGGAAAAGGTAGAAAGTCATAGAAGTGTATGCAATGAATAATTACGGATAGTCGTGGCGGTGTAAGTAACAAATGATGGATCGGCCGTTGCTGCGGGCGGGGAAATGCGAATTCGAAATTCCCCTGGGTCTTGATAAAAATAATGTTCCACCTCTGAGGAATTTCCATCTGCGCGTATACGTATACACCTAACCTACCCGTATGTGCATGCATACACGTACGCATATAGATATAGGTATTTATCATGGCGCGCGAGCGGCAGGCATAGGCGCGCGAGAATAACTGTACATAATATGTACCGAGGCGCAGGAACGCTGGAGATAACGCGAATGAATGATTGTCTGAATTCGTGTCAGAGTGCTGAATAGGGATACGATAACTGATCGTAGGAAGCGTAGTGTGGATGCGAGGCCTAATCGACGACGAGGCCGAACGTTCGTACACATGGGACGATGGGTGCTGGAGGACCTAATCAGACGCAGATCGGGGACTCCAAAATTACAGCAAATCAGAAAGTGAAGCGAAAACGTTGAAATTGAAATACGTTCTTGACATTTTCAGAACCACAGTATTAATTCTTTTGGCTTGCAGAACGAGCTCCTGAAATATTTACTACCTGTAAAAAGACACCTGTTAAGCATCCTGTGTATTTCGATATTTTCATATTCACGATCAAAAGATCTGTTCGAAATCTCGCAACGTAGCGTGTGATTGGGCAATCTGACAGAAAGGACACGTGAACGACGTGCTGCACGCGCCATTTTAGCACAAGGGGTTAAGGCATAAACGGGCCATGGGAGATGGAACGAAAGCCGGTCGGTCGTGTCGAAGCGCACCCTGACGAGGTTCATTCCGATCTCAGTCACGTTTCCCGATCGAAGTTTCTGCCGCTTTTATATATGGCATTATGGCGGTCATTAAGGAGGCAGCTTTCGCCCGAAGTGGATCACTTTGAATTTTAATCAATTCCGCGTCGTCTTTAATATGACGCGAGAAAGAAGAATACGTACACTGTCGACTATAAGTCACCGAACACTTGCTCGTCCGAATTGGAAACTGCAAATTAAGATACGAATACAACTTTCTGAAACGATCTTGTACTTTGTACTCAGTCTCTTATTCTGAATTATTGTTTTACGGTGAAATTTATAATCCATATACACGACTTACATAAATATGGGATGAGGAATGAGCTCTTTTGATTTTATTTTCAAGACAAACCCAACAAGACTTGTTGAAAATTTAATCTTCGTGAAATATACTTCACACTTGATACTTTTCAAAGGTATTTAAGTAATCTATTCTTTTAGGCCCATCGTGGATTTATCTCTTAAGCTCCGATGTCGAGTTTCATTAGTCGACAAGAAAGGCGCCCAAATTCGAGGTACGTGCCGCGCTTACCATGGTCGGGACGTCACGTTTCGTTTGCTCGGTAAATCCAAGTAACCGCGGTTATGGCCACGATAAAGTCGTTCCTGGGCCAACGTACGAGGCCCTTCGTGACCTATGCAAACACGAACGGTCGTCACATTCGCAAACACGACCGCCACCGTCCCGAATGTTGCGAATTTTCGATGGCCGAGTTTCCACGGACGATCGCGACGATATTTCTTAAACGTCCGCCAGAGAAACTCCTGGGATTTGCTCGAGGAACTCCAAATCGCAGTGCTTTGCTTTACAAGTTGAGGATCTAGATGTCTTGGATACTTCTAACAGTACCATTAATCGGGCTTATCGTAGTCTTGGCTAACTTGGATCCACCGATACCTACCAATCCATCAAAAAGCGAAAATCCATTACTCTTTATGCATGGTATTGAAAGAATAATTTCTGTTTCTTATAGTTTTATAATGTAACATTTACTCTTACATCTAAATATCTTATTACTCGCTATCAGGTATTCCTTAATATACTTATCTAAAGGAGAATATTATGCAAAATATTTGATTATGCATTAAAAGCCATACTTTAGTAAAACATTATTATATCACTTGGTTGAAGTTCCGAACGAAGTAAGTCAGATTGCAATTGCAACAGTTACATCTTCGTCTTATGGTAGAGAAGTTTGAATTTGCTTTAAACTTTATCTTCCGGGCCGAATAAACTTGACGAAAGGGATGCATTGACCCGCGGGCTGAACTTCGTGCATCCATAGACTACTAGATCAACGTTTCCAAAACTTTGTTACTCGAGGAACACTTTTCATTTCATAATGTATTCACGGAGCATTTATATTCATCTGTGGCTATTTGGTTTTGAAATGAAAATTTCGTCGTTGAGGACACGATCAAAGTGGAAATATAGTAATACTTAGCATTGGCTTAAATATTAAGAAGAATCACGGTTCAGAATAAATATACATTCGAGACATTAATCGTGAGAAATTTTTCTATATTTTTATATCTATTGATTTGAATAACCAAAAATTAATTTCCGACAACAGTCAAATTAATTATGAACAATACTTATTATTTAAACAATGATAGGATGTATGAATTTGCTGCGATATTAATGTTTCGTGAATTATTTTCTGGATGGATCCAACGAGACCTCAAATCGACCACAACGCGGTTATTGTTCACCCTTACCCCTCTATTCATCAACAAGCTAGCTGCGATCGTAGCACAGTGTGATATTTCAGCGATTTAGCGGGACAAACAGTGATTTTCGAAATGTTCTAAGTTTTACCCTGTAGAAATCATAAAATTATAAAATCAATGGAAAATTGAAATTCTTCTGCACGAGAACGTTACTATACTTTTTGATTTTGACACAAAGAATTTCATATTCGAAATTCCTAATCATTTTACAGATAACGAGATGCCTTCATTGATACTGTCCTCTGAGTGACTAAAATACAAATGCTTACACGTATAATAAGTTGACCTTTGAGCGAACCTGAATAGGAAAATCTTGTATTCGTGCGAGAAAGCACACAGGCAACGTATGCATCATTTTCACTGCGAATAAATGTTCCCCCACGTCTCGAAAGAGACGTCCGAAGTTCTCACCGTTAACTTCGGTGCATTTCTATGTGCCATGAATGACTACGTTGCGCTTTCAACTGTTTCTGCGATAATACTTCACCCGTAATCCGACAATTTTCTATTTGCTTCTTTGCGCCAATGGGACTCCTCATAATTGGAGGTTATCCGAAGGTCAACTGATTATACACGATTATGTGAAGTTGGCAATGTTAATATCGAGTCCCGATTAAGACACATAACCCTGAGGTCTCGGGAATGTGAAAACCGAAAAATTATTCAATGTATATTTAGTTTTAAAAACCATAAGTCTATTTAGGAGAACTCTCTACATCCTCGATTCCTCCGAAGCTAACCATGAAGGGTTGTTTCAACCCTCGACCCTGATTTCTCTCAGAAACTCCTGTCTCGAACGGTGTACAACGTTAACAAACTAACCTCCATCAATCTAACGTACCTAACTCATCCACGGACAGGAATCCATCGTGCCTTCGAATTTCCACGAATCAGAAAACAGCGTGAAACACGGCATCTCGCAATCTCCTTTCATCGCGGCTATTTACGACGCGGAGGCGCGTGTGTACGCGACAAAAGCAATTTCTCGCGACAAAGATACTGACTTGCCTAGAACCCGAGTTCCTCGCGCCAACGGTTAATAAATGAACGTTATTTTGAACTTTGCCACCGGTGGCGTTAATTTTAAGCTGCCTTTCTCTCTACCTGCCCGGGGCTTCCGCGGCGACGTCTGCGAAAATTAGATTTATCTCGATCCGTCGCAAACTTGCAAAATTATATCCACGTAAATTCTTGCCAGGGCAGGGGGAAGACACGCGCATATGCATACGGGTGCATATTTTCCGCGGTGCCCCGTGTCGACGACTGAGACCAGTGGCGTATTATCCTCGAGGCCTCGAGCAAAAGGGAGCTGCCCAGACCAACCATTTTTTATCTTTGCATTATCATTCTAGTGGTATTATAAAATAGCCACTTTTTGGACTCCTTTCCCTCGAGTCTAAGAGCTTGTGTTCGATTCACAACTTCATTAAAAACGAATAAGGTAATTACCGTTATCGATTTACGTGAGCTGACGTATACTCGTGCGTAGGCAAATCGCCTTGCGATTTACTAGCAAGGTCAACGTCGTTAACCCTAGGAGGACTTCTGGGGTGTCGATTGACCCTACGAATTCCTAGATTATTTACAGTCAATTTTGCTTTCTTGGGTTATTAGCTTCTATTTGATTAAATTTCAACAATTTTTCTGGCGTGTAAATAGTTACGTTACACGTTTGGAGAATGACAAAATATCGCCTGATGGTTTAGTCTTTAATAGCATTGCAGTAAACACCACGTTAAATTGACGTGGTTGAAAAATAAATTTGAACACATTTAAAAATTGAAATGCTACTGACCAGTGTGTTAGAATCAAAGTATTTTTTACGAGGCCCATGATGTCAGAACCAAGTCGGATAGATATATTCCACGAGCATCGATTGCTCGTGATACTTACAACGATCGATGTAACGACGACTGATCTGCATTTTTCCCCGTGAAATTACATTTCCCGTGGGTGAATGTAAATTTCATTCGCTTGGAACACAGTCCGCGGAATTCGAGAAGACGGGCGACCGTTGCATCACACGGAACGGTATAATTTATATCCTACCATGTATCATTACCGTTTCAACTTCGAGCACCACTCACGGTCTATTTAAATAGTGCACAGAATCGATCATGTTGGCTATTTACGGGTCCGTGCAGCGTGTTCGTTTCGATCCACGAAATAAACGTTTTGTGGCATTCGACTTAAAAGAATTGTGCCAAACAAGAATGAATTAATCATGTTCTATTCAGACCTGTAAGATGGGGTACACTTCGTGTCGTAAGGCACTTTAGCTTCATTGTATTATACAGTGAAAAGACTCAGGTCATACGTACAATCGGTGTTGCACGGTTTTATGGCATCATTGTTCAGTTATTCCAAGATAAAATAACAGTGTAAAGAGGTTCATAAATTCCAGCAAATATCGAACCTAGGAGCTGTATTTTACGCAAGCTTCCAGGGCATCGGCTTTAAAATTAAGGAACGTTAAAGGCAAACCCGCATGACCAATCCTTCGCGGTCGTTCGCGAATCGAACGCAAATCCTAGAATGGGGAAAACTGAGTATTCGATATCGCGATCGATTCATGTTGACCATTTTGTGCGTCGCGTTGGAAAGCAGGATATCCTTTGAATGAGCACGATCTCGCCGCCTGCCATGCCCGTGGGCAAATATTAATTAACATATTATAAAGACCAAGGGGCGTTCATGTTATTATCATAATTCCTCAATTACGTCTAGATTGTAATTACTCGTGGTAGCGATATCTTAATTATGAATCTATTTACCGCCCATTTCCGAGACTATACCAATCGAAGCGACGGTCATCGTACGTGATTTGGCTAATATTGACGTCGATCGACATGCTGACTGTCAAACATACATAGTGAACTCGTAGACAGCAAAGACGGGCGGAATTTTATTTTAATGGTAGGTTAGGAAGAGGAACTCTCTACAATGGAATGTTCAATCTCAAAAAAATAAAATGAATAAGAAGGTATATCTTTTACCCGAGGGCTATGCTAAGAGTAGCGTCGAAAATCATTCAGTATGATATTATCGAGGCAGTTGTAAATGAGAAAATTCTTATTCGAATAATAGATCATTGTTTATTGGCTTGAAATTTTGTTAATTCATATTGTTGATTGAAGCTGAAATTTAATTCCAATTCGTAGAAATGCTGATAATTTAGCCGTTCACTGCACCAATTCCACCAATTAAATAAAAATTGTAACGTTAGTGAGGACTATTTTTTGGCTATTCTTTTTTATTAATTTTATATACCGTTAGATGAAAGCTACATCTGTATTTATGCAATTCTACAATATTTCTTTAAATTTATATTATAAACGAATGTTAAAAAGCAACGTAAGTAAGAGTTAATCGATTTGTGCGATAAACGGCTCAATTATAGATTCATTTTAACTGAATGTAGACCGTGCCGTATCGAAACCGCGTTGTATAAGTGCCGCGTTATACGAGGGTTTACCGTGCTTACCGTCTGTATGATCTTCGCCCCATGAAGGCATCGACGAATAAGAGAAAGTCACGGAACAGAGGCCACGGAAGAAATGTAAATTTACCGAAACGCTGTGCTCATAATATAACGTTGCGTCGCGGTATTTGCAGACGCGCGAAGGTGTACCCTCAGCTTCGATGAATTCATGGCTGGAACGTGGGAACTGGGTATTTGTGATTTCCGTTCGATTCGCCGTTCGAAATTGCAGACAGCAGATACTGGATCAATGTAATATGTTTATCTGGCGTCTCCTACACTAGGCATTTTCATTAGTAGTCCACACTGTTTTTCTTGAGATTTGTTTTTTTATTTAAGTCTCTATGAAACTCTCTAATAATGAGAATTATATGGCGTTGCATAGGATTATACATGATACAATTTATCTTCTATCTGAGGGTTAATACGAAGTACTTGTTCTTATTTACACATTGTGTTTCAATTGTCCATATCATTTTTTTTAATGTACAAATTACACTCTTTTATGAATTTACATACATAAGTGAGAATACGCTTTGCTGTTGGGTTCACGAAGTAAGTGTCTTGTATTCTTTCTCGAGGTTCTATAATAATTGAAAGATGAATGGATGGAAAGTCATAATAATTTTTGAATGAACCAGGGAAGGTATTTCCAAATTTTATAGTAGTATACCATTTCAAGTAGTGTGTTTATGTGGTGTGTTTTCAACCAGGGATTTCCAATAGGGGCCATATTGTCTTTCAGTGATCTATACTGTATATCTTCCATCTCTTGCAAGAATAATCTTAAAGTAAGTACGTAACATAAATTGTCTACGCCCCATCTGTTCTGAGATCCATCTCTACAATACCTTAAGAACATAGGGTAGAAATGATTAAACGACTGTTGGAAGTCTAATGCCTCTTTCTTGGCTTGATAATACAGGATTATATGTATAAAGAAAAGAACAAGGAAGGAAACCCCTTCGTGTTACTAGGTAATTATTTATTGTAATACATCAAGGGTATTGCTGAGAGAAAGAAAGAACAGTCTTTGGTCAAGGGGAATATGGTATTAAGATTAACTAGAATGTGGACTACGATTTTCTCATACTAATAATTCAAAACACCTTTTACATTTCAATGAATGGAAGCATATGCGAGTAACTTCGATAAATTCATTTCTAGTAACATGAAAAACTGACTTTCTTTTCTTTTGTACTTCTCGCACCCTTCGCAATCCTAAATTATGAGCCAAAGGAAGACATATTAAAGTTCCAAGTGTTGTTTGATCGTTTCTCGTGTGGAATATAAGATATTATAGGTCTGAAAATAGATGGGACTTGGAAAACTTTAGTTAGAAGCTAAGGTAACTTTAACTTCGAAAATATTCTTGGTTCCGTGTACTCTACTACCTTGCTAATAGCTTCGAAGTTCCAGCTGTTGTCTCATCTCTGAAGTGTTTCAAGTCCCATCCATTTTAATATCAAAGTATGGAAATGATCGGTGTGACTCTAACCAAAAAATTTCACAGAATTCTGCATTTACAGGTGTCATGGACATTCTCAAAATAAAAACTCTATCTCATCATAGAATTGATAGGTGTAACTCTAACCAACAAAATTCATAAGAATCCTGCATTTAAAGGTGTCATAGAAATTCCCAATATAAGAATTTTATTTTGTTATGGAATTTTTCAGTATCTTCCATTCTAATTTCATTAGTACAGAAATAAAAATATAGCGTTTGCAGTTACCATGTGGAACAGTTACAAGGCAATATCGTGAGTTAAGAATCGAGGGGTGCAACACTCGAAGATACAAAGCGAGTTAATGGAGAACTTGACAACCTAGTCCTGGCTGTAATTCGCGGTTCACAAAAGGGTGAACGACTGCATAATCCATAAAGTCCTTTTACGAGATGGAAAAAAGCAACGAGAGCTCGTAACAGAGGCAGTTCACGAGTGACCCACAATCCATTCCTCCCAAGGCTCATCCCACAGGGTCTCGAAAAGTTGCGATGAATTCCGCACTCGTGCCATTCCTTGGACGCGTTTACGCAACAATTTCAATTAAGCTGAAGCTACGTCGATCGCGAGATATGAATTTAACGAGTCGCTTCAAGTATACTCCAACTAATTAATTTGAGAAGCTCGCGAGCTCGACGAGCTAATTTAGAAATACACCACGCGTTGCAAAGGCAATCGAAAACCGTTCCTCGGAGATTAGCAAAATTCATACCTAGACAAATATTTCTAATAACGTATAAAATTACTTTTAATTCGTTTAATCAAAATTACAATTTTAATTGGACTTACTTATTCCCCCAAAACAAGACGCTACTGCAACCACTACAGAACATACCTATTTGTAAATCAAAATTAAAAATCATAATTCCCTCGCTGTAAATCACCGTCAAACGTAATTGAAAACGTTTAAGCACGTAACATGCTCGATACCTCGTACGTCTAAGCCGTGGTTAATTGGCTACAATGGCGGTTTGAAACGCGATTACGTTGGCTGCGAGACGTTAACGTGCACTGACTGCGTTTACAGGGCAAAAACCGGCTCGTAAAATTCAGATTGGACGGAGCTACCGTTCTGTATCGAGTGTACTCTGTAAACAGGTCATCTGCGACGTCAGAAGTAAGCTACGACGCGATAAAAAAGAAGAGGAAGAAGCACAGGAACTCCTCGATGGATAACAAATTGAAACGCTACGCTGTTATTCCGCGTACGTCGAGGATAAACGCAAACCCCGGATGTACTTTGTGTACACGTTTTCGAATTCCTTCCATCAGTGTTTCTATTACCGTCTCGCGGATATTGATGTTACCAAGTAAATATTACTAGGGATCAACGGTGAAACAAGAATCCACGCAATCCTCGGCAACGCGAGACCCATCTTTTATCATGTTAAATAGTAAAATTCCAATCGATGCGAATTGAAACTAACTAAATATATCGGGTAGATAGAACGTACAGATATTATTATTTAAAACAATAGATGTATTAGAATAATGCATTGTATTATTCGAAGTGATGGTGCTTACTGACTGATTCGTCGTTAATTTCATAAGAATTAATGGTATTAGAATGTATTCATCTAATACAAAATGTAACGAGTAAATAATTCACAGTAATACTTATATAATAACGTTTCTACCATTGCTATTTAATATACCTCCAATACTTTCTAAGTAGAATGTAACGAGTAAATAATTCACAGAATTCTTATGTATTAACATTTCTACCATTTCAATTCAATATACCTCCAACGTCTTTCTAAAAAAATTCCAAATAATTCCTACTTTTCGATTACAAGAAACTACTCCTAAACGATTAACAGCAACGTACCAACCCACGCATCTCTTTCTTGGTGGGATGCACGCGTTGCGATGGACCCGTGATTATCGATATCGATATCTATAATTTCCTCGTTGTGGGATCGAACGAAAGCCATCAACGATCAATGCAACGCGCGTGGCACGTATTGGCGCGAACGTTCGTGAAAGCGGCGCGGGACAAGATTATTAGAAAGTTCCTGCGACCGATTGTTCTTTAACTAACCGTGGAGATACGCAACTGGAAGTTCACGGTTATTATCCGCCGGGCACGGCTAAACGAATTCGCGGCGAACGTGTACGGAAACCACGACGTTTCTGTTGAAACGGAGAGGGTCAATTTCTCTTGACTAAACATAGATTACACCTTGCTTCGTGCATTGAAAGGTTGAGGGTTCGATACCTCGACCCGCGTGAAATTCATTTTTCTAGAGGACAAGCAAATCCTTCAGAGCTTGTTGAAGATTGGGAGAGATTGATAAGCGATGCTCGTGAGTGGAAAAATCAACTAAGCAACGTGGATGGTACAAGCATTATTGTTTAGTTTAGAACGTTATCGTATTATCTACGTTGTTTATTTGAAAATAATAAAACAGCGACGCATGGTCAAGCAAGGTTTCTTTATAATGGAAAGTGCGAATCGAAGAGCACAATAGATGGAACGTTAGTAAACGACCGTGTGATTTGCAAGTATGTGGACAGAGAGTATGGGAGAATGAGTAAAAGAGGGATGCGAAACGAGAGAACGGTGGCGAACGGAAGAAACGTGCCAGAAGTAATAAAGGAAGCGAACGAGTAAACGCGGTTCCCGAGATTCCTACAATAATAAATATTTGAAGACTCGATTTAATAAATAGTAATCCGTCACTATGAGTCAATCGCGTTTAACAGATTTGATGCGCGTTGTAAAACCAGTGCACGCAAGAAGGCATGAAGAATAAGCTGAATGCGTCCGACATGAAGCATTTATTTCGCAGCTGAGATTGACACATAGTCAAGACGAGAGCAGAGCTGCGCTCGGCTTCGTTAATTGTTGGTTATTCGTGTACGTCGCAACGTTCCCGATCGTCATGAATGGAACGGCCCGTTTATTCTCGTTTTCCCGTTAAACAATTTAATTAGCGGCGAAGCCTCGAAAGAACTTCCGTTCTAGCGTTCCTCGAAGGTAGAATCGCAACTTGGGTTGAAACTTCTAATTGCCTACGCGAGGCCATGTTAACAAGCTGGGGCGTCCTCGCAGAAAACCCTGATGAATGACGATCGAGAGTTGCAGCGTTTCAACCATAGCACCGAACCTGAAATACGTACCAAACCATGTGTTCTGCGATACATTTAAACGCTAACATATTAACTATACTTTCAGTTAGAGTATTTAAAGTTAGGTATCTATCAGAAGCCTATCCACGGATCCCCTTAGAGTTTTTAGACTCCAGGTTAAAAACCACCGATTCGAAGTATAATTATACGCGTCCCGTCGTTCAAGTGTTTAACATTAAACTGCTGTCCGACGCACGATTACAGGAAGTTTGTTCTAGCGTGTGTTTACAGCCTCGAAAGAGAAATTAAAGCGAAGGAAACTTGGCGCCAGTAAAATTTCTCTCCGTTTCCGAGACTCTCTTGCTTAATTGAATTGTTCGCAAAGTGATTAGCAGACTCTGGATTGTGTAGTGCAGTCTAGTTAGAATCTAGTTTTAGCCTGGTATTTCTAGTTTAATCCCAATTCACTTCGATATAAATTAGTTATAGGTTAGTTCAATGCAAATGTCTCTGCTTTCGCGATTGACATATAGAAAATTAGAGTTTAATACTAGATATAGGAACAATGAACGCACACTTATTGTATTTATAAACGGTAGAACCTCGACTATTGCGCGAATTTTCGAACAAAAATATTATCATGAAGGCAATAACCCTTGTCAGAATATTACGACAAATAGTTCAAGTCAGTTCATATGCTTTTATTACATCGACCACGCCCTTCTCTATAGAAGTACACATTAAATCGTAAAACTTGCCATGAAATCTAAAGAATGGTTGCAGGAAGAAGTAATTGCGCGCCTTATTCTCCGACCGGATGTTCCTACGTTTAACTAGTTTGAAGAAAATCTCTTTTAATGGTCGGAAATTGTATGTGTTTACGGCGTATTGAGGAGACTATAAATTTTGAAAAAAAAAATGAATGAAAATAGCAGAGAACTTAATGAAATTCATCATCCAGTGGAATACATGCACGTATAAATTAATGGAAAAAAATATCTAATTGACAAATAGACAAATGCCATGAATAAAAATCTTTAGTTCTATCTCTTAACACATTGTTGACCGGTCACGAGTTAACTCGTATTTTCATGCCTAAACGTTGTTGACCTCTCACCAGTAAACTCATGTTTGCACTTGCATTATCTATTCCAATGTATGAGATCCAGGGCGATATACATAGAATATTGCAGAAGCTTCGCTCATCGTATTTAGTCCTGTGCATGTTGTATTCTTTTTTAACAATAGAATATACTTTTCTCAGTATTTAAGTTTATATCACTTAGTAATTTATATCACATCTACGAAAAAATAGCCGGTGACATTTCGTCGCTTCTGTGTAAAATTGCCGGTCAACAACGTGTTAAGTTTAAGATTTACCCAAACGGTAAGTCGATAAGACTCGGAACCGTGCACAATTGTCCTAGGGATTAATAATTCCTTCCCTAATACGAAGCGGCAATTGAACCTAATTTCCAGGAAGCACGGTTCGATGCAGTATCGATTTCGTGGACCTTCGATTTTAACGTGTACCACGGATGCGGAGTTACGCGCGGAGTTTGTTACTGATGCCATTTCCGCGGAACACGTAGCCGGAAGCGCAGTACGCGATAACAGACATTGTCGTTTTCGTTGCGCATAGTTTGATACTGTTGTAACGGAACTCGAGAACTACTCCCCCTGTTAGCTGCAAGGTATCCCCCCCCAGCATAGAAGATTAAATTTTCAATAATGTTACGAGAATGCCAAGCAATATTGTTTTCAGGAGGTATTGAACAGTTCGAACTTCTTACTACGGAGTTTCGCAGAAGCTTCAAGTCAAACCCTGCCAGTATGTTCTGCAACTATCAAGAAGAGATAAAAGAGAGAAATTATTTCTTTTCTATTAATTTTAATTTGGAGATTTCTTATGCACAAATCGATTAATACCATAAAAAAGAAAGTTGAGAAATGCGGTGAAATGACCTCGGACATAAATTATTTATTATTCAATGGCCAGAAAAATTTTGTCGTTCAATGCTGTTAATCTTTCTTATTCAGGAAAGTTATTATAAGTATAAAAAGTTATGACTATACTAAATGTGTTGACACTTAAATTTAAGATTTTTCAAAAAGTATAGTTAATCGATTTGTGTAGTGAACGGGTCATATGACTGTCTACAAATTGAAAACACGCAGGTATGATAAGGCTGTTCGAAGATAATAGTAACCGCGCAGCCAAGATGAGTTTGACATACCTGGTCCAACACCAACGCAGTTCGACACAATGGCGTCCATAAGGACGACGTGCATTCAGCTCGTCTGCCTCTGTTCAGGAGTATTCTCTGGGGCGCGAACGGAAAACCTTTCTCGCGCCAGATAGGTATGCCGGTGGCAATATTGAAAAGACAAATCCGCATTTACGTGTTTCGCCGTGGACGATCGTCGTTGATACATCATTCCGTGGACGCGCGGCAGGGTTTCATCGAGCATGCCGTAGGAGACAACAATGGTTGATCCCTGGGAATGGTATTTTTATAGTTTCGTGCCCGCTCGACGCGGTCCAGATGGACGGGCGACGCGTGTATTCGTTTCGGCAACAAAAGCACACCAGATTGATGCACGATCGCTCTCAGGCGAGAGCTTGAAACTTTTCAGACAGCCAAATTGCTTTCTCGTAAAAACGACGAGCGATTCGGCGCGTTGGACACCCCTGTATGGACGGGATGGATGAAATTCAGAGTTGCTCGAGGTGAAAAGGAACGAACGAAATAAACCAAAAATAGCGAGCGAACAGTGCATGCGTTCCACGCGAGTCGAGAACGAAATATGTAAATGCGATAGGAGAGGGGCGAGTTCGAGTAAACGTTATGATACAGTCAATATCATTCTCGTTTCAGTGACGCTACACAAAGTCACTCATATTTTCTATACAGATTAACATATATTTTAATAAAAATTGACGCAAACACTGTTCAACGCACGTACTTTCGATACACGCGTCAAATATTTACAACCCCCATTCGCTAACGTTTCAAAAAATTCCCAAAGACCAGCATTTTTTAGGTTTGAAAGCTGATGTTTCCCCTTAAACGGCTCCCCGTGGCAGTATCGCGGCCCAACAGTCGCTACATCAGCCGTGGGAGACTCGGTGTAAGTGCCGAGAGTTACCACTGAGCCGGAGAAACCCTTTTTAGGTTAATGCAGAACGCTATAGTGCACTCGAGCGCAGGAGTGTCCCAGCCGCACTTAAATTACACCGATGCGTCTGTAAAAGCCGCGGGCCACGCAGGATGGATGTAACTAAATAAAAGTACGTTCCCGTGGCACAATAACAAGGTCAGTGTTTTTATTTCGCCTATAAATTTCCACGGGAAACGTATAGGTCCGTAATTACGCATAGGCGTTCGTCGTAAAAATTGCTCTGTGTACCAGCGCCACGACGCCGTTAAGGAATGACGCCCTGGGAAACGGCGCGGTAAATATTCCCGCGAATTGCCCAATGTTTCCGCGCTAATTAACATATTACGTCGTTTTCGTGTTTAAATGCGAAGCAAGAAATTCATTTCCTTTTTTCTTTTCTTTTTCCTGCCCAGGATTTTATATATATAGACGCCATTGCGAGGTTCGAAAGTGTTGAAATCGATTGGAAATATCGGTGAAAGATGACAATGGATGTTCTCTGGCGAGTGTTTTCATTTTGTGAATACGAACCGTGAGAGTTTAGAGTCTCGCGAACGAGATTAAATCGAAATAGTCCGGTTTGCGTTCAAGTTTGAACAGTTCGATTCGCCATGAAACATGGATTCTCGTTAGTTTACCAGCGAGGAGTGTTTGCCGCGGCACCGTGTTTCAACTTGCTATTACAACATTATATTGTTACAGCAATTGTATCCTGGGAGTGAGTTTTGATGCACTTTATTGGCAAGGACTCTTTTGGGATGTGCAGTATGGCATTGTATGGTCTCGTGTATGCCATGCTTCTGTGACAATTCTATTCTGGAAAGAATTTAACGAGAACTATTAACCCTTTGTACTCTGGGCCATCTCGTTGCAAAATGTGCGAACAAGAATCGCATTATATTAAACAGTCTAACTTTAGAAAAGTGTTTTTTTTTTTTTAAGATTGAAATATCTTTTTATTTTCGAACAGCCGAAATTCATGTCTCGTTATATGGTGAAAAATGCTGTGAGGCGATGAAATGGGTAAATTTTTTGGTAATATTAGACTTGATTATAAATATCTTATAGCTTCCTTGAAGCATTGACACCACTACCATCACAAAGGATCTTTCAAAAGAGGCTTAAGAATTTTGTTTTTTAATATATTCAATATATTGTAAGATGTATTGTATATATCGTAATATGCATTGAATATGTCCAATTGGTATATTTTAAGTAAAATACACATGATTGTAATTAAGCATAATTTAAAGTGCCCACTACGTCTCGTTGACAGGCATATTATAGTATTAAAAACAAAACCCTGAAGTCTCTTTTAGAAAACCCTGTACTTCTCTTTCCACGTAACACCTGCTCATATATTTTTCTCTAAATCTGTGTATATACACCATATATTCGTTTGATTTCTCGTGCAATTTCAATAAGAAAACTTCAAGGAAACATGGATTTTTAATAAATTTACCCTAGCATAAATTTATTCTACATAACCACTAACAAAGTTTGTTAGACTTAACACGTCCCCTCATGGATGACAACCGAGTGCAAAGGGTTAAGGTAACAAATAAAATGTATAATATAGAAGTTTTATAAAAATTCATTTTTTTCCTGGCAGTAAGCGATAAATAACCAAATGAAACGGATACGGATCAGTTAATTCGAAGAACGATTTCTCGACCGAGGTTGGAATCGTTCATTGACATTGACGTCGTCGACGACGTTGGTGGTACGGCCAGCGACGATGAAAAACGGGTTTAGTCGGGGCACTCGTTAGCTCGTTTACAGCCGATTAAAGGCTTCCAGAGAGAAACGCGCGCGGAATCGGCGTATTTGGGAGCTGATTGCGACGCGAAACGGTAATTATAAATTACCCGCTTCATATGTTTTATTGCGACAGGCTACGGTTCTCGTCTTTCTTCCGCGATGAAGAATCGTTAATCCGCGCTTTGTCCGCGGTAATGTCTCTCCTGTGTGTGCTGGTCAAGGCCCGGGAACAGTTATCCCGGAAGCTGAGGAGAAGACGATCCAGAGGACCCACAGATCTGTCCAACTGTGAGCAAAATTTATTTATGTACTCGCATATTTGCAAAGCATTCAGTTACTATAAACATGGGGAAAGTAAACTAAATAAAATAATTAAATGCGTATCTAAAAATTAAGAAACATTTTCCATTTTTGACTTCGCTACCATATTGTTCAGTAGCGTTTCTCCCAATCAAGGGGTACCAACAATTATCGATGATCGCTGCGTCACGTCGAAATAAAATTATGGTTACGAGTGAAACACACCCGATACGTCAATGATATTAAAATTATATATGCGGAGTAAAATTGATCGCGCCTATAAAACGAGCCAATTAAATTGTATTTGACACCTATAATGAATTTAATTATTTAAACGAGCGTTACCCGGCTCTCATATTTTATGCGCCCTGACATTTTTATCGTCAGCTTCTGAAGAAACTCGGGGTAAGATTCGCGTTGCGTAACGCTTCGAGAAAATGGGAACCTTAATAAGATGCAAAATGTTTCTTTTTTAATAGCAGCTCTTCCAGCACGAAGTTGCCTTTAACTTCTTGTCTGTGGTTGCTCTTCCTTGAATGTTTCTCCAAATAAATCCAAGCAAGATTTGGCGTAACTTAAGTAGCAACTGCCCATAAAAACTACAGTTTGGTTTAAAAAAACAAACGTCACACATACAACCACCTGATTCTCTTGCAATCCTGATCCTCTCTACTGGGAGCTTATTAAAAAACCCGTCCAAATGTACTTGCTTCGGCAGTACATATACTAAAATTGAAACGATACAGAGAGGATTAGCATAGCTCCTGACACGCAAAATCATGAAGCGTTCCACATTTTTATATTTAAAGCCAAAGTAAAATTTCTTAATGATATTAACAAAGATATTTAAATTTTTTAATTTTTAACACCTACGCGACTATAGAAGTCCAAAATTAACAACTTATGTAAGGCAAAGTTATGTTAAGAAGAATGGAAATAATTATATTGTGATGTTTGTGATGATTCAGTGCAATAACTGAAGTGACAGTTACTCACTTAAATAAACCAAGCTCAAGTTCCTTCCACAATATTTCTTGGAATTACTCGACATATTTCCCTAAGACGTCATGCTTCCCATATTCGTCAAAATTTCGCGAAACGCGAATCTGTTGAGCAGATACACACATATACAAACACATTCCTCGATAAAACTTCTAGCAAACGAGCGAACGGGGCTGGTATCCACGCGCACAATTTCACCGTCACAGAAACCTTTATGGCGGATCTTGGAACTCTTGAAAGCTATTATCGAAGCCGCGTATATATCCCGTCATGGGCGTTCCGCAGAATACGTGTTTGCCAAGAAGACGATTTCGACGTTCGTATTTCAATATCGGGAAGCGTCCTAATTCACTGTTCGTCGTTGGATTATACGGTGCGGCACGATAAGTATAGCCGTACGCGGCGTCGCTAACGGCGGATTTATCCGGCTTAATTCGAGCGAAACTTCTGTAGAAGTTCTCCTTATATATCGAAGTCGGTCGTGTCCTAGCGACGACGACTAGACTCGCTATTATTTAATGGACGCAATAATCCAGAGTTTTTTAGTCTTGCGTGGCGGGTCCTTCTCCCGCGTCAGTGGAACTTGGGCCAACTTCCTCGTCAGGCCATCTTATCGCGAAGAATGCGCTGGAAGTTAATTAATTCTCCTTCCCGTTCCGTGAAACGCGTGCTCGCCGGTTGCGCAATACGACATAAAGGCACGAACACCGACGCGAAGCTCCGAGGATTACGCAATGACGTTAATTAATTTCGTGAGAATGATCCCGCTCGATGATCCTTCGCGATCTCGTCCGACGAATTGTCCTGTCCTGTCGGTTCTGGTATGTTGTAAGCGTGCTGAGCTATTTTGGAAAGAAAAAGTGAACGAACTTTACCGTTTTTCACTAATTGGAATTTTTGCAGAATTTAATATATATCGTGATTTTTCATGTCATGTGGGAAATAAATGTGTCTGTATGTAATCAAAATATAATATGGAATATATCAGGTGGACTGGAAAGTAATGTCTTTTTTGCAATTTTAGATACTTGTTTATCATTCATTAGGTCATTGACTTTTATCGATCTAGAATTGAAAATTTGCACAATAGATGGTAAAAGGCTGTTAATAACGAGGGCGATTATATAATTCATTAAAAATAAAAATTTATTAAAATTTTGTTTCAATTTAATGTAAAAGAAACGACATTACTTTCCAGTCTACGTAATAATTTGCATGTAATACGAAATGTATTATTGTTTCATGATATGTGCATTATTTAGTTTGTTCTTGAAGAGGATTTAAAGCATGGTTAAAACTTCGAACGAATAATAGATATTATACATTCAGGAAACAGTTTCTGCAAACTAAATTGAACTTGCTTCTCAAACAAAAAAGAAGGGAAATGCATAGTCAAGCGTTCTAATGAATTGTCGAGCAAGATAGAAATTACTTTTTAATTTCTGTCTATGTCAAACTTTGTTCGGTGCAAGAAGTTTTCAGGTCTCTTCAGGAATAAGGCTTTATTGGGCAGCATGCAGCCATGAAGCATGTTTCATAAAGAATATTTACGATCCAGGAAGCGGCGTCGTTTTAATAAATAATATGAAAGTAAACTCTTTATCTGTTTCTCCGGTGCTTCCTCAGCATCGCGTCTCCTTATCGTTCCCTTATCGTCGTCACGCTCCGAACAAGAATATTTCGCTAATGAACCTCCGTCTCGAGATCGTCTCGTATCATCCAAATCACAATTCTGTGCGTGTGCAATTTCGTGATCTCGTGAACATCAATGCGGCCGACTGCTGAGAAACTCTACGGAGAAATGAGAAACTGTTCGGTATAAGCGTAATTGTGTGATTCGAGACATCGTATTTCCTCCACCATCCTGTTTCCAGGAACGGGGCAGAAATGTTTCCTATCTAAATTCGAATAATATACAAGCTCGACGAGTATTAAACCAGAGCTCGATTGCGATTCTTGGAAGCAGAGAAATTTCATTTAATTACGTTCGTATTGTGTACGGGGGCAGAGAAGAGTAACGAGTATGCAAAATAAAATAGTGGAGAATAAAAAATGAAATTATTACTCGGAATCTACATGTCTAATGAAAATATAGGAATTATAATACAGGCAAAGAAAGACATTACCAGCCGTTGACTTTTCGCTAAGCAACGATTCGAATGATTATTGATAAAAATTTATCATCACAGTGCAATAAAAACCCTCGTAAACAGTAGCATGGGCACTCGACCGAGACAAACTCTCGAGCTAACACTTGGTACAGTATAGCCAACCTCGTCACCCACCTCACGAACGTCAATCTCCGCACGAAATTATACGTGGCGCATAATTTTCTACGCTGCGGGAAGAAAAATAGACGAAACGGATACACGGTGGGCGAGCAATAGCCGGCGTCGAAGCGTGTCGTAAATCTCGCGGCGTGCACCACGCGACATAATTACCGCCCCCATTCGCCACCCCACGAGATATATCGCGGCTCTTTCGTCGGTAGGCAATCACGTTTGTTTGTACATCGTTCTTGCTTTCTTATTTACGACAACCGCGATCATTCATAATAAATATCTTCCCAGCAACGAGATAATGAACGACTTCCCTTCTGCGGAAGGAAGGAAGAAGGTGCGCCGCGATAAAACCAAGAAGGGAACAAGAGGGATTGAGAAAAAGGACGCTGAGGAAGGGGCGAGGGGGCGTGTGACCCTGGGGCACCCAAGTAGCGATGGTTAGTGAAGAGAATTTCAAGGTTTCGAGCAACAAGTCTCGAGTTTAAGTCTGGTTCGGAAGTAAAGTAGACTTCGAAGGCGTTGAAACATTTGTAAAGATAGTTAAAAATATTTTGAGAAAGATGGGCGTCGCGAGTGATTCAGAGTACGGCGAGCAGGCGAACTAGTGGCGCGACAAGCATTCCTCTTATACAGGTACTTCTTGTATTAAAGTTCAGGCACTTAAAACAGGCCACCTGAATAATTCGCTTAGTTTTAGCGATAGAAATAAAAGTGTCGAACAAGAGTTGTTTGATTTCGAGGAGTACGTAACGTGGTACCAATATCTTTTTTATCGGTGGAAGCGTAGAGGAGATATAAAGGATGACTTTGTTTTTTTTTTAATAGAATGATATACCTTTTTATACGCATTTCTGATTTTCTTCGTTGTATCCGAAGTAATATTTCTCCCTCTACTTTTTAAGTAGAGTATCTCATTGAAAACTTTAATATTATTAAACAGAAACAGAATATGGTAACAAACAATTTTTTAGAAATATTTCACGGTGTAACTATTCATTGAACGTGGAAAGTGTCCACATATTTATGTGCGGAGGTGTTCACGCTACCAACACCCAGATACTGCAGTTCATAAGATATTCGAATCTGTGATTGCTTCGAATTCCCATCACTGCACACAGGTAACTCGAACAGGAACAAGCGAACAGGCGAGAATGAAGGGGAGAAAAAACACGCAGCGTTGATCGCTCGAGGCACTTTTACTCGATTTACACGGATGCGTCAGAGCGTGTAAAGTTGCTAGAACATAGATATACCGGTTAAGAGCCGACGCGCGCCGATACGCAAGAAAATTGCTTGGGAGTTTCGACATCAACGTGCTCGCTGCGCGACACGCGTACACGTGCTTCTGCGACAGTGTTGGGGCGAAATTTAATCAAAGTAACGATTGAAGTAATCGTTAATAGCTCGTAACGTTTGACGATCGACGATTGAATAAACCGTAAACGTCTCCGGACGCTGGCGAGGAATTATTCGATTATTCCTCGCGACGATTCACGATTGACTATTGGGTTAACGGTAAATTCGACGGTTAAATTAATCCTTAATTTCTGTGTTGTTGCGTTATGGATGTTGTACATCTAATTTGTCGGAAACGTATACGAAATGTATGATATGATTTTGCTCGGGCATGCCGAGTTTAAATAACGTTTCATCTTCAAAGAAACTCACCTAAAACGAGCAGAGAGATTTTTCAAATAAAAACCAAAATGTTTGCAAGTATCCGGTGTCCACCAGGCACCACGTCGCGCCAGATGCGATTGTTCTACGCCGCCATAAACGAATATCGCGTCGCTTTATGCGCTGCAGTTGAAAGCTTAATAATTCTTCGTTATTAATTTCGGCGTTCGGTGACCACTCACGTCGAATATTGTCGAAACGGGCGCTACGCTCGCGGGCGGATAATAAATAGCCATAATTGTCGACGATGGGAAGAAGAAGTAGGATTTTGTTGGGCGTAGATTGGTTTTGCGCTCGAATCGAATTGATCGCAATTTTAACGCTCGATTCGTTTCGACTTCGGCTGATTTGATTTTTTCCTTTCTCCTCCCTCACTTCCTCTCTCTCTCCCTCTCTCTGATTATTAATTGCTTTGTCGACATGTAGTGCGCGCTGGGATTAATAGGTTTTAACATTTGACCAAGATATTTGCGCAGCCCATCGTTGTTCTGTTATTGAGTATACAGAAGCAATTTAATTAATTCCACGACCGGAATTTGTAAACTCGCTAATAATATTTGCCAACCTGTTTCTGTTTTCTCTGTACCCCGTGTGTGCATGCTCCCGAGCGTTCGATAATCAACAATTAGTGTGTTTTCTTTACTTTTTCGGTTAATGAGGTTAGCTTATCGTTAATTAATTAGATCGATAGTATTAATTAATAACAGATTTTCTCCCGAAGCTCATGGAAGTAACGATACAAAACTCCTCTCTAAAAAACGAAAAATACAATGAAGTTTACATAATCATTTTCATTTACTTCTGTTGCAATCGATCAAACGAATTACAGTTCCGGAATTAATCTGATCGCTCTTTCGCGTCGTCCAGAACGATCCAATGGCATATTACTGACATTCTTTATCGCGGATCGCCTTGGAGTGTCCCCGAGCGTTTCAGCGTTAGAATAAAACTATTCCACGATCTCGAGATCGCCTGGGTGTATGTCGTAACTCGAGGGAACGTGTCTTCGGTCGCATCGATGGCGAGTGTAATTTCACTGATCGGTTCCGCGCATAATTAGATAGCGGCGAGCGTGTCGTGGCTGCTCGGATGAAATTTGACACGCGGATTAGAGCGAGTTATTATCATTGGCGGGAAATCACAGGTGCGAGCGATGCAATAATTATGGGAAACCGATACGGGGCGTTTGTTCAACGACGTTTCTCTTTCCTCGATTATCACCAGCGATTAAGTATTTCGAAACGATCGCACGCCTTTATCCGCTACGTCGAGCAGTGATTTCCTCGCGTGTTCATGCTTGAGGAGACTTTCTCGTGCAAACTGTTCAAAAAATTAGGGGTACTCCGGATTTACTCCTGGAAACACTATGAAACATGAAGCGAAGAACCTTGGTGACCCTTACGAATTTACTAGTGTGCTTAAATAATTTCTGCTTCCTGGTGCGATACGTTGGTGGCACTTTAAATAAAAAAAAAAAGATTCTTTAGACTCAATATGAAACCTCCAAAAACATCCCTTCCTGCTCCGAAAATATTCGTCTTCCAAAAAGATGAAATTACCGCGTAGCAATCGAGATCTTCATGATGAAATGCAACCGCATATACGCGTCGTTCCGATCTTTCTGCCAATTTTCCAGCCTTTCCGATGCTGCCCGTACCCTCTCGTGAAAAGAGGCAATCATCATTACAGGACCATCGAGGACCGAGGGGGATAGGGTCGGTAAACGTAAATTAGCTACGAACTGGTTCAGCTCAATGTGTTAATTGCATCACTCTCGGTCTTGATTTGCGGACCGACGATTATACGGTTGATTCGAAGCTATAGAGCCGGCAACAATTACCTCACGAGTTAGTCGATTCTACCTACGTGCGCCTCTGAACGCAGGCCAAAGGGGGCCTATCCTATCCGCTGTTCGAGCTGGCTAGGTAGGCGGATGGGATGACCAGAGACGAGCGAGAATTGGTCTCTATCGAACTAACAGCGCATTCTGATATTATTTCCCGTCTCCTCCAGAGGATGCTGCACCCCCTTCGCGTGTCTTAACCCTCCATTAAACTAAGTATCGCGGAGGATAACGATTGCCTCGTTCCGCGAGGGGGAAATTAAAGAAAGCATAAAAGAAGAGGAAGCACTCTTCGCGCATCGCGAAGGAAATACCAGTTCGAAACGATTCCTCGCCTTGATTTCTTCAACACATATCGACAGAGAAGCGGAGCCTGGTTCATTACGCGAGGCAATAAAAGATCTATAGATCGGTGGATACCCTCCTGGGTACGAGACAATCGAATAGTCGCTACGTTAATTCGGTCTGGAGTAGTGGAATTAGGTTATTTTGGTCTGCTGGAAGGATGAGGGGAAGAATAATGTCTGGGATTTAATTGGTCGTGATTCTTGGTCTTTTTTTTGTTTAGTTACTTTATTTAAGGTCACATGAACTACGAGGTTATTAGTGACCACGTCAATGATTACAATTTAATTATAATTTATTCGACATGTTCTATTTCGTTAATATCTTGACTAATTTGAGGAATTCGTTTCTGTTATTAAGGACTGACTGCATACTATTTGAAAGATTAAACTCTATTCGATCGTGTTGTATTCTCTGACATTCTTCAATTAAACGATTAACTGTAAGGGGCTCGTCACAAAAGTTGCATAATGGTGGTTATGATTTAATTATTTTGTAGCAATGAGTCAGATCACCAGATTGAACTATTTTGTAGCATTAGTCAGATTGTAGCAATGAGTCAGTCACTTGCAGTCTTCTATTTGGTAGGGTTGGAATTGTATTCCCGATTGATTTTCGGATTTAGTGTAGATTCGTTGACGATATGTTGATCCATTCCTTGGCCTTTTTGTAATTCGTAAAGGGAACTTTATTAACACACTGTTTTTTTATGTAATTTTATATGAAACGACATTATCTATGGGAGGTCTTGTACTCGAGCATATCGATTTTGAAAGTTCTTGAAGTATGCCTTGGATTGAACACAGCTTGTCTGATCATTACTGACTATTTCTACTTGAATCGGTGTTTGAACATTCAGATGTTCTCCATTTTATCATCTTTTGGTAAGTTAGAAGCATTCGAAACGGATGCCACCATATCACTATTAATATTATGAAACACTAACGCAAGTAGAAATAGCGAGGAATGGCCAGACATTTAATTATACGAACGTTCAATCTTGATTCTTTGGAAAGCAGTATTTCGCATGGAAAATTCGCATCAACAACAAACATACTTGCTACTAAAAAATCTGATAAACCTTCAAACAGACTAACCAAGACCTCGCCAAGATTTACCAAAGAGTAGCCTAATAGACGCCAAGTATCAATTTATATAAAAATAAAAATAATATTAAATAAAGCCGTCGCGACACATGAAAACAGTTATAAATATAAACCCCAGCTATAAATTAATTCCCACCTAGCCAACCTGCGATACAAATAACCGGAACCAAGCGCGCGTAAAACTTTCTTGCGCAAGGTTCCAGGTACTTCAACCAGCAGACGTTAACTGTAGTTTCGTTTCCCGTGGTAATTAAAAAGGAAACGAGCTTCTTTCGCCGGTACGGTCATCATTCCGTTCATCTGTGTACAACAATACACGTACTTTCGTTCGCGTCACGTGCGGCCCCATCAACTTTTTTCCACTCGTTTCACGCAGGCCGAGCAATTTTGGAATTTCGTTATTATATCATCCCGTTAACGAGAACACGATGGCGGAGAGATACTTTCCTCCGTTGGTATCTCTCGATAATGCACGGGTCGAGAATCAAACGAGGGAACTTCGGAAATAAATTTGCTAATTGATGCTTACGTGTCAGAATTTATTATTTGGATCAATTACGCTGCCACGGAATAATTTCCAAATAACTCTGCAGCGCGGAAGAAAGACGACTGGCTCCTTTCGATGGCCGTAAAACGCCTTATGAAGTGACAGAATATAAAAATTAAATTAAACATTAAATTATACGGATGAACAGTCAAAGGCCTCCGAGTGAAAACTCGCTTGTATCTCTCCATCTGCAATTTCCGTGGACTGTCCCTCGCAAATTTTTTGTGATTAAACGAGTGTTGTGCTCCTCTGGCGCTTTTCTCGCCCACCTCGAGTACTCAGTTCTATCAATTATAAAACGAACGTAGTATTCAACACCTGTAATATTGAACCTGACCACCCACGGTATATCCACATCTACACTGCGTTGCTGTTTCACGGTGGTTCGAAGTCATTGCTCGAGAGTAAGGAGACATTACGGAAGGCGCGCGCTGCACCTGTACTCGTAATCAAAATAATTCCTGATACCATCTCGGACGCGCGCAGTTCGTCATCGTTAAAACAATAACGTCCCCCGTGTACACAGTAACGCGGACGTGTTTTCGATCTCCGGGCCACGAGGCACGCCATTTTAACGGCGCTTTTTATGGGGGCCACCGGCTGGAATCGAGACAGCGACATATTAAATTACCCGTGGGCCAAGAAGCGCGCTGTCCACCGAGTCTCACCAAAATTTATGCACCAAGCCGAAAACTGCGGCCGCGCATCGCTCGCGATAAATCTTTCGCCTCGAAGTCGCTGGCCAGCGACAACCAAATTGCGACGACGAAAAGTTGCCAGGAAATTAACCCTTTCTTGCGATTCGTTTGTCAAGAGGAGAATCTTATTGTTCGCGGGGGTATTAATAGAATATTTTTAAAACATGTTATCAGCAATGGTGGAATTGTGTGGTCGTCTTTGCTTCACAAGGTAGGAGTCCATAGCTTTGTGGAGTAAAATACATATATATTTGGGTATAATCCAGGTTACAGGAAAAAAATACTTATTTCAGGTGAGGATTTGACTATTGGCAGTAGAAGAGACCAATACCACCTTTGACTGAAAACTAAACTTTTGATGAATATATGTAGAAGCCTTAAAATGATTAGGAATTTTAATAAAAAATCAATATTACCTCAACCAGCTATTTCTGCTCGATTTTTCGGAAGGTGTAACTTTTAATAATCTAAAAGCTGTTGGATTCGAAGGACTGGAACTTTGGAGGAGTGGTTTATTTCTCTGAAATGGTCGATTTAAAGCGAAACGGTTAGCACGTGACATACCAACCAATGGAAGTTGAACGGCCTGCGCTGCCGAGAATAGAGGCACGCACGGTTACGTGTGAATTTTTGTTTCGCAAACGTCCGGCACAGTTTCCGAACTTCCTATCTGACACAATTATATTGAGAGAAGTTTAGATAGTTCTGCCGGCTGAATCGGGAAATTGCGGCGTTCTGGTTTCGCTTACAAAATAAGGAAATGTCGGACGTCCTAGCGACAATACTGCACGGATGCTTTGTCGTCGTTTATTGGAAATGGCGCCGATTGCGCCTTGGAAAATAGTATCGTGAACTATGTAATAATAACTGAAATGTGCTCTTTGTAATACTTCAAAGTATATGTGAGATTCCTGTATAATGTGATTATTGTATTATTAATATTATATATGTACTTATAATTATCATACTTCACGTTAATCGATTATTTGCAAACCACATGGTACCACAACTGGTTCCTTCACCCATTCATACGCAATTGATTTGTGTTTACTTGCAACTGCTGCAAATAATATTGGTTTAGTGATTATTCGATATTGCATCGTTAATATTAATTCCGTCGGATAGACGTAATTCTATCGGATTCAGAGGTAATGATTCTTCTCCGCAACTCAGCAAGTCTCTTATGGAATTACAGAAGCAGTCTACCTTCGATAAATAATCGTAGTAACGTAATCGATATCTTAATTGTGAGAATCGTGTTTCCGAATCCTGAGATAATAGGTTCGGTTTGGAAGGAGGAAAGTTCCTAATTATTTGAGATTGCGCATTCGAGTTGAGCTCCATAAAGACTTTTCGAGCTCTGTTAATTCTTCCAGATTCTACTCAGAAGATTATTAAAGCAAGAGGATCTGCTACCGATTATACTAATACATTTCTCGGTTTTCTCATTAATATTCTATTTCTCGAATGCACTTACCAAATCCACAATGTATGGCGATGAAACGTACCACTTCTTAATAATCTGAAACTGAACGTTCCATATAATTGCTCTACTCTTACGAAATTCAGTATTTCCTGCAGATAAATAAACATTTAAATAATAAAACAGTTCGTGCACTTAGAAATCGAAATCGCTTTCATCGAGGACATATTTCATGCCAACTTCGGCGGGGAACTTCAACATTTGGAGCACGACTCGAAATATTTTTTCGCCAACAGGTTGGAGCGTTCAGGTACCTTTCATTTCAATCGGGTTCTTATTAATTTTTATTTCGCCGACCAATTAAGGTCTCCACGGGATCGAGCGGTGCGCTGCTCACGTACGATATTACCTGTCTAGGCAGTCTCCGACTGGAAAGATGGCTACAAAAGATTTATCAAACCAGTTTGCCACCATTATCGGCAAAATGAATTACGATAGCCGTCGTCCAATCTCTTTAAATCTCCTCTGCTCATCACACGTTATCGGTGTCCAATACATTTTCCACTTTCGAACTGTTTACATCTATTTGCCCGCTATAATTTAATGATTCGGGTCGCTCGATCGCCGACGCGATAAAACGTCCCGCGGATAAGCGAATAAATTAGAACGCGCAATAACGTTCCTATGAATTAACCGGCGAATACATACAGCGACGCTCGGTTACATTATTATATTATTAATAACCATAATTTGCTCGCGAAAGTCAATATTTCGTGGCCGGAAATGACCGCCGTGCGTCGCGATTACGCATCAGAATGTCACGGAATTTCGACACTGTGGCGTGGCAGATAATACGAGATTATCAAAGATACATCGAAAATTAACGAATTAGAAAATTGAGAGTAAAAATTCAGTTTTATTACTACTTGTCCAGGAATAATATTTTTGTATCATTTGACTCTCACCTCATTTTATCACAAGAGTCGATTAAATAAATAAATTTGACTGCATTTGTATGCATTGTAAATATTTAATTAATTCGGAGATGTACATATTTAATGCATTTTGAAGTTTCAGACTAGTACACCAATGTCTTTCGAGAAAGTAATGTTTCTGAACATGAAAAGTTGAGAAAAAGTAATCGTGAGAAATTTTTATATATTTTAATATCTATTGATTGGAACAATTAAAACTTAATATCTTCGACAAAATTAAACATTTATGGTACATATAGTAACGTTCAGTCTTGGATTAAACATTAATAACAATTACGGTTCAGGATAAGTATTCATTCGAGATTTTAATTGATTACAAATTTTTTTCAAATTTTTTCACTTTTATCTACTACTAAATATTTATTCCAAAGCGAGAGTTTTCCAACCATTCGATTGCAAAGTATACACATAGCGTGCGGCCGCTCGCTTCGAAGCAGGCCAGATCCCAGTCTTCCGGTTACCTCGATCGTTGCCTGCCTTCTTCAACCCCTCGTACCTCTACGACCAATGTCCACACTCCTTCCTCGAACCGTCTACTTCTTCTACCCCTTTTGTATCGATGTTGGAAGCTTGGCCCGACTTCCAAAGCCGTTTAAGAAAGTTTTCCAGCGAGCGATAACGCGCAACCGTACCTCGTGGACTCATCTGGCAGCAGGACAATGGACAGTCCAGACGGTTGTATTCTTTTTCTCTCTACGCACAGGATTTATCCGCTGGAAGAGGCGCTCGTTAAATCCGTTTCTCGGCCTCGTTCCTTTTCCTTTCCGCGGTGGGTGCATTGTGCGTCGACTCTCATTGAGGGAAATCGGACGTCGATTGAATCAGCGGTGTATTTGCTGAGTTCGACGGTTCGTTAGGATTCGGGACGTTTGTGTACCCTCGACTTGCGCGATCGCTCGAGGTATTCATGGAAATTCTTGCGTTGACGCGTTTCCTACTTAGGATATTTCACTCTGAATAAGTAGGTATGCGTAAAAGCAAAGATTTTCAAGTTAGGAGATACCAATAAACACATAAAACAGCTATTTCCTTTTGAAAGAAAGATTGAAGTCGGAAAGTTAAATTAGGATAATCCTGTGCTACTAAGTCTAATTCTTTTTTTCCTAGGTATGGAGAGTTCCAAAGAGGGAGAGAAGCAGGTCGAAAGGTTCGCGTGTCTGGGAGCAGTAACGCAATGGCGGACGTCATGTAAAACCATAAGCATTCCATATTAGGATCGTTGGAAAGATACCCCATAGGTGCAAAGTAACCCCATTTCACGGTACCGTTTTATTCGTATACGTGGAAGGATGCCTTTGCATCCGTTGCAATCGCTTTGTTCTGGCTGTGGAGCTCGCTTCGGTTTCCCTCTTTCTTGATCTGATACGTGAAACCGGTTTATAGACGGAAAAGAAGAACGCGGATCGTAAAGTCGTGTACGCGTGAGCTTCAATTTTGGACGAGTACCGCTTATCTCCTCTCGTAGAAGCTCATCTGTGTGAGAGCATCTAACGCGATTACCGCGAAGTTTTACAGCCAATATCGCTTCACAATGTGCAATTAAATGAATTTCAACTCGAACGTAATCGTTCCGCGAATAAGGCAGTAAAAACGCAAATGGCGGATAGCGAGGGGATATCAAACATAATTCCCGAGAAAGCGTAAAGGATCTTCTTAGGCAAACCGAGGGTAATCGTTAAACATTGAAACATCTTAGTCCTTACTTGCAATATCCTTAACTCGAAGATATCTTTGGCACGTTCTATGTGAGACGTTGCACCTAATACTATTGAAAGTATCATTTTCATCGTTTACATATGAATTCGATCTTGCGCCAGGTTATATTTTAACCATACAATGCGCACTCATTCATAAATACATCACGTAGTTACATTTAATATTATTTCTTATTAACAATTTCAAAATACAAATTGGCCAGTAGTATTATACATATAAGCATTAACCATTCATAAAGTTTGTTAAATGTGAAACAGTTTAGCCGACACAAAATCATTTAAGATTCCAATATTATGCCCTGTGTTTGTTTCTATAATATAAAAAATATCGCGCATTATAGGATTAACTTGAAATTGGAGTTACATGGCACACGAGCAATCATCCATGGGATTTCAACTGCCGCAACCAATCTCGTTTGACACTTCGAAAGAACCACCTGCCAGTATCGACCTATGTCAATTGTCGGCGATGTACGAGCAAATCGTTTTCAAACGATCGCATAGGAGACAGTTTATCCGCGACTGTGAAAGATATCAAACCTGGATGACGTCGAACTGGGCCGACATTCCTGAAAATGGATGGCATAGATGATAAACCACTCGCAACGGTTTATTTTCTCATTTGTCATTGGTCTTTTTTGTGCACAGTTGCTGCTCGCGCAGAGAGACCGCATTGTTCTAAACTGTACCGCAGGTACTCGATTGTTATGCTTCCATACGGTCAAGTATTCCGTCATCTTGATTACGCTTAATTGCATTCGAAACGGTCGCCTGCAGAAATTGACGATCAGTGGTACCAATCACTATTCCACTTCGTCGGAGTTATGCGACTGCACGCACACGTCTAAGCTTATCAAAGTCGATTCATAATTAATTGCAAATCTGGAAAACGAAGCAACTAGTAGAATGAAGTACATTTGGCTTAAACTATGATTTGCACATTTCTCTGCGTACTACTTTTCCAATACCTATACCGTTCGACAGGAGCCCCGAAGTCGAATCGAAACTGGTTCGCACGAATGGAGGCTAGGTGGAGAAAGCCAGGAGGACAGGCTTAAGGGATCAAACGATGTTCGATATTTTATATTAGAAGCTTAAGCCTACGTCTGACAAGGAAATCAGATTTCACGAAGAAGGTAATGCCACGTAATTGTCTGGTCTTATTACAACTGACCGTAACGTAGCTGTTATATTAATGGCGCGTAATCCCAAGTGGAATCAACCACCGATATCTGACCGTGCTCGAAATCTGTTTTCCGTTTCAGTCGCGAAGTTCAGATTACGCCAGCGTCCAACGCTGCGTCTCGGTGGAATAACTAACCACGTGGAAAATGGGATGATCGCCTTTTCCGGTCAACCATGATGGTTTCGTTTCTTTCACTATGGAAAAAACTCGTTAACGTTTGGTTAAAACGGCGGAAAAAGTACGCGATATTTGAATAATAAGTGGAACAGTGCGAGATCGATGCAAAGTTGCAATTAGAGGTACTTGAATTGTGGAAAATTTATTTAAATCGTCATTCCACGTGCTGTTCGCTTTGGGGATATTACTTTGAAAGTAAAATACTGATCCTTTGCCAGTTGAAACGGATATTTAATATTTGTTCGTGGCAAATCCATCAGGATCGTACACGTGGCAAGCAAGCGTGAAGTTTTCTACGGTTGACCGCGTGTTAGTCGTCGGCGTGACGTAGTATTTTTCATTCTTAACCCAATTTCAGCACGGGACGATATTTCAGCGAGGACGTGTACCAACGTTCGAGAGTTAATGGGTATCTTAATAGGCACCTTCGACTGGAGAGAAGATACGGGCCACCATTACCCGCGCCTGGGGTTTTGAGCGCCACTGAAAACAATTCAACGTAACGGAATAAGACGAAGGCGCACCTGTACGGAACGATTGTTCTCTATTCACTATGTCTGCTCGATACCATCTCCCACGGCGTCTGCCTCATAATCATTTCTCCCGATAGAAGCTCGGCCAACAGCTGCATCGCTCGGCATTTGCGAAAACATTTCTCAAGATGACAGCCGATTAGCTCGATAGGCTTTCCCCGCGAATGGCACCCCCGCGTATTCATCATTTTTTAAAGGGATTTCACCGTTGTCGCGTCACTCGTGTAACGCGAGCGTAAGAACTAGAATTTATTCTAGAAATATTGTGATTTATTTATTTGCTCTACTTGTGATCTCTCGTGCAATAAAATGAGTCCAAAATGACTGTAACGGGTGGAAATGAGAGAAATTCAGTCTTTCTATGAATAAGTGATACTCACGAGGGAAACTAATCCTAAAAAGATGATGAGGGGATTCGAAAGTACCATAATAATCGTTGCATAAATTATAAGCGTATGTCGATGTGATCTAGGTGAGACGTGTAACATGTCGGCAGAAATAATGGAACTTTCCTCGACGTTTATCCTGGTACAAGGAAAGTCAAATTAGACGTTCTCCATGAATAATATATCGGAAATGTAGGTTGATCATAATTGGTTCAGAAATGATGATTTTCATAAACGTTAAATTACACGGGGAGAATGGTACGAGAGAGTTGAAACTAATTTGAGGATGACGATGGTATTCAATGGATGCTGAAGATTGATATTCACTACGTTCCTTCAAACTTATTTTCTACGTTTTGATTTGTTTGATCTAATAATAAAATTTAATAGTACATAGGTCTTGGGTCGACAGTTATAATATCACATCCACTTCAACAGTTAAAAAATAAAACTCTCTTCCTTTTATTAAAATTACCTTTCATTTACCTTTCATCGATTATTCATTTCTTCCCTCAGACAAGAATTTAACCCATCCCCGATTGTCTCCATAATTTGCCAGCGTTCCGCGTTTCAAGGCAAAGGAAGAATCACCTGGCAGAAACGAAAGGTCTCATTGTGACTCGATTGCACGACGCGCGGAGGAATCATCGAGTGTGCTCGAGCGAGCCCAGTGGGCTGTTTGTGTGAAGAACGTCCTCCGCGGGTTGAATACCGCAGAAGTATCACTCGGAGATCTACTGGCGTGCTTCAGAACATTTGAGAACGGCACTGTACTTCGTTAGTATAACCGCAGAAGTGGAACGTGATCCAATCGTCCCTCTCTTGTTGCCGTGACTGTAGACGAGAGACGCTGGTGCATCGGGCGTTGCATTTCGAAACACAATATCTCGTGGCATGTATTATGCACGCGTACGTCGAATGGCGCGAGAGAATCGCTGACGTTCTCCTTGACGCGAGTCATCGAGAAACGCCGACCGTGAAACGTTTACACGCTCTAGCACCGGGGAATCCTTTTTCCGCTTTTCCTTTTCTTTAATCGTCCCCCACTTCTACGAGCGAGGAGCTTCTCAAAGTGAAAGGTGTTTTGTGCGAGCTCCGATGCGTTTTTGTCAGCTTTGAACCACTCGAGACGATTGTGCGTCACTTTGTTAGCGACGTGAGACCAGACAAAAATATTTTAATTCGTGCGAGACACTTCACTTGTACGGACCGAGGCCTTAATAAAATAAAGAAATACAAAGTGTAAAAGTGACCAATTGAGAAAAAGTGCGTGCACGAATAAAAGTATGGAATTAATTGCGTAAGATAACCGAGTAGACACGGCACATGAATAAGTTTAATTAACTCTGAGAGAAAGTCCACCTTATCGCGTAAAATATTAGCTATAATTATAGTAACCACATCATTTATCATTCGAACCGGAATGCTTTTGAGATTGAAAATGAACCTCAAAAATAATTAAGTCATATAATTCTCTGAAATATTTATTTCTTGACCCATTAGTTTTATTATAGATCTACTGAACATCTACTTTCAAAACTGAAATTCTTTCTGAAGAAATTAAAATATATTTATGTTTAATTTAAGACGACGTAAAATGAGATCGTAATCGTGATACCTCCTGTCCATTGTGGAACCGCAATTTGTACGTAGTAAAACGTACAAATTTATTTCGGATTTATTCAACTCTGAAACTTCAATTGCGACGGAGTTCACAAAGAACGTGGATTTATGAAATCACTGGAGAAACGTTTTATAAAGTCTAAAAGTTGGAATGTCTTGTTATAGATTTTCGTAATATTCTGAGAGCAGCGCCGAGACATATTGAAAGTTACTCCATGATCGCGTTTCTTGTACAATGTGTCCCAAACGTTATTGGAGGCAGGATTCAGGACTTTCTTTTGGGAATAAAATCCATAAAAATATTTGTAAAAGAAGCAGGACTATGTTGTTACATAGTATCTTGCATCTATCTCTTTCTAGTTCTTTATACTTTGTTTATAATAGAGAAACATCAGTTAAACCACTGATTAAATTTATAATATCTGCCGTGAATCGAAGTTTTGCGACAACCTGTACATGGAGGAAAATGGTGCATTGTTAAGCCAGTACTAAGATATTCTGACATTTTCCATGATGCTCTTTAATCTCCCCAGCGTTGAAGGATATATCCTTTCCGAGAAAGCTTCGTCGGGAATCAGTATTTCAGAGAAAATTGAGAAACTTCGAATTACTCAGTCTTTATTATGTTCTATTACGATTGTCACCGAGATTCGGTCACGCGAGACGAAGCGAAATGCATAAAACATAACTCGTCCTCGCTGGTTATTGTTAGAGTATCTACCTTTCCGCAAGATAAGGAACTATGCAATATGCATTTCAATTTTTAGCTATGATGCCTCGCTTAATACCGTTGCATGCGATCTTAGGTATTCCCCTTTGCTTGGCTACTTATTAACTTCAGTTGTCACTTTTAATTACAGCGCATCAAGTTTCTTGAGGAATTAAGCGACGCGCCCTCGCTGTAATTGACGCAGGCACAGAGACATAAAATAATTCTTTGGGCGACGAAGGCTGGTAAGTTTGGGAACTGAAGCGTCAATTACAATCCTATTTTACTCAATTAAGATTGCTATTGCAAATACTCTATCATGAGAAGTATCTCGAGGAATTCATTTAACTACAATCTGCGAGAAGAAACTGTATGAACCTCTATGGACTGGAAGATACTGTCAAAGAGCATTTAATCTTCGTAGTATACGAACACTGTCAATAAAACGGAGCCCCGTACCGGTAATAGAGAGTACTTTCTTGACAAAACATTTCTGTAATCGTGATTCCAAGCTGGTTGCTGGACTCACGAGCGACCATCCGCGGAATTTCGAATAAATAAATAAACAAAATGGCGCAGCGTTGTTTTCTTTGTCGAAATACCTGTTCCACGATTCACCGTGTTCAAAATCGGCAGCGAAAATCAATTTCCTGCAGTTGAGAAAGCGCGTCCATCGCGTGCTTAAAATTTCATCGCGAGGACGGAATCCAGGGTCGGCGGTGGAACGGCCACTGGCAAAAACGAGGAGGCGTTCCCTCCGCGGAGCCACTGGCTCATGAGAAATCGTATACGGAGTTATCGTTGAAATTTCAGCCAGAACCATTTATCAGCCTGCTCCGCGGCCTCCTTAGTCCTGGAGTTCGTGGTGTATCGTGGAGTGGAACTCGACGAGAGACGCCTGGAGACGAGAGAAACGGGAGAGCGTCCGTCCAGTCGGTGAAACCTTAGGCTGGCGTCAGACGTATGCAACAATGCAAAACGCGCAGACCTAAACGGTCCACGTTTTCAAATCTCGAGTTGCCTTCTTTGATCCTACTTGGCTGAGATCCTCCAGGAGGTTTCAGTTTTATACGGAATAGAGTCGCCTCTTGGTTATTGCATTGGGTTTTAAATGCAAGAAAATATTCAATTCATGACTGAACATGATATTTTCACGCAGTACTATACACTCATCCTTAAATACATCCCACTTAAATGTCTCAATATATCTCAAATCCATGATTAACCCTTTGCACTTCGAATTGTATTTCAATTTCGTTACCAACAGCTTCCAACGGTTTTAAGTGTTTTATTTGAAATTTACTTTAACTAAAGAATAAGGCAATTTAAATAAATAAAGAAACAAACAAATTCACTTAAATACTAGTTATATTCACACTGCTGTTGGATTTTGTAATTTTCAAGTGTATGATATCTCTTGAAACAATTTCCATGATACAATCCTAATTTTCTTTCGCACGTTTCACAAAAAAAAGTTGATTTCTCTTCTTCCTCCAGGTATTTTTCTATTTGACCAAACTGCACAATTGCACTGCACTGTGTTTTTCTTCGGGATGTGCGAAAGTAAAATGAGGCTTTCTATCTAAACGATCATGTTTATCATATGCCCCAGGCCTTCCCTATTGATTTGGATAGAAAGAATGTCGAGTGGGTCTCAACAATCGAGTGCGAAGGGTTAACTCTAGTCCTGCGGAGATTTACTTCCCAGATGATTATGACAGATCCTGCGACGAAGTTCCAAGATTCATGAGTCATAGGGCTGTCTACAAAGGAGACAGTAGACATCAAAGAATGCAGTTCGAAGGTTGAAGGCGCCATTTTGGTCGCGCGTTGTTGCATCTGTCTGACGCCAGCCTTACGTGGCCAGGTACAGTCGGGCGCGGACGTTGCCCGCCCGATAACGATCTCTTGCGGGGAATTCTCAGTAACATTATAACTTCTCCCGCTTTGAATGGCTTGGGCATTTTATAGATTCCGTGAACGGCGGGGCTCGTGCTACTCTGGAAGCTGTCGACGCGAGTCTCGCGCCCTCTCGGGTTTCGCGAGCGAAAATAAAGGGGATGGGGCACCGCGACACCGCGCCCTACGAATCCTTCGTGACTTCCGCGCGAGGATTCCTCGAGTTCTCCGCGAAGACGAGGTACGGGGACGATTAATGAATCTGCGCGTTAATTGCCCCTGTGTCTTAATTATTCGCGGGAAAGGATCGTTCGTGAATGGCGTAAACGTCTTACTTTTTATTTCAAAAGAATGACTACTCGTGTGTGACAGCTTGAATTAAGATTTAGAATTATTCGTGAAGGAGCATTTAAGGTTGAGATTGAAAAATCCAAGATTCTACTTAATCCACGAGTACTCCGAACCAGTTGCGTGAATTCGATTCGACTGGTGGATGCAGCGTTGGCTCTTATCGAGGAGCAAACGCTTAATGAAGCGTGCCGCGATAATTTAACGAGTCCGCTACCAGATTGGCCGCGTTCCACGAGGCGGCGCCATTAATTAAGCCAACAGCGTTTCGAGCGGCCGGTGGCCGAACGATCGACCCAAGGTGTAATAATTCAAACACGCGACCCGACGAAGATTGACTCGGGACTCTGGCGTTCGACCATGCCTCAAAGGGACGCATTATCCCCTTGTGGGCGACTCTAACAAAGGGGAAACGGCAGTGTATTTCATCGATCGTGATCGAGTTTTGCGGGCATGTCGAACCCACTAAAAAAGGATTTGTGTGCAGTCACGGGGTACGCTTCGCTCTGTGCTCTTTGTGTCTACACAAAACACATCATGTGTTCACCTACGTGATTCTTTCAAATGCTAACTGGCAACTTTCTAAGTGATCAATTTCAAAAATAGCAAAATGAGGTCACAAACCTTCCCAAAATTCGTATGAACTGCAAAGTCATACGAGGACATCGAGTGCAAAAGTGATCGATTAAGATGACGAGACGTTTTTATTTTGCTAGCAAGTACGACATTCGACGGGTTCTGTCGCGAGTTTCGTAACGTGACGGAGGCCTATTAAAAATAATTCTCTTTAATGGGAGTAACGGCGAGTGGAAGCGTTCGCGCGAGCGATCGTGTTGCGTGATCCCCGATTAATAGGGAATTAAATCTCTTCGAGCTTGGGAAGAAACGCGCGTGCGATCGAACTGGCAAATTCGACGGCTTATTAATGGAAATTGGGGGAATAAATTGTCGACGGTTACATTGGACGCGAGTTGCGACGTCGATTACCTTTTAATTATTTCGTTTTCTCTGGATACCCGCGGCGAAGAAGAGGAATGTCTCATGCAAAGCGTGTATTATATTTATTCGCGTGTTTGCGATATTATTATTTCACGAAAATTAAATTGCTTCCAAAGTGTGCGAACCAGGTAACCGTACGTGTTAATACATGTGCAATTAAGCAACGATCGCGATTGAAGCTTGTAAGTACTTGTCGTGTATCACTGGATGCTGCAAATCGCGTTGATTCGAATCTCGAAAGTGTACTCTCTTCGGCCCAATTAATGTTCTCTCTCGATCACATTAACACGAGTGACTTTTAGCAACTAATCAAGTTCGTTGAAATGTTCGATTTATCAGACTTTACCTTTGTTAAAAGTAAGTTATTAATCATGATTCTGGGTCATTGCCTCGTCAAAATAAACTTCCTACTACATTAGGTTAATAAATCATTCTCTCACAGTTCTTAAATTATGATGGGCGCCACGTGCAACGTCTGACATTTTTACCGTGTCAGTTTTTCCACGAAATTCCTCTTCGATCTTGATTGAATTCTACCATCTATTTCTTCTGTTGAAAACGGTTGCAACATGCTTCCTTAATTTCGTTCGTGGCGAGAAAGTAGATATTTCTAGATTGTTTCTTCAACATGAAAGGTTTTATTGTTGTTCAAACGTTTTTGTTTTCAAACGCAATGAAAAGACGAAAAATCTCATTCGAATTTTTCTCTCGTCCCATGATTCGACACACTCATCATTATCAGCTCATTTACCGAAGCTAATTTCCTTCTTTAGGACAGTTGACCGACGATAACTCGACTTCCGCAAGCTACTTGGAGTCAGTTCATCTCGACCTCTCGCGAGGCCATAAAATCAAAGACGTCGGAAGTGTTTCGCCTAGTCATACGGCGATAATTAATTCGACCCATCGGGCAGCGATCGATGCACAAACGCCATTAATCACTTTGGCGAGTATGTCTAACCGCTGATCGGTAAAGAACTCCGGTAGCAGGTTTAATATAGCTAGACGACGTGCAAATACACATTTGATGTATATCATCAACCTCTCATCCGAAGACAGTTTAGATCAATGTTCATCGAAATTAAAACAGATTCTGGAGATCTACTTCAGGTGGCTTCTAAAGCTTCGAGGCACACTTGTTCCTATTTATTTACAATTTTCTATCTGAGATCTAGTACTCGATTCTCTCTAATCCAGAATTTCACAACCTCTGCCTTCTCTTTCTTCAAAACTCAATCACCATCTTCACCTATTACCGGTGCCGGCAGCTTACCAACGCGTAAACGTACCATCCCGCGCCAATTTTATTGAAATCACTACCACTACCGATCCGCCCCCCTTATTAGTAAACGCCGACCGACTGCTACTGTGTAATTGATCATCGCGCCGATTCCCCGCCAGTTTCCCCATACACAACGAATTTCGCAACCAAGGGGTTACGGGGGGAACGCACCTAGCCAAGTAACCGCTCTAAAACGCTCTACGATACGTAAATGAATATAATTTACGTATGCAACTGCGCGAGAGAGGCATTAATTTCACTTCGGTTGCGCAACGTTCATTTACCAGGCTCGATGATTTCGCAAAGGAGGACCCCAGAGGGGAGTAGAGGAGCGATAAAATCTGCTCCTCGACCGTTCACGAAGATCTCTGTCATTGAGGCGAGCTCCTCCGGCCGCAGCTGCGCCGGAGGATAAAATGTTTACGACCGGATCGCTATACGTACGGAGCACGTACCACCGCAACACGTGTTTGCGTAACTTGACGAAATTGCTCGCCGCGATCGCGCGAATACGTAACGATATTATATATCTGCGCAATGATCTCGAACGGACGCACCGACGGAGGCAACGAGCGATTTACACCAGGCGCGAGGATCGTGGAATCGAGGCCACTCGCGATTTCCAGGGGTTGTAAACGTTAGGTTACGTTCGTTAGCAAACGACTGAGGGTTTCGTTCGAGGAAATGAAATTTGAAACGATGATTCGTCGCACGGTTGGGGTGCTGGGTGAATTCTGAGCCACAGTATTTTATATTTAACCCTCTATGGGCCTGTGTAACTTTCAGATCACGTGCTAATATATCGAGGTTCAAATAGTATTATTTTAGGGACAACCTCTGTCATAGACAGTCACTGGAAAACGTTTTAGAAGTTTCAACGCTTATCTACTCCATTTTTACGTTCAATGGCGTAAGAGTTGTTCACTCTATTGAAGTTACCATTAATGTAATGATTTTCTGATTGATCACTCCTGAGATATCAAGCAAATAGAGGTCAATACACATACGTAACCCTCTATAGGGCTGCGTAACTTTCAGCACATATGCTAATATATCGACACTTTATCAAATAAGTTCAGCTTCTTCACAAGACGACGTACAGTCAATCTCATAAATATTCATACCCTCTATGTCTATTGGAAATGTTTGTCTAAATTAAATAATAGCTTTGATATTACCAAACAAGTTTTTCATTATAAATATGTATATGAATAAGCTTATACGTGTATATATTTATTTATACATCAACATATTTATGCAAACATACACTTGGAAACACAAACCAATGAGACTGACTTTATGAGACTGACTGTATACGTATTAACTATAGCATGTCTCTGATAACCAATAATGGCGATTGGCAGCACCACCAACGTGAAATATTAAACTAATCCCTTGCAAATTGTTTGCAGAAAAGAAAATTCGTCCTATAGAAGGTTAAATTGGAATAAATACAATTTGACGAACAATTTTACAAAACTAAGATCGACGTTCAACCATGATAATCGTTAACAAGCAACTCCTGTGTGATTCAGAGAGTCGCAATGGGTGCGATTAACACGGTGAAATATTAAAATCACGAGCAATTTCAATTACGAAAGCCCGGGACAAGCGGATCGCGAGATTGCCGAGCAGCAAAGAAGTACTCGTTTTGGGTCGAGGATGAATCGTTTTACGAGTGGTTGTCGCGTCTCGTTTCGCACAGCGCGTAACCGAGTCCCCCAGTCCCCTCATTCGTCCAAGCAAAGCCAGGATATTAGAGACGCTTCCGAGGATTCACGGCTGTAACGACTATTTAAGTAATCCAGAAACCAGCTACTTCGAGTTAACCTAATTGACATAACAGCCAGGTAACAGATCTATTACGTCCAGGGCGTGTTTAAGGGGTTAGTACCGCTACAGAGGCCGAGAAGGGATGTTTGCGATTTTCTCGTAGAAATAGTACATTTTATAATTAAATTGTGGGTTAAAGATTTAACGAGACACGCTTTTAACGTTATAATCCAACATACAGCGCGAGTTTAATATCTTCCTCGGCGAACATTTCCCCAAATTGCCCCACTTTTCGAACATTTAAAGTTGTTTCGCAATTTCCAAACCACACGCGTTCCGTATCGTTTGGAATCGATTCCAGAAGGCAAACACAGGCGAGTCTTTCGTATACGCAGCCCTTTATCGAACCCGACTCAATTTCATGTTGCACGGGCACGAAGGAATTCGAAAGCTGGCTGAATTTAATTAATAAAATCGGCGTTTATCTTCCAGGTTCTCTTTTCCCGAATTGAAATCACGAGGCCGAGCAAACGCGACCCGCGATTTCCCACAACGAGCGTCGAGAGTTTCACTGTAAACTTTCGGAACGGGTACGACGCAGCCATGAATCGCGACAAAAGCCTTGGACGCGCAGTGCACGGCACGAATTGAACGAATAATTAAGTTAAGAATGAAAGTTTCAAAATTAGCGGTTCGGTGTAACGGTTCGCTCGACGCAAACGCGGCAACACGTGTTCTTTATGCTCGTAAGCGACGACATTAATTACGTATCGCGCTCGCGATATCAACAACAGCCGCACCGCGTTTTATTTATTATTCGGCGAGCATAATGTTTCTATGCCCTGCGTTTCGAACGCAGTCGGGTCTGGCCATTCGATAAAAAATTTCGAACGACGACGTTAACGCAACGAAACACTCCGCAGGCGATTTTAATTCGCCTGGGAACAAAGCTTTGCCCTCTCTTTTGGTCAATCGAATTTATACTAACGTATTCCAAATGCTTGATCAAACATTGCACGTGTTTTTATTTTTCAGGAAAGTAATTCAATCCTTTGTATAGTGTTAAAATTGGCGCCCTGTCGTTCGATTGTCCATACCTACATATCTGTATCCGACAGGTAAACACATCGGAAGGTGACCGCGGGCAGTAACCAACCGACTAGCGTTTTCAGAGTAAAAACATACAGTTACTCACAATATTAAGCGTACACCTACAATGGTAATGAAAAGTGGCAGAAAAGTGTATAAACACACGTATTCAAAAGTAAAAATACAATATATATTTTATTCACATATTGAAACCGATAATTCATGAAAAGAATTTTAAATAATATGAACTACTTATTTATATTTAGTAAAAAACGTAAAAGTGAAGCTGTTGTACTAACACAAAATTAAGCGTATAGAGAGAGAATTGTTTAAAAATAGTGTTTCACGATCTTCGATTTACAATATCAGTATTTTAAATGTTTCCAGCGATGCCTTCTTCCTTTGTTCTTCGTTACCATATTACAGTTGATCGCCAGTTTACGTCGTGTATTAGCGATATTTTATATCATGTCTCCAAAAAGAAAAGAAACCGATATTTCTACCCGAAAATTAGTTATAAATTTGCACTGTCAGGGTAAATGTTTAAAAGATATCGGAGATATAAGACTCATTCTACCGTGATGATAGTAAACAATTACAAATATAGTGGTGTGAGAGGAAATTGAATGAGCTGGTCAATTGACCTATTTTTGTTATGAGTGTGACCTCAAGGGATCTCATTTTCTTTTGTTTATTTCATCGAAAATTTGATCAACAGAACGTTATACACAAATGCGAGAGCAATTTTGGTCCGAATGTTAATCTTAACTTCCTCACCTCCGAGGCGGTTCGAGTTGAATCTTTGAGTATCGTAATAATCGCCTGAACGATTAATGGATGACCACGACGAAGGCCAGGCGCGGACAGAAGCTCGATGAGAAGCAGAAAACTTATAATGGCCGAGGCATCTTTTAAATTCCGCCCACGAGGTTGCAGTTGCCGCGATGGTCTCCAAGGGCCGAAACCGTCTCTTGGCAATCTGCCGGACGGACGGCGGCGTCCTTCTGCGTTTTACGCTCGGTTCTTCTCCTTTTTGCTTCGTCGCTCGTTACTCCGAAACATCTTTCCAGCGGACGGAAATCCACTCGTTATACATCTTAGAACGTGATGCTCGGACCGGGGAAAGAGATATGGTGTACACAAACCGCGGACTTCTTCGGGCTTTTCCCAGCTACTGCTAAGCTGATGGAATTAAGGATGCCTTCGCGTATGGTAGCTAGCGGATTAGCAGCTCTGGAAATAGGCACGGTCGTATTTCATATTGTGATACGCGAGATGACACGATGACTGTTATTGGAGCCAAGCAATGCGCACTAGAAGCTGCGAGACTGCTGGAATGTATGCAGAATGAGTCACGAGGTCGGGACAGGTCTTCTGTTTCGATGGAGATGGAGAGCGTTGAATTTTTATCGTTAGACATTAGAGGATTGATTTTATCACTACTTTATACGTTTGTGTTTGGAGTATGTACGGTGAAAAATCTATTAAACTGAGGGTTTCAGATATATTTTATCTTTTATCTTCACTTACATTTCCTAAAAGATTATAAGGTCACAAGACTTACAAAATAAAGAAGCCAGAATAACACAAGAAATTGATTCGCCGCAACTGGTAATACATAATCATTGCGAAACAAAGTAGTGATATCTGCAATACGAGGGAACTCGAGAGGATCACTCGTGGGATTTATATTAAAGTTCTGGAAACTCGTCGAGTGTGTAAAGTCGCGTATCACGTAATACCGCGCGCGGCTCTATCGACGAGTTTGCAACAAAGTTTTCCAGCCCTTCGTCCGTGAGATGTAATACAGTCGACGGTATCGAGTGGTATCGAATTTCAGCCGGTAAATCATTCGGCCGCCCTTGTCACTTAGGCTTGCCATAGGATAGATCGTCGTCGTTATTGCGAACAATTAATCACGTTCTCGCGATATGGGTCACGGTGCACTCGTACTATGAATTTCGTACACATATTTCTACGTACATGCTGAGCGAATAGAAAGGAGGGATGCACACGGTTTGGTAATCGAGAAACGATGCAGCAGCCAGCGCATACATCGAGTGTTTAATCGGATTGAATCGCACTGCATATTTACTTACACCGAAGACAAAGTTTAACGAAATTCAGCGACGAGATTTGGACCTAGAATTCCATACTAACTGCGACCAAGCTTGTACAACGTTTACATAATGCGTTTACATGAGAAATTCAATCTCGATTTTGGAAATTGAATCTCCACCAGTTACTAGACCTGGATCGAATTCCTACGAACTCGTCAAATCCAAAACTAGTAAGTAATAGTTTGTTCATTTTAGAGAGCTTCGCTTGTTGTCTGATCGGATACATTTTTAGTTGACTTATTCTACTTAACATGTATGGACCAGGTTGGGCTTCGCTGTTCTTATTCACTTTAAGTAGAATAGGATCGATCCTTGTAAGACATTTTAAGTGGAACACGAAAGCAAAACCTGGTCTTGGAAATGAATGTATCAAATTATAAAGCTGTGTATTCTCCTACATCACTGCAAAGCATCTACTTCTGGGGAAAAATAGCTGTTTCAATAAGTCTTTCGCGCGGATTTGATAAGCAAGAAAGTGTCGCGTAATCGGAATAATCTGCAACGTGCAAGCTGGATCTGCTATTCTGGGCTGGAAGCGTGATTACTGATCCAGTAATTCACCGCGATCCTGGTAATCTTATTCATAAATTCGTCGTTGACGTTGAAAAGCATCATTTAAAACTAATGCCTCGCGATATCATAATTTATGGGAACTCACGCGACACACCCGCCGTATATTTCGACAGTGGTATGCACACAGTGTAAGTGAGCGAGCTCGCGGCGCAAATTTAATGTTTATTTAATCGTTGAATTCTGAATGGCCGCGCGGTGCGTTCAAAGTAAACAAAACGCCACGTTGTTACTAAATTTTGTATTTCGATACTGGCGTCAACGCTATTAATTCTCTTTTTCGTTCAGGTGGATTCTGCGTTGAGCGACCATTAATATGCACGACGATGCGCGCTCTACTCGCGAGTTTTTGTCGTATAATTCTCTGGACGAGAAAAATAAATAGTGGAAATTGAAACTCGTTGCAGGAAATTGAAGTTCGTTCATCCTGTGTTCATTTTTTTCGAAGGATAGCTGATCGCAACAGCGAAGAAAATTTTACACGAGTTTGAGATTGTTTGCGAGCAATAAATTTTATTGGTTGTTGATGTTTGGTCAAAAATTCACGAATTAGACTGATAAGTGGAACGACAAATCTAGTGGTTTTTTGTTAATTGATTTTTCATCGAAATCGACGTTGGAAAATTGAAAAATTTATGAAAATATGGCATCGGTAATCTATTCCGTAACGATAAGATAAGAAGAGTACGTTGACCCTAGTTGTAAGCTCTCGACAAGGTTCTTCACTCGGTAACTTCAATATTTCCATTCGTAATATGCTTCTAAGCAGATTAAAATTACCGTCCTCTCTTTTATGTTTACTGAAATTAAGCGCTACATGATCCCGAGGAAATGGAAATTTAAGATATTTTCTAAAGCTTACTTTATAAAAGTAAACTTCCTTCGACGTAAAATGAGTAAATCCTCCTCTAGGTTGTTGGATCATGGGAGATACGGATCTTTTGCTACTTTTGTTGCGATGGATTTTGGAATGAAATTTTCCTATGTTAGTAATTGGATTTTCCTCCCTATTCCTTCGCTTAAGAATGGTTTCTTCTGATTAATTATTTATTTATTGTTGCATCAGCTTGTAAACGATTAGCGACCACGGTGAGTTACAGGTTCAACATTTATATACATATTTGAGTCATAATACATATAATTAAAATAAATATGGAATAACTTATGGTTAGAATAACTAATTCTTACATCTACCAATAATTATAAATACTATTTAACATTAAACGTATATTTTAAAAAGTTGTAGTGTCTCGTTAATCCTTGTTTATATTTTAATTTTCTTCTTCCGAGCAAAATTAGTAACAATACATCTGCCAAAGGAGACTATTGTGTTGGTAAATATATCCACGATGTTTGTTGCCATAGAAGTCATCTCTTATTCTTCCTTAATAAACCTCAGCCACAATTGTAATTACTTTTCTCGATTATAGAGTTTATTAAAATTTGTTCGTTTTCGTTGTTTCATTCTTGAATAAATGTCCCCGCGATTTCGTTAGAGAAATAAATAATTACAAAGCAGATGGCTACATCATTTTCTCTTTCGTACGATTAACGGTAATGCGGTTAATCCCTTTGCAAATACGATTTCCTCGTAATGGTCGATGCGATGTTCCGGCATGCCTATTTGCTTTGACCCAAATTATAAAATTTACCGCGGTGACCCCCTAATGGCTCGTCAGAACAATGGGATCGATCGCGAGCAGGAAGAGCACTTTAAAATAAATCAAGTATACGAGGCTCGGAGTAAATAGCGTTCGCTAATAAAAATACGCGATACTTTCGATATCCGTGACGATTCACAGTGGAGCAATTTAATTTTGGACGCAACTACGAAGGCAAATATCAATATCTTAATTTGAATAATTTTATTTGCTCTGATGAGATCAACAGGAAATGTGATATTTACGTTTGATTAAAAAATACATCCTAAAGCCTCCCTTGTGGAATATCATTCATGCTCGCAGCGATTAGATGTTGTTCAAACACAATAAGCGCGAGGATTAGCTGAATAGACTTGTACAAGTTAATTTCCGGGTGATGTTTCGCCGTCACGAGTGGGTTTCAAGCATCTTCGGGACCTCTTTACAATTTCATACCGAGTGATCATACTGAAATGTGTTCTTAGACTAATTATACATGCTTGTGGCGATTACACGTTGCTCGTAGATGCAGATGTAATAGCCGCATGCATTAGCCGCACACGCCAGCATGAATATTTCATTCGTTGACGGTGCGAAGCGTTGCCGACAGAAAATGCGAATTAATCGAATTTTCAAAATCTCGTCATAAATATTAATCGAGTTGAAAGCTGGATGATTGATCTGAAATTGTTTATGGTAATTTGAAATTACTAATTTCCGTCTATTTCTGTCGATTCCTAGACGTCGTGGTTATCGATAAAAAATCGTCGCGAAATCTTTGGAAATGAAAGTAGATTCTTCACGGACTTCGTTGTTGTATTATGATAAGAAGGACTACGTATAAATAATTAATTCGGTATACATATTATTTTGCGAAGTTTGCGATAATTGCCAGCTCGACTCAGCGATGCCGCAGGAGGAAATTTTTGTATCTTGATAGCGCACAAGTAAGGGGCCGCGATAGAATCTTTATGTCGCGCCCTAAAAACGCGCCATATTGCTTGTTTTATACGAGAAAAGGAACGTTTTATCGCAAGATTCTGCTCTCGATACGCGACATCTTCTGCGAACGTGTCGGGAATGAAAAAGAGCTGAAAAAAGTAGGGCTTTGTACGCGGTTGTGTGCGTCCATTTACAAATGATTACAGTATCCTATCGTTGCAATTAATAAGCTACATGAATACACATGTGTTTCCTTTTGTCAAAGTCAACGTACTCGTACCAAAATATTTTATTAATTTTTGCTACTTTAGGTAAGACTTATTATTATTATTATTATTATTATTACTATTTATTTATTTATTTATTTATTTATTATTGTTGCATCAGGTTGTAAGCCATTAGCGACCACTGTGAGTTGTATGTTCAACAGTTATATACATATCTGAGTCATAATATAACTAAAATAAACACAGAATGACTTATGGTTAAAATAACTAATTCTTACATCTAACAATAATTATGAATACTATTTAGTATTAAACGTATATTTTAGAATGTTGTAGTGTCTTGTTAATTCTTGTTTATATTTCTCTGAAAATTTTTGTCCCTTGTAAATAAGATATAATTTTCGATATGCATTTCTTATCATTTAAGCTAATCTACAGGGTGGCTGATTGGTTTCGTATTTCTCGTATAATATTATGCATTGGACATTCTACTTATTATATTTCGCACAACGATCGAATTTAGACACCTTCTGAACTAGTTAAAAAAACGAATTATTTTGTCCAGTTAGATCAACCGAATACCTCGTGAAATGTTCAGCGTCTCTTTTGGAACCTGAAGCATTCTTGGTAGCAACACTCGAACTACAAATCAGCAATTCCAGGAACTAGATAGCTTTGTGACGGGAATACAGACTGAAAAATTGACGGGACGGGAGACTCCATTGTATAGGCAAACAATATTCGAACCCGCACATTTCATCGATCGTGAACCGATCATTCGTCATCCTAGACTCCTCGTCGAGAAAAAGTCGATTTCGCGCGACATTAATTTCCCTCGCGCCGGTTCACGACAAATTACATCGACTTTCGCCACCGCGTGATTCCGCCTTTATTTTCCGCGCGCGTAATTTGCATCTGTACCAGCAACGATTCGAGTTTTTCAAACAAAGCGAGCCGTATACCGAGCGCGATTTTTCAACAAGGTGGTCACCGTACACCGAACTCGATCAATGTGAAACCCCTAACGATGCTGAATAAATATTTTAACAATACCTCGCCTTGGCAAACTGTTTTTGTGCCGCACAGCGGAATGGATTCCCTCAAACCTATAAAGAAGTTTCAGATTTGCATGACAACTGATATCTGAAAGGTTTTGGGGATACAGATTCCAAATCTGATTTAGAATACCAAAATGCAAAATGGTGGACGTAATGTGGGCGACTTGTATGCGACGAAGCTGTTATATTTGCGTTATAATTTGTATTTGTTGTATTTATTTGTAACCAGAACTTATTTAAAATACTTTCACACAACGGGAAAGGGTTTACTTTTTAGTATTTTCTTTTTTTTTTAACTTTCTGGCCAGCTTTTCATGCTTTCATACCATCATGCGTCGTGAAAGTGTACGCGGTATAGTTATTTACTCGCGACCATGCGTCTCAATCGCTATCTAATCTCGTGGAACACCTTCGACTACGATCGATACCACGCCTACTTCTTGCATTATTCTCTCCTATCGTTGGCCCCCGTCGTCTCCACTCCCTCTCGTTTTATTTTCCTCTGAAATGAAAACGAATGCAAATGCGCATCGAAAACGGACAGTCTTTTTTCCTTGTTCCGCGTGGCTTATCGACGCTGCTTGCCGCCATATTAATTTTCGCGAGAGGTCTCATTCCACAGGAAGACTCGAATCCATTACTTTGCATACGAATCGCCCGTAGGTAGCCAGAGAAATCGCCCAGCCAGGATTTCGTTATGCTTACGATCCTTTCTACGCACGGACACGATGGACTAAATTACGCGACCCCATCTCCGCGTCTAGCCTTCTAATCGTCTGCAGGAGCCAATGAGAGTCGACGTAACGAGAGCAAGCACCTTCCAATCGATGGAAAAGAGGTTCAGACTTAAAGAATATTTTTTTTATCAGATATTTAATGCAGTGTAATAATGCAAACGTTTCATATATTATCACAGCTTTGAAATATTCCTAGTTCATCAAATCCATTGGTTCAAACTAATAATAATTATTATTTACCGTTTTGGTACAGTAAATTTTAAAGATTTAAACGCTTTTGGATCCCAAGCGAAAGAATATTATTAATTTTGAACGACTGTCTTTACAAGTGGGTGTGAATTGCTTCAAGAACCTTGCGAAAACGTGTAACGCGCAATCTAATATCTCTTAAAGTCGCTTTGGCCAGTAGAGGAGCGAAAATTGAGAAAAGAGTTAAGGTAAATCCTTTCTCGCTGCATTCTCGTTTGTTTACTCGAACCGGCACCTACAAATCCAAGTTAGGTTTTATTTTCTCTTTGCAACACACAGTTGTGGGGAAATCCTGGTAGTTTGTGAGAAGATCCTGGAGTAATTTTCTACTGCAAATGGTTTAATCAGTAGGAAGTAGACGCTAATGGTGTGGATTAAAAATATCTTCGGTCGGTCACTTGGTCTACTTTAATTAATGCACTTCACTTCTCCCATTAACTTTTTTTTATAGAAGGTGAAGGAATATATCGTTTCTTTATCGAATGTTAATATAATCAATTAAATTGAATTTATTTAGACGTCACTTCTATCATTAACTTTTTTTGAAGAAATTGAAGGAATATACCGTTGCTTTGTCAAATGTTAATATGATCTATCAAATTGCATTTATTTAGGCTGACAAAATAATTCACACGATTGTGTCTACTAATTATAGAAGTGTTTTCAAGCGTTCTAGAACACGACATAGTTTCTCGCCATCGCGTTGAAATTAAACCTACTTAAAATCCTCTAATTTTACAAATATACTGCATTGACCACAAAGCAATTTCAACAGAACCACACCGCGCGATTCGTGAGTTTGCAAACTCTTCGACTAAACGGTGCCGCGCCCTTAAATACGCAAACGTAATTACTCGCGATAACGAAATGCACGTGCATCTATGAAAGGTGGAACTGACCAGCGGATAAGCATTTGACTGGAACCCTTCTAGACGATAAATATGCCCAAATTGAGAATTTAGTATAGCTCTGCGAACATCGATGACTGCTAAAGTCAACTCCCTAGATCGATATAATAAGACGATTAATGCTCTCCAGACAAACGTTCGTCGATTGGACGTTCGACTGTTCCACAGAAATAGGAAACGACTGGACTTGGAAACGATCGATATTTCACAACCCTCGCAACCTTAACAGCCCTCGAAATCGAGTTAGTAATGGGATGGTCGATGCTGTTAATGCGATTAAACGGTTCGTTCGTCAGCCTGTCGCTGTTTATTCCACTGATTAGTAAAGACTCTTCGTTCGTTCGCTTGTGGACGGTATTTGTAAGCCATCCTACCTCACTCTCACAATTGGCAATGATTTGAAACGACGCAATCAGCTTCCAAGGAAGACCCTTCACTCGTTAGAAGAGCAGTTACTTTATTATCGCATGTATACGCATGTATCACGGGCATCGAACGTACGAAGAAATGGAATTGGAAAGTTGACTCTTTCTGAAATAATTTATTGGTAGCACGTGTCGACGGGAA
>NC_071979.1:16574181-16620963 GCF_026283585.1 Hylaeus volcanicus | reverse complement strand
GTTGACTCTTTCTGAAATAATTTATTGGTAGCACGTGTCGACGGGAATCTCAACTCAGGTATTCAATACTGGAGGTATCAGTGATTAAAAATATTAACCTGTTTACATACTTTCAGCTGTTTTGTACTTTTTAAGCGTGTGCGTATGGTCACAATGCTTTCGAAACTAGGTGAAATCTCACCAGACATTGTAATGCATCAACACCTTCAGGAAACAAACCGGTGAGAGTTCTTTAACATGCTCCGAGGTCTACGATGAATCATGTTTAAGCCAACAGGTGGCCATTTTGGACATTTATCTTCATAGAGAGTTAACAGTAGGTAAATCACAGAGGCTGTAACTTGAAAACAAGGTCGTATCAAGCATATGGATATTAAAACTTGTTTTCTTGTCTTGTACATACAACGTGGCCATTCACGCAGGCCACGATTTATAGTTCAAAGTCAGTTGAAGGTTACAATTTCTATATAGAATCGACGGAGATGCACAGGAAACGCGAACGTGGTAAAAGTTGCATATTCGAATGACAGTCAGCAATTTAGAAACTCGGAAGCTGATCTTACAGCAATCAGGATGAGAGAAGAAAATGTTCGCTCGCACAGTTTCGACGAATCATCGGAAGCTGATGCAAAACTAACTATCGGTAGAAGAGAAGATTATCATTTAAAGACCTCCGTCACGTCAGAAGAACTTGATGAAGGTGTAAAACACTGCAAAAAATAAAAGTGAATACTGAGACACTTCCGCAGCATCGGTAAACGTCGACGAAGATATCAGTGCCGAGTGTAACGATGATGACCACTGGGAAACTTCGAAGACATTAGAAGAACTCGAAGAAGAAGGTCGTCGATGAATCGGTTCCTAGCCATCGCGCGAAGAATCGTGTGACGTAGAAAATGATGTTCAGGACACTTCTCAGACATTAGCGAAGTAGGATGATCACCTGGCCACTTCAAAAGTATCGGAAGATCTGAAGAAGAAGCATCTGCCGTGAAAGAAAATGGTGGCCAGTGGGTCATCTCGCAGATGACAGACGAAGTTAATGGACAGTAGTCGGTGATGAGGGACGCGACAACCACTTAGATGCTTTTAATGCATCGCAAGAACAAGACGCTGGACTATTAATAAAAAAAGAAGCGAAGCGCAGGCCTAGTTGAGAAGAAGTTAATCGACTCATAAAGGAGTAAATGTTAGTCAATGCTATCAGATGTTCAGAGTCCTTTCAGCAAGTAAGGTTTCTTCGACGACCAACGCAAACACGAGCTTCCACTTCTTGTTCTCGGTTCTCGTGTGCTTATCGAAGTATTGCAAGTGCGAAAATGCGGAACTGCTACGAGCTCCAATTGCGGATGATCTATATTGAATGTGAGCGTCGCGCAGCATGTAGGAAGTTCTGCGGCGACGTCCAATTACGCGTCTCCGGATATAAATCATCGGAAATATGAGACCCACTGACGCAAGACCGTCCATTCATCCATTGTTACCAGTACGGTGGAACAGTGGTACACTTTTTTTCAAACAAACACCTGAATACAAAAGAGGTTGGCAAGTAGCAGAGATGGATATCAGAGATCAAATGCCATTTTATTTTATAGGATTATTTATCAGATATTCAGATTGTGATTGATATTATACAGGATGGGGCAATAACTCTTAGCACGTCAGATATCTTCGAAATTATAAGTTTCACAGAAATATTTGCTAAAATAAAATTGCACATTACGAAAGAGGCCATCCGGTAGCGACAATAATTTCTTAGCAGGTGGAGGTACTTTGGACATTTGATGGACGATTGATTGACTTGCAAGTCTTGCAGCGTCAGAACTCATTGGCGCATAGGCTGCAATAATTCGCTGTTGCATGTCGTAAGGTGTAGTTGGTACTTATTTGTACACTTTATCTTTCTGTTCTACACAGGAAGAAATCTAGAAGTGTTAAGTCTGGGGAACGAGATGGCACGATACCACCCTGTATCGTAAATATAAGTATGAAGTGGGTGACTTTGATATAGCTGGTGTTTTCTTCCTAAAAGTTGATAAGTCGAAGTAACAAAATATGACAGAGGTATATAAATGGGCAACAGTCAATTCACCATATTCCCTTATCAAGGCCAATCTTTACTCGGTGCAGTAGCGTAACAACGCAACACAATGAAAAGTCCCACCATCGTTCAACCAATCTGATTCGGAATCGGAACGCCGATGATCTACGAAAGTACTCGGCTCAACTTGGTTAATAGCCGATCGATAACAAGCGACGCAACGAGAAGTGGCTTTTTTCCGCGTTTATCGGGCAGCGATTGGTTTAAATCGTGATCCATCGGCGGGCAACGCTTGGACCGCGCACATCGCGGCGCTGGCGGCCCGCAAATTACAGACTTCGTTAGAATCCCCCGTTATCTCGATACCTCATCTCTTCACGGGGGGAATTATAAAAACAATTCAGATTTATACCTTACGGCTTATCACGCAGGAGAAAGTTATCTACGTGGGCTCGCGCTGCGAGCGTGGTTAGCACGCTGCGCGGACAGGGGCCGATAAATCTCCGCCGGGGAAAGGTTTTGTTTCCACTAAAGATTACAGGCGTTCGATAAAAAGTCATTCTACTAGGGAGAAGCGTGCTCGAACTCGCGGATTATCGTGAGAATGCGATTGGAGGGATCATCGGTGCAGAACAATGTATCGCTAGATGGAGATTTTCAATGGAATCGTCCATCAGTCGTGGGGACACAATAGGAAGTTCAGTGTTGATGTGTAACGAAAGGTAAGGGATGTAAAGGGTGTGAAGATGCAGTGGTTCAAAAATTTTGAAGCATTCAATTATTCAAAAATATTCTGATCGTCCTCATACACAGGAGAAACGTTGTTATTCAATGCTTTATAGAGTGAGACCATTTGATGTTTCGATAACGATGTAACAGTCTTGCCATCAAATAATTCCTGTCGAGAGGTATGAAATTAATTAGACATTGTTGGAAGAGCAGTAACTTTGATGACACAATGATACCTGGAGTGTATAGAAACAGAAGATTGGCATATATACCACCTCTTTTGAGCAATTCACAGTTTAAACGAAGATGCTGCAACAAAGCCGAGATTATTATTCGTTAAACAATTCGAGGATATCTCGTATAATCTTTCGTCTTCGGAGCGCAAGTAACAAACAGACAATAGAGAATTACACTATTGAAATTGAAACTCGTGGTATATCCTGAAAGGGGGTGATTCACAGACTCGTCTTGAATAAGTATTTCTTCCTTGATTTAATGAGTAGTACAAGCGTGCAATTGTTGAATCATCCTCAGTATAGGAAGAAAGAAATGAGCCGTTCACTGCGCAAGTCGATTAACTCCATTTTTTGGAAAATCTTGAATTTAAGTGTCAAAGCACTTGATATAGTCATAGCTTGTTATATTTATAAGAACTTTCATGAATAATAAAGATTAACACTATTAAACGACAAAATTGTTTTAACCATTTATATGGTCAATAATTTATTTCATTATTTGGTCAATAATTTAAATATTCAATCATTTGGAAAATAATTTATTTCAGAGGTCCTTTCATCGCATTTCTCAACTTTTTGTTTTATAGAGTTAATCGATTTATGCAATGAACGGGTCAAACGTCAGTCTAGGAAGAAATTGGAAATCGTATCCAATCGTATGAAATAACCTTTCTCCTTTGTCGCTAAGTATCCCTAACCAGAGTGATCCCGATACAGAGCATCGTTTGAGTTCACCTACAGCCAACCCTGAGTAGGCCCGAGTGAATCGGCGAGACGAAGAGAAAGAGCGCCAGTGAGCCGCGTACTTTAGTAATTTATTTAGCTGCCGTGCCGTAATCCGAGATATTCATCCGGGTAATGGGTAATCGTAGACGCACTCGCAACCGTGGCTCGGAATCGCGGCAATTATAACTGTATACACCGATGGAGATTATTCGTGCAAGAGTCCAGTGCTCTTGCGCGCGTTCCAGCGTACACGCGAACGCGCCACGCTCGATCTCGCGCCACAAATCCTGCGTCGTTCGTCGTATTACACCGGGAATGTCTGCTAACGAGTAGTTAAGCTAGAGTTTTGCTGCTAGCATCTCGTCGTTTGCAAATTTCATCGATAACCCCGCGCTCGTTAGCGCTCAACGAAAAGCTCCTTAAAGTCCCCTTAAACCCACACTTCAGAATAGCAAGACATCTCGAGCTTTAAACTTACACTTTAGGGTATTGACCTTCTGGTTGCTGTCAGTGGACCATCAAATTGCAATGTAAGTTGTGAGTATTTTTAGATTAAAGCTGCTGTCCATTTCCATTTAAGATGGATTGCATCCTACTTAAGAATACATAATACGATACTTAATGGACTTTTGTATCCACTCTTTAGAATAGCAAGACATCTTGAGCTTTAAACTTATACTTTATGGTACTGACCTTCTAGTTACCATCAGTGAACCACCAAATTGTAAGTTGTGAGTATTTTTAGATTTAAGCTGCAGTTCATTACCATTTAACACGTTGATCGCCATGTCACCCATATATGGGTGACAGTGATTTTCACTCAAAAACTAGAAAGATTAACTCTGAAAGTTAGACGTCACAGCAGATGAATCTAAATGAAGTTCTTGAACTTTGATGTAATTACAAAACTAAATATCACGATAAATGTTTCATTACCTAGACTCCGATAGTTTTGAATAGTATTTAATCTTAGCAGAAATTTTTAAGAATATTCGTTTGGCAGTCAACGTGTTAAGATGGATTACATCCTACCTAAGAATACATAATTCGATATTTGATGGACTTTCGTATAGCACTTATATACACTATTCAACCGACCTTTTCTTCAGCCAGTTAGATCAGGGTTGCACTGTACACCTGTTAGGCGACACGCGCGACCGTCACGCGTTACCAAAAGTTCGCGTAAATTGTCGGTGATATATCCTGCTAATCCCGCGAGCCATTTCAGGGCAATAAACAGTAAAACAGTCTTGCAACTGTACCACGGCGAGATTTAGACCGAGATTAAAATTTTGAACGTCGCGGAAAAGCCAGCGGAATATTTCTGTGTCGCTTGATTCACGACTGGTGCGTGTCGTGCTTGTCGTCGCGCGATTAAAATGGAGTTTCTTGAAAGTATCTAACGCGATCGTAACGCTGGTGTAAATAAGCGTTTAACGCTGAAGACGATCGCGCTTAGGAAAGACTATGATGAACCGACCATGGGAGCGAGGAACGCTTGAATGATGATGGAGAACGTGGAGCCATAAAATTATAAAATATACGTGGCTATCGATGTTTGTAGGGTATGTGAAATATGTATTTCCATATTTATTAGGGAAGATATGGATTATGAGGTAATGATGAGGTGATGATGAGGTGATAATATATTATATGAGTTAACACTATTCCTACCGACACTTCACATCTACCTATTCCTACCGCGACGGGTCAAATGACCGGTCTGTAGCACAACTTATATTTTATTATATATTTTGTTATATATTTATAGAGTTTCTTTTCGGAACACTCTTCATCAATATTATTTATTTTCTCTAAAAATAAATTCACACTCTCCGAATGTCTTGACATTTTGGGGATGAATATTCAACGGATAAAATAAAAACTAAAATATAAAAATGTAAATCAAAATGAATAAAAAAATGAATAAAAGATAAAATGTGAAACTTATGAACGACTTAACAGTTTTGGAATTGAGTCTTTGAGAGAATGCAAAAGTATATAAATCGTTCTACAGGACAAATGACCAATCGTGGTAGGTAAGACAGACTACAATTTTTTCTCACAAAATAAATAATAAAAAAAGAAGCGAATATTGAAAAATGTGTTTATTTGAGGAAAAGTCATGAAGTTTAAAGGCGATTCAATTACGTTGTATATTTATAAAACGGTCATTTAACCAGTCGTGGTAGGAATAGTGATAAAAAAGGAATCTTTATATCAGTGAAGGCAACTTGTAATTTGGGAAAGTTTCAGATCAAAGTGATCGTAATATCAAGGCACAATATTGCAGGCCTCGGTCAGTTGGCCTCTCGATAAGGGCTCAAAGATGTTTGACGGACGAGGAAACGGCGAAGAAGCCAGTTCGCTCGTCGTGGGCCGTCTAGGATACGCTTGGCAGGGAAGAAACTTGGAAGACGGTACAAAGCGATCGACATTCTTACGTGGCACGTGGGATGGAAGAACCCTTTTTCAAGCCACGTCAGAGAGCGCTCGAGCCATAAAAGCCGGCGCACTCGAGGCGTCTCCCGGAGGATCAAGGTGCTGACGTTAACTAGGCGTGGGATTAATCGATCAACCTTTCGCTGCTTTCCTGTCGCGAGGCTTGCAGTGTCAGGGATCAGTCGCAAGCCCGTCCTCGGCGTCCGTCAGCCATGAAACGGGGCCCGTTCAATCGCCCGCGGAAAAGTCACGTTCGATCCTAGCCGGTGAAACGTGCAAAGTTCAGCCCGCGATAATATATCATAGCTGGTGCGGCCACGGTTCTACGCTGAACCAGCCCGCGAAGAGCTTTTACGCTTTCGCGCGATTTAAAGAGATATACCCATTGTGAATTTATGCCTTGCTTCCCTGTACGATGACGAGCATCTCGTGTCCAGTATTTACGGCCATTGTCTTCGTTCCCTGCTTCGGGCTAGCGCCGCGACCACATCGTGATCGTTATTGAGGCGCGTGGGTCGTCTTCCTCCTCCTTCCTTTTTCATCATGCTCCTTCCAAGCTGACCAGTCCATGTTTTCGACTTTACGCGTATGTACGTATTACTTGGATCAATGGTTCCCACGTGTTTCGATAAGATGACCTTTCCATCGCTTTTCTAACCGCCAGGGAAAAGGAGACTATCAGCCAGCGTTTATCGAGGCTCCTCGATCCGTGTTTGGAACGGAAATTTGAAATGCTTGTGGATTTATCAGACGGGAGTAATAATGACTCTAAGAAAAATCCTTCTTTGTGTAGTTAACCCCTTGTGTAATTACACGACACGAGGCCAGAGTTCGTTTTAATGTAATCGATGGGAAGCACAGCGCGTCATATTTTCGTTTAAAATCAACCGAGGCATTGTTCCCGAGTTTCACGATTCTTTTCAATGACGCCGCGCGTCGCGTAAACGAAGTTCGAACGGAACAGAAAACAGATAGCCGACGTGGTTCAATGGCTTCGGTAAATACGACTTTCGACAATATCTGCCATTCAACCGGACGACTACGCTTGTTTTTTGAGGCGGTCGATTCAGTCGACGCGCCAGTTTTCAACATGATAATCGTTTCCCGCCGAAACTCGCATTCGACTGACACCCGTTCGCGAAACGAACCACGGGCTTTCAAGCAGGGCTGAATCGCCGCCTTGAAAGCGCCGCGGACCGTCACAAAAACCGGTGGCCGTTGAATCAAAACCAACGGGCACTCTGAATACGCGATTTCTCCGCCGCGTTTCTCTTATAACGCGCGCGACGAGATCCATTGAACGCTGCGAGAGATTTTCGTCGTTAAATGCACGGATGGTCGACACACGTTCAACGACGAGCGACAACGATTCACCATGTTCGTCGAGCAACGCAGTTTAATTAAGAGGATCAACCAAGGAAATTGCTCCAAAGCCAAGTTTTCTTTTCGAATGAATCTCTTTTTGTGTAATGTTCACTTCAATCTTAAGGTAAAATTAAAAACTTCACTTGGTTGTTCTTTGACTTAATATGTGTCATATGAGTCTATTTCGATTTAAATTGACCACCTCAAATTTATGAAAAATCATGATCTCTTTGTGTAACGTTCACTTCCATCAAGGCAGTTGTCCCGTAGATTTATTTAATGGAGGATTTTAAAAAAACTTCACTTAGTATCGATTTATTATGAACATGTACTAGTGCAGTAAGAGTGTTCTTCTACAAAAGTTTCCAGTTCAACTTTTGATCGTGACTATCTCGAGACAACTACCTTAACTTGTTTTAGTTTGGTATGTTAAGGTCAGAATATTAAATTAAGGAATGAAATTTATAATTTGGAAATTCAATTCTGATTCGAAGATCTGAAAACTAAACGACTCAAATTTGAAACGTAGCAATTCGCGAATTCGATGTCGAAGAGGAGAAAGAAGAGACGAACGTCGCGTTGCAAAATACTTTCGCTGAATGTGTGTTTTCTCCGTAGTTTAGAAAGTTTAAATGCTCCGAAGTTACTACAGTCGACGATAAGTGTAATGGTGGCGGGGGAGAAATATAGCGGAAAAATAGCGGTTGCGGCGAATAAGTAGTTCTGAGTAGCAACAGCGATAAAAATTCAACCTTACGAAGCTCGTAAAGCTGCGAATTTCATCGTGGCAGCTCTCCAAGAAAGAATCGAAATGGTTACGAAAATTGGATGATAAAAATGTAAAATAGAAGCAAATGTACAAAGAAAAATGGACCAATATAAATGTATTAATTTATGAAGAAGGACTGAGCAAAGTATACTAAGGAAAAATCTGACAAAAGACTAAAAAAGTATAATTGCATTGAAATAAAAATTTATCCAAAGGAACTGAATGGAAATGTTCTAAAAAGAAATTTAACAAAAAATCTGCGGAATAATTGTACTAAGAAAACATTCATGAAGAAAACTCAGCGTGTACTTAAACCGGTGAAAAATATTCCGAGGCAAGATGAATGATTGAAGTAGGAATATTTTTGAATTTTTGCCAAATCATGTACGAAAATCATCCAAATGCCTCACGCGAATTTATTTGATTTATGTAGTATATACAACAAACTTTCAGCGATTGCCAACAGATTCCTCAAAATGATTAAGAGCATGTGCTCGTGTTTTTATGAAAAGCCAAACTTCTACCAAATCATATATGAAAACCATGCGAACATAAAGCAGACTTTTCATTCGATTTACATTCGTGGAAAGCATCCAACGAGTGCTCAAAAATATATAAAAATGATTGCGTGTACGGACTTCTCGCTTTCGCATTAGGTTTTTCTAGAATTCAAAGGGAGCTTGTGACGTCTAATTTTACGTTTTATACGCCTGTTTGTTCACAAATTACCGTCAGGTGTCGGGCCGTTCTGAAATTCCCTACCGTTCGCTAATTGCCAACGACGGGCTAGAATATATTTAATATTTTTACGTAGCTGGATAATTTAAGGACGTGCCGTATTATTTCCACGCTATCGGTGCTCGAATTTAATTGCCGCGGAGCAAATGCGACCGACAAGTGAAAGTGCGCGTGCAAATTACGCGAAACTAAATTTAACTTTATTAAACTTCGATACGCGTTTAAAAGGACGCTCGACGAGCAATATGACCGAGCATTTCGTTATCGGAGCTTTCACGTCGACGGCCAATTGAGAATCGCGTCGAAAGCGTCCTGAACACGCCGATAGAGAAAAGAATACGTCGATATCTGTTGAATATGCAACGTAACTCGGAGATTGTAACGCTTGTGGTGCGCTCATGTTAAGGTGTTGACCGTTTTTATATTCTCGTTCATTGGCAAGTCGATATCGGACGGTTCATGCAATATGCAATCACTTGCGAATATTTTCGAACACCCCACGATACTTTCTTCAAACTTCAGCTACCCTTGGATCCATTCTGATCCGTAATGCAAGTTTCCATTTAAAAAATTTCGAAAACCATCCACATCTCGTTATACGAGACTACTCTCTCAAGTAAAATTTCGCGATCCTCGTCATTCATAATTCATCCTCCCTCCTCGTATATCGTGGTGAGAAAGTATATTGAAGCACGAACATAAGTGTTGAACGATTCGTACATTATGAATGTCGCCAATCAACCCTTGAGGCGTGACAATGTTAATGAACGACTCGGGAAACTTGTTTAATCGACGTGCATTCGTCGTGATAAAATATTCAGCGACTCGGCGTGCCTAGAAGCTGTCGGCAATCCTAGACGATGCCACTGTCTACGGAAGACTAACGACTATGTGGGAATAGGCAGCTGCTCGTGTACTTGTTTCGTGTGCACGTCGTCTGGAGCTCGCAAATCGTGGAAAGTTGATTTCTAATTTTATGTGGCGAAAAACTCCATTGTATCGCGTTCTCTTATAGCTTTACGATTTCATGAATGTCCCAGGGAGATCGAGATAGAGATTCGAAGAAAAATACACACGAGATTTCTCTTCGGTTGCGTGCAAGTAAGTATTCATTTATAGGCTATCCGTTTTAGCTTTATACTCAAGGTCTGCAATGGGCCCTCCATTAGTACAACCTCAATTATTGCATAAGAGCCTCATCCATTGCATGGTGTCGACAAGTGCAGGAGATAGTCGCTAAGCAACAAGTAGGGTTGGAGGCGCTGCGCATGGGTCTTAACTGTTGAGGATACGCTGTAAGCTTCAAATTCTCAACCTCGATTTCCCACAATAATCAAGGTACTACTATGTGTTGAATGACTAACCGAGTGAGTCAGTACAAATGAGGGTATCGGAACCAATATATTTAACACATTATTATTGGCATTTCTGCACAGAAGCGACTTCGTGTCACCGACTATTATTGCGTAATTGAATGTGAAATTAAAACAATCCAAATAAACTCCAATAAACTTTACTTATATTTTACCAACATAATGAATTGAAATTAAATATTTTACATACATAACACAATGAGCAAAGCTTTGAAATAGATAATGCAAGTGCAAACACGAGTTTACTCGTGGCCAGTCTACAATGTGTTAAAATAAGTTAGTCAGCCTTGTTTTTCGCATTTCTTATCTGAGTCAGAAACTTCTACAGAAAGTTTGCAGGAATATGAATGTCATCCTAGACAAGTTGATCATCAAGTACCAAGAATCATAAATACCCCTCTCCAGCCAAGAGGTTTAGTATGATCTAAAAATCTTCAGAAAAGCAGCATTATATTGACGATCCTTCTGCGCGATTTTGTTTCTGCAAGTATTCGTTGTATCCAGAGTTGTATATCTGAAACGCCCGAAATATATTTGTAAGTGTACAAATCGATCTCTACGTTTATAACATGGATCCTAATACATATCAGTCCTCTCTGGACGTTCCTAATTAGTATGAAATTTCGCCAACGCACGTTTATTCTATTCATTTTTGAAGACAGTCATTAGCCATTGGTGCGACCCAATTTCATCGTCGCGAAACTCGCGTTTCTTTGGTCATTTTATACGCCACAGGCCAACTGAAAGTTTCTCCTCCTGGCCAACACGACTAACGGTAAATTAACAACGAGTAAACGTCTCAAATCGGTGGGACGGGCTCATGCGTATCGTACGCGAGACTTCATCTGCGGCAGGAACGCAAGCAGTGTCCCACCCTTCCTGGGGCGCTGCTACGAATTCGTTTACCACCCAGGAGTAACCTCGCGAGCGCGTAAAAACCTTTTTACGATACTTTAATCGTCCCCCGTCCGTTTCCTGCGCTTCCCGACCAGTCGTTCCTCCGTGCGTTACGTCGTGGACCGAATCGGGGCGAGGGATTTAAGGGACCTGTACAGTTATCAAACCTTTTCGTGGTTTATTACATTGGTGGTCAATAAATATTTCAGAGAAAAAATCGCTTGTATATCGTTGCTAGTTTAAATTTAAAATAGAAATGAATTTTCAATAAAATCAAAATAACATAAAAGATGGGTTTGTTATTATAATAATAGGAACTAAAACAGAACACGTTTAAATCTTGCCTGTTTAACTGTTGTTTGGCTACTGTTCCATTTGGTAAATTTCACTGATGGAGAGCGCTTATAAACTTACTCAATGGTAAACGTAAACATTGTCCAAATGGGTTTTCCCAGTCCCATACACATATTACAGTGTAAAAATACGCATCGTTAATATTAACGTCGGATGGCTTTCACACATTTGCACATTTATCAACGGAGACACTGCGGTTGGAAATACCTGAAAAAACTTCGTGCATTACGTATCCCTGTAATTCGCTTTTGAAATTGCTCGCTTTCGCTGAGAACTTCTTCGCGAAGACTGAATTTGGCGTTACATCTTCCACGTTGAAGCAAGTCGGACGTCACGCGACCGAGATTTTTTAAATAAGCTCTCAGGACATTCGTCGCGAGCCGTCTCTTCGTTAAAAAGTATAATCTGGTGGAAACGAGAATATCCGGAAGAACGGGACGGTAAATCTCGTCTAAAGAGAGAGTTTCCTGGAGACAACTTTGGTTCAACGATTTCTACTTACAAGTTGCGCTGAAATTTTACCATTTTTCCCTTTTTCTTTTCGTTATAATTTGTGTTATATTCATCTTCTCGAACATGAAAGTGTCAGAAGTCGTGGTGCAGACTTCTGACACTACGAGTTGTACTGGTTTATTTGTTTGTTTGTTCTTTATTATTTGCATGTACTTATATTTACTTGAATATACTTATATATCTATATTGCTTATCGATATTACGTAATTTCTCTAATTTATAATCTATTATACTGGTTTGTACTGGTGTGTAACAAGAGTTCTACCATTATTACAGTACGTGGTGTCTTAATGGGGTTTCTCGCCACACGTTGTTCGAGTAGGGCTGCGCAGCCCAACACTTAAGACACTCTACTCTCGTAAAATTTCTGGCTACTCTTCAATCATGGCCCTCAACGAGGAATTTGCCCCGGGGCACCGCCTTTGTTATGGGCGCCTCTGGTCATGGTAGAAGGATGGACTCGTTCGTCGTTTCGATAGCCCGACCCAAGAGCAAGGTACGCGACGGTCCTCGAATCGTTTCGTTTATCTCCAGCATCGTCGTTTCGCGATGGATAAACAGCGACGGGGGGTTCTTCGAAACAATTTAATCTACATAAGGTAACAGCTACCTGTCTGCTCTCGTCGCCAACGGGGAGATTTGAAGCACTCGACGGAATGTAGCGCGCAGAGTCTCCGACTAGCAGCAATATATTTCTGACGTTTATGCGATTGAATGGTGTACGTTTTAGTTATCCCTCTGTGATATACTTCAATCTGTCACTCGAATTCTACGTCTTACTCAAAGAATAACGGAAGAGCGCGCGTTTATATTTTGGATATTATTTTGCCCATCCTCGACTTCGTCGAGGAGGTCGTCATAATTCAAAGGCCTCGAGATAGGGACACCAGAAACACACATAGAGAATCGGAGAAAACGTGACAAACGGAGGAAAAACGTAGGAGCAAGCGGAGGATAGGTAAGGAAAGAGTGTTTCAGAAATCTACGGGGCTACAAATAAAAGATAAAGCCTGTCTGGCACCTCGTATCTGGGATCTGGCTCTCGTATCACCGAGGCTCGAAGGATAAGACGGCTTCCCCCCAATACCAGGAGCGTAGACCATAGACGATTGAATTATCGTTCCGATCGATCCAAAATTTAACCTTCCGTTTCCGGGCTACCGTTGTCGCAGCCATTCCCAACTCTTGGCAAAGCTGAAGGAACGAATCGTCGAGAACCCAGACCTAACTCGAACCAGAACAATTAACCCTTGCAGTGCTTAATGAAGTCGTGAAATATGGTTTAGAAAATAATCTATATCTACATCTATACTAATATTATAAAGAGGTCAAATTTGTTTATATGTAGGGGCGGGGGGTCATCTTTGGAACTACTGAACCGATTTTAAAAACTTTTTCAGTAATAAAAAGCTACACTCTCCCTTAGTAACATAGGCTATATTTTATTTTATGATATTTTAAATATCAACATTTGTGAATAAATTTGTGGCATCACAATACTCGCAATTAGAAATATCGATTGAGACATTTGAGTTACGGAAAACAAAAGACAACCACCTACTGATTCGTGCAGTTGAACGGTCAGTCGAACGCGAACGACATAAAATAAATAGTATTTCACACGGGTGAAAGCGCGGGGTGAAGCTAGTAATAAATAAAAGCGATAAGATTTGTAATTTTCTAATTTCTTATGGGAGCCAGCAATTTTTGGAGTAAAGAAATAAAATTGTTTTGAACGAATTTGCACTCGATTACCAAAAAGAGTAGATGATTATTTACTCTTGATCTTTCTTGATCTTTGACGAACAGTTTAGTACTTTTCACCTTGCTCGTGCACTGTGCGGACTGAACTAGGGAAGGGTTAATCCGTGCTCGGTCACGGTACGCCGAGTTCGATCGTCGAGTCACGCGCGCCATATTAAAACTGCGGGACCGTACGTCATCGCGGGTTGAACGATCTTCGAGATTGTTATTCACTCGTGAAATATCAACCGAACAAGCAGCCGCTGCCCGTGGCGGCGACAAATGCACTTTCCACGCGGGCTAATTGAAATAATACGCGCAGAACAGAATGATTTCCACGTGGCCATTAATCTTCGACCGCCAATCAATTAGGGGCGAGAAGCTATTTGATAATGAAACGTCGAAGCTCGTTAGCAGTCTTCGATTGCGGCCGTTAGTCATTCTCGAGTGGCCGTCGAAAAATGTTAAGCAACGACCCGAAACTGGAACGGTCTTTGAGTAACGAACTCTCTAGCAAGTCACACGTTTTGGTCATTTATCGCCACTGGATGCATAGTTGGGCAAATTTTTCTAAGTTTCACATTCGCTATGAAATTAAAGAAAAGTAATAATAACACCCTCAGATTCATTAATCTCCAAAATTTTGTATTATGAATACGACACGTCCCGCTTGACAGTGTTTCGCGACTGATATTGATCTTCGTTAACGAATTCGTGCAAGTCTGGCGTTCATATATATATTCAATAGACCCGATTTATTCTCTCATTTACTCGTGATTAAGCGTGCCAATTTTGCCGCGGCAAATGTGTACAATCGTTGAAGAGTATGCGCGTACGTGTTCATTTCGAGCCCAAAAGGGGTGAGATGCGATTGTTGATAAACCACCATAGCCTGTGTACCTGTTTAAAACGCTCGAAATTGATTACATTTATCGTGTACAGTTCACAGGCACGTTAAACGCGATAAACGACACAATATTTTTCCATCCAAACTGCTACATCGTTATACGCTCTTTGTACGTCGCTAACAATGAGGCTGGAAGCGACCGAAACGACTAAAACAGGCACTGAACACTGAAAATATAACAAACGAGGAAGATCGTTGGGCAGTCTTCCTTTATTTGGAACGGACTTTATTCGTTTTCTTCGATATCGGAAGTATTAAGTTGCAACTGGCCAGTCGCTATTTATACCTCAAATGGCAAATGCAAACATCAGAAAGTTTAATATACCGACTGGCCATCTGCTTTAATATCCTGGAATGCTCGAAAGGTAAACGCAACAGTTACGTTAACCAACATCATCCACCTCGCGATTACTTGTTACACTTATTCCACGCACGCGTTACAACGAACGAAAGCGAAACGCGGCCGATGATAAGCAAGACAAGATATCACAAGGGGGGGAGTACTTTCCCCCATCGACCCTAACGTTAATAGCCAGCTGCTACAAAATTTATCCCCTATTCAACGCCCTGGTCATAAAATTTAATTAGAATTGGATCCCCCATTGAAGCTGCGAGGTGCTCTTAATACTTAAGCGAAAGACAAGGATTTCGTAGCGAAACGCGTAATAACAGGATACCGAGAAACATACGCGAGGGAACGCCCGTTTTTCTCCGTTTCTCGCTGCAGGTTTCAGGGTGGCTCGAACAGCCAGCAGGGGTCTTTAATTAGCGGACTATTTAGCTTTTATCTTATCGTCGGTGAGGATCGGGTAAGTTACGTGTGCTCGTCGCGTCGTGTGTGTGGCTTTCTATCTGTATATATTGCTGTCGACGGAGGGAGAACTCGGTAGACGACCTTTTAACTTCGCCATTGAGGAATACTGTCGGTGAAGGAAGGACGAAGCGAGATGAGGAACCGAACAGTAGGATGCAATTTGTCTGCTGGTACTAATCATAAGGTGCATTCTACCTTAAAATGAGTCAGGTTTTGCTCATAACATTTGCTGACTGTTTGAATCATTGAGAGTCCAATCATGAAGCTTCGATTCTTCATTTATTTTAAATTAAGAAATTATAAATTGAACTTCTAAAGATTTAAGGAACCATGCTGCAATGCCCATGGATTCACTATGTAAATATAATCCAAGTGAGCTTCACCCTCAGTTGAGATCAAATTCCACGTCGTTTGTTTCCAAGTGTCGCTACTCGGTTCGGACCAAGTGACTGTTATAAAAGACACCTTTGTACATGATTCATAACATCCTGTAGTTGAAGCAAAAAGTCACGAGATTTCATTACCTTTGTTATTCATTACCATTACTGTTTAGATGTTCCATTTCTCACGATACACCCTGTACGCCGTCGCGGCCGTCGACGTAGAGAGAAGGACTCCTTCGGTGGACGACCTTTTAACTCCGGCGTTGAGGAGTGCTGGTTGTGAAAGAAGGACGAAGTGAGAAGAGGAACCGAACAGTAGGATGCAACCGCGCGGCGGTACTTGCCTTAACAACTCGACAGATTTGTGAAGCCCGCCATGATAAAAACGCACAATTACCGGGGCCGTCCCGGGACATACGTTCAGCGCAGCCCGAGCCTTTAGCATTTTTAGAGTCGCTGCTTTATGCACGATGGCCGACATTATTTCGAGTTTCCTGCGGTGCCAGTAAACGTCCTCCTTTCTCCCCTCGTCTTCACCCCTAACCTGAAAACGAAATCGCGGGTACTCATAGGTCGCCTTCTAACTAACGGGCGCGCTTTTTGCCCGTCTTGTCGAAGAAACTCGAACTGGGAAGGGCTTTTAAGAGGGAATTACCATTTTCGCGTCGCATAAGGTTGCTGTTATGGCGCAGCCGCGCTCGCGCCAACTTACAAAGAAAGCACTCAACCTGTCCGCCTCAGATTTTAACCTACTTTCGCGGGGTGGTAGATTATAGGTTCCCGTTGCCATGCGTGAAATATTAGGTGTAATAACTCGGTAATTTCAAAGACGTTGATAATTAAAGTAACTCCCACCTAATTAGTACCTTCCATTGTTTTGGGTGGGCCACCTCAATGTCTTTGTTATTTATGAGCGCGTGGAGAAACTTCTTAGGACAAAGTGACATTGTTTCAATAGGTACTGTTACTCACTTTAACCAGTTAAGTGCGTTCGACGTGTATACTCGTCATTACTTCATTTTATCTCCGCACTCTGTGGAGATCTTTTAAAACTAAATTCCGCAGTTAACAGGTTAATATTGGGACACTATACTTCTCCTAGATTCGTTTGTTTATATCTTCGTAAATTATCAAAATATTCGTTTAGTTGCTTTTCATTATGGTAAATTATATCTTATAGATGATAAAGATAGACGCAATTACCTTGTGGTTACTGTACATTATTATATAATACATTTTAAACGAAAGAATGTCTAGTTTTCATGTGACTGTAATATTCGAGCATTACATATACTACTTAACCCTTTCGCTAAGGCGATTTGGTCCATCAGAGCGCCACTACTGAACGGGATCCCCCGCCGAAAGTGTAAAAGTGTCGGATACATCCGGCTTTCGGAGCGAAAAGGTAACTCAGCAGTTCTAGGAACATGTCCAGTAGAGTGTTTACATTGTCTAGTGTACATGTACCAGCAACATTGTAACTTTGCATCTGTTACAGAGAGAAATTCGAGCAGTAAACATTTACTCTTCGTAATGCCACGTAAATTATAATAGAGAAAAAGGAAGAACCATTCATGTAGTTGTACGTCGTTTTTTTATTGAAATACGTTGTTCTTTATGAGACTTTAAACCAGTTCACCAACTAAAAATGTATTATATTAAGTACAGTTTAGACTATCCAATGCAGCCTTGTGCTATTATTAGTGATTCGCGTATAAAAATTATAACGTTAAAAATAACCGGTTACGATTGATTGACGACGTGAGCTTACAGCAATTTCGTAAGCTAATGAAATGTCGGTTGACAGTGTAGAAAGGTTAATCGTGATTGACTTCAATAAATCATTTCTTGAAAAATGAAATTCCTCCACAACTTATATCGCTAGAAGTCATTAAACGATCACATACATTTGGATACTTTAACACAAGGCTCGATTTTATGCATCTTTTAATAGTCATTTAAAATTTTTATTTTGTACGCCACATACCAACTAGACCGATGAACTTTACATATTTATTTATTTAGTCTCGAAGTCACTTGGAAATTACCGTGATTCGTCCCTGTTAACGTTTCGTTTCGCTCCCTCGTTAAATATCTGGGTGCGTCACTAGGTGAAGAACAATTCCGATTACTTCTCGTGGATTGTGCAACGGTAACCCGACACGCTGATAATTATGGAAATTCTGGATACACGTAAACGTTGACGATCGGACAGCATCAAGAGTTCGTATTATTACGCGCAGTCCTGGCGGTAATTAGAGTCTACTAATGGATTCTAAACTGTCAATTACGAGTTTCTGGCGTCACGAATGGACGCTGCGATACCGCATATATTTTCATAGCGCGTAACGATCACGGGACATGGGAACTCGTCCATTTGCGCCACGTAACTGTTATTTAGCATCCCACGTGATTCGTAACTCGACCGAGACAAGATCGTTCCAATATTCACTTGAAATCTGGGATCGTTTGCATTGAACGACATTTTACATCGACTTAAAAAGACCGTTGGAGGTAAAATCAATTTCTTTTTGGATCTAATTTTTCGACTGCAAAAATTATTAGATCGTACTAAAAGTTTATGCCACTTATACTTTTTGCTACTCAAATTAATATGTGAAACATACCCTTAAGTGTTATAAAAAAAGGTAATCTCTCTTATTTTACAATATTTTCCCACCTTTCTGACACAGTTATTATATCGTCACTGTAACATTTCTGTAGTTTTTTAATTAAATTTGAACACAGTCTGGACCACGAACTTAAAGGATGACCTAATACAAGTAAAGATGTTGCTAAACTTGAATATCGTGCAACAATCTATTCCTTAATCCCGTGTTTCTGATCATTACTCGTTTTATCGACCAACAGATCAAGACCGTAGCTTGACGTGCTCCCCTTCGTGGTAAAATCTGATCGTTTAACGAGCTCTGTCAATGCAAAAATGGTTCACACCTCGCCATACAAATTTTTATGGCTCCCATCTGGCACTTTCGATAAATGTTGAAATCGTGAATCGTAAATATTAATAGACCGTGTACGTTCTCGCGTTAGGTTTGCGTAATTCGTCGATGCTCGAACGGTACCAGTCTGTTCGGCTGCTAATCACCGTAGACGACAAATTAAATTGCGATGCATATCGCGAGTCAGTACCGTTCAAAGATGTGATTAAATACACAGAGGATAAGCATTAGAACCAATCCAGGACCCCCTTTCGTTGACCAGCGAAATCAACCAACGTAGTTTTCCGTGAAGCGGCTTTGCCTGGCAATTTCATCCGCAATCATAGAGACAAACGAGAATCGCCGAGTGACATTACCACTGATTACGGACAGGATTGCTAATCTATTTATAATTGTCCCCGCCGTTCGCTGTCCCTAAATGCAATGCCAATTAACGTGAAATCGTTTATGCACGCATCAAGAACAGTTCGTGTGCACTAAATGCGACCAACGATGGAACCATACACTGCCAAAAATTGCCTCGTGTTTGCCTGATCGAAACTGCAATTATAAATCTATTAGGTAATTAGTTAACTCGAGCCAATTCGTACCTATTGCAGGAAGACAAGGAGGTGCCACGTTGGTAAGGCAGACTACCTTGTATGTATAAGTACTTCGCCGTATCACTGACCACATTGAATCCTCCATCGGGACGTATGTTTCCCATTCCTTCTTTATCAAGCAATTATCGAAACAGTCGTAAACCTTAACGAGGAAATTACGATTGTGGGTGTCAGGATTTCATTGTAGAATGCAATCTACTCCCTGGAGTCATGTACTTAAAGCTTTGTTCGTTTCTCGCGGAACGATCTTGAACGAGGTCTCCGTGAGATTAGCGCAACGAACTGGCCTCCTCTGGTGTCACCGCAAAAACAGATCTCAGGTAACAAGAAATTGTTGTACGCAGAATTCGCGGTTGGACGAACGGTTGCTTGCTAGATTGCAGGCCTGTTCGTTCATCCTCGTGACCCTGACACGCAGATGCTGAGAAAACGGTCGTCAGGAATCATGTTCGTCGGAGTTTAACGCTCAGGTGAATAATGTAGTAGCGCAACAGGTCTTTTATCTGTATTTCATTGCTATCTACATTGAGCAATCATTTCGATTTACGTAATTATTTAACGATGAATATTTTCTAATCTAAATGTCCACTTAATGATATTATATTTGGGGCTAAAGAATATTAATTCAAAGGCTCATTTGTAAATATGTAATGTTTATTAGTATAAGAAATTCATTACTTTATAGCGAAAAGGTGATTTCGAAGGTGAAAGTGCAAGGAGCTTATGAATTGGTTTACGTTTTCAATGAAACACCCTGTGCAGAGGGCAACTCATGCTTCCGACAGTACGAAATCAAGGCTAATAATGTTGATATAATGGCTGTGGAATGAAATAACTTTAGCCATGATGACCCATAACAATTAAAACTTGGTGAATTATCTGCTACGACTTACCTTCCACCTTAGACCGCGAACCACTCGGCGCCCTGGTAAACTTTGTATTATGATCCATGGTTATGGCGCCATTTTCGTGAGATTATGATGCCGCTACCGTTTTTCACTTCCTTAGTGACTCGAACCAATAGACATAAAACTGTAAACAAAATACGTCGAGTCTAACATTCACAACGAATATTTATTCCAAACCGTGATTGTTATTAATCACTCCGTACACCATACTGACACAAAAAAAGTGCCTTATCTGCAGGTCATTTCTTTATTTGAATTAATTACCATCGATATTTCACAGACTTGAAAAAAGAATAGTAGTAATTGCTCGTTCATTCTGATGCCGAGTTGTAACATACGAACTGAACAAGTTTCCACCGGTACAGATAAGCGAATCACATTAAATTACACGTTTTCCGCCGTCCTCTATTGTTCGTCAAAATGCTACACACGCGGCAATGAAGTAAGACCGCGTTTAGAGACGGGACAACTAATAAATTTGTATTAAGCTTTGTGAAAGTACAGGGGAACGATATCGTATTTCGCTATACCACGCACCGGTAGTTTTATTGCTTACGTTCAGTAGTAGTAAATACATTTCCGAGCTCTACCTCCCCCTTCAAAACCGCGTGCCTCGTAAACCGGATTTTATTGAAACTCTTATCTCATCAGAGGTATTGAGTGTAAAAGTTTTACGATCGCACGGGTTTATCGTAAATCGCCACTTCGCCAGTTTGTTGCACGGCAGCTCGCGCGCGAACAGTATGCGCGCTATTTAATTACAGTGTATTCGCTGAACGATGTACCGCCGATTAGCTGCAATCTATGTAACCAGAGAAGCGCTTAGGAGTCTGCTGTAACATGAATGAAAGGTGTACGATCGCGCAACATAAATAATTAAAAATACACCAATGATAAATGAAGAGCAAACTGCAGGCTCCGCAAGAAGACGTTAAGTCACCTTTGGTATCTGTGCAGATTGTAACTAGAGTTAATTTTAGAGAAAAAATATGGTACCACGTACTTGAAGAATTTTCACGCTCTATAAACAAACTAACCTAAATAAAATCGAAATTCGATTATAAATCGTACTCTCTGATACGTCGATAATCGAGAACCTAGAATACTAAGTGATTCATTCATATTTAATGCACGCATTTATTTGAATTTACGAGTGAAACCAGCAAGGCGTGCGATGCAAGTCCCACGCTAGTAAATAAATGAATAAAAGCGTAATGACGACGCGGAATTGATAATTCTCGCGATTCCGTTGACGTACGGCCCATTCGACGCTGTAAAAGAGATAATCGAATAAATTCGAAGATAACACGCATAACGTATCAGCAGCTCGGCTATATAACATTCTCCGGACTCACCGAGCAAGCGTTCTGGCGGACTTCATCCCGTCGAGCGGAATGCTTGTGCACGAAATCGAGACTTTCCTCGGATTTTTGTCATTCACGAGATATTCTCGCGCAGTAGCTAAGCCTCTCTTGGGTCTTAGTGTCTAGAAGATAAAGTTTTTCCTCGTCATTACGGGAGAATTTAGCTAACAGAGGCGCGTTCTCGGTACTTAGACAATGCAGCTCTTCACGATTAAGGGGATTGCTGGGGCTAACTGTAGCGAGCACGCGCGAGGCGTCGTGAAATTACGGCTTAAACTGGAGGGTGAAGGTGATGAATAAAACAGGCTCGGCTGGCTTTTAGGCGAGTCCTGCAGCGAGTCCTTTCTTCGGGGAACGTTCTCGGAGGAGCATTCGAGTGAATTATACAAATATCGAAGGTTACGCTGTGCAACGTTATTTCTACCAATACGGTCTGCAAACTGGGTCGTTTACGTTCACTTCGAGCCTTTTTACTGTTTACAGTTACACTTTAATAAGGATCACGAGAAATGATTTATCTCATTCCCATTTCGCGATGTTACGCAGAGTTCAGGTTTCTATTTTCTGAGTAAATAAAAGTATGGATCGCTTCAGTCGCGACTGTTGTATTTGGCTTTTAAAAAATGTAACTCTTGTTCGGGAGTTGTTTATACTCAACAGTAAACTCTAGATTTTACGCATTTACGGCACGTACCGATATGAAAAAACACGAGCTGAACGCATATAGAATATATTCACCGATGCAAAACAAAATATTAATATTATTACAATAATCAATTGGATACATTCTGTATACGCTGCACGTATATTTTCCATGTTGACACACGCCATAAACGCATACTAAAATCGACAGTCTCCTCATCAATATTAATCTTGGCATGGCTAAAGACTCTAGCAGTATCTGTCGCAACAATTGCTAACTCCTGTTTCCGTTTTATATCGCGGATTAGATCTCGCTTCTCATCATCCTACGGTGTTCAAAAACCTCGCAATCGTTTCCGTCTTCTTCCAACGCGAGAGCACGAAAAATGGAATTTAGCATAAACGCGTTACGCAACAGACTCGCAAGATTTTACAGTAAAATTTGCACCTCTGAGTTCTTGGGCACACGGAGTTTCCCGTGGGCGTAACCCGATATCAGAATACCATGGAAGTAGAACGTAAAGGCGCCTCGTTTAGCATGAACGTTGCATCACAGGAACGATAGCGCTGCATAATACTATGGATGAGAACACTTTGAGTGGAACCCAGAAACGCGCGCGTAGCTTCGTCTGTTATTTCGCGGAATTTGATTAAGCGACTGACCGTTTGAAATGGAAAATGTGCGCGTTCACCGTCGTCTAACAGCAACAATTTTGCAATTTATTCGCACACGATGCCTCAACTTACGGATTCACGCTGTGTTTCGAAGCGTAATCTGCGCTCCTGTCGAAATATAAAGAAAATTCATATTAAATTGCTGTTTAACAAGAAACATTAAAGTGGTGTTTAACTTGTTGAAGTATCAGAACTTCCAAGCAAAATGAACAATGGTTTTTTTCCTTTGGTGTGCGTAATGGTTATTTCTAAAGAGTTTCGCGAGTTACCTTCATTCTTCCCTGGTTTCTGCTTTTTAACAATGCAAATCTATTGCAACGGAGTTTGGGTGGGATCACTGTGGAATAAGTTTGGAGTAATCCAAGAACACCGAAGGACGCAACCGCATCGCCACCGCACCGTGCTGAAATATGCATCGAGGCTGATGGACACTTTGAGTAGTTTATGCAACGCTATGTAATGTTACACTTCAGTAAGGAATTAAATAATTCCGTGCCAAAAGCGACTGGCTATTGTAATATGCAGACCAATGTTCAGCCGCAATATGGACATTGAAGAATTTTTGATATGTTCTGTGCAGAAAATTCAAATTGGATTTGAAAAATAAAGTCTTAACTAGCATTTCCTTTCTCCCAGTGTGTTGGATGACCACCGCAACTAATCACAAACATAAGGAAGATCATAGACTCATCCTCAACCGAACATCCAAATGTCGGTTCCTAGTTCTTCACGCATTCTGTACTTCGTACCCTTCCTTAGTCATGCTCTCTTTTGACCGCTGTCCTTTGCACTCGGGTGCCATCTATGAGAGGACATCTAAGTCTAGCAAATTTTGATAGTGGTTATGCAAAATAAATTTATGCTAGTACAAATTTAACATCACGTATCCTCAAGAACCACACAGACGTAGTTGTACAAATAAAACCCTTTAAGAGTTTCTCTAAACAACAGTGTTGACAGTTAATTCCTTTCGCTCGAAATGTAACAAGTGAATACCCAAAGAAGACGTCATTTTGGAGTACTTCGACCACCTACTCTACAGTACCCATACCGTTCGAAAAGAATAGGAGATAAAGTAACTAATATGCGCGATATTTCCACCAGACACGTTAAAAAAGACGTCCAAGGTACGTAGTTCACTTTGCGTAACAAAGACAGATCTGACACTGTGTAGTAAAAAGTGTATGAGTCGCAAAAGTTGATAGCCATCTGTACGGTCATTCTGGCGTGTAACCGTCGGCGTCGGTGACTTTAACGGCGAGGCGCGCGTAAAGATGTCCTCTTTCAGCCGTCGCCTCGCGTCCGTGTAATCGCCACGTGTCTGAATGATCCAACCCCCTCCGACGGTGTGGGTGTTTCACGGTTCGCTTTCAGAGTTGGCACAATGCGACGTTTGCTTACCCGTGGACGGAAGTGGGATGTCGTTTAGCACAAGCGCTGCGTCGTAGCAATGATAGCGCCACGTAATACTACGGATGAGACTATCTGCAGAGCGTAATGCAGCAACACTGTGCTAGGGGGTGAGAGGGATGTGAGGGGAAGGGTCAGGAGCAAGGGAAGTCGAATGAGTGGGGTGCGAATATAGGATGATTATGTCACGGTATGATGTATGTGGGTTGGCAGGCAGCCACGCGGTCACCCAGCCGCGGCATAACGCGTATCTCTTCGTCTCTCCTTCGCCATCTCTTCCATGATGGTGCCTTGGAACCGTTTATCCGAGCATCTTCCTTCGAGCACACTCGCGCGGAAGTTGAATCTGATTTGAAGTCGTCAGGCTCCCCTGTATCGTAATGAGAAATTATTATCGGCCAGCCTTATCCGATGGAGAATTTTAACGAGGATGTTGACGAAGGGATCGATGCATGCGGATAATGGACAGCGGTTTCGCGTTATTGATGGAGTTCTGATTGCTCGACAAATTCGACAAGGGAAAGACTAGAAGAGTAAAATTGTGATTACAAAATTTAACCCTTTGCACTCGGATGTCCTCTATGAGGGAACATCGTAAGTCTCTGTCTAAGATATCGTTAGACTTTCTAATGTAATGGGATTCCTGCTCGCACATTTTGCAACAAGATGGCGCAGAGTGCAAAGGGTTAACACAAGTTACGTTTGTATCATCAGTTTCTCTGGAGTAAGAAAAGTGCGCAGAAACAAGAAGGAACATGACCGTAAGCACGCTGGTTATAAAGTACCCCCTCATCCCCTTCTATCGCGATGCTTATTTTTAACAAGGTTGCAATCCCCTTTCGGAAACTTCCAAAAATTCGTTCGTAAGAATTTCATTAGGATCTATTCGTAAAAGACGAGCACGGTTATGTCTTTCGCGAAGGGAGGGAGAGACTGAGGTGGAAGCCGCGGCATCGCGGCGGAATTCGCAATTTAATATCATCTCAAGGAACCACTTTCAAAGTATGTAATTTGCGACTACGAGTGTTCCAGAGCCGTTCCATCGCAGTTACGACATTGCATTAGGTTTACGGCATGCGATCGCACCTTGGTGAATTGCAAGTAACCATTCTTCAGGGACGAGCCCCGATATACCATTACACCGTTTTAATATACTCAAGCGAGATTCGGCTCGTGAAGCCTACACGCGCGCGCGCACACATAGCTCCATTACGCGTATAAATGTTGCACGTACGACGAAGCGAGACGTGGGGATAATGTCGCTCTAGCCGCAACACGACAGTGCACGTGAAACCAATTTCTCGTAGGAAGCGAGCTTTCTGAACATTGTCGCCATCTGTTCCGGAATTAATCGTTCGTTCGCGTATTATGACAACGTTGCATATGGAATTTATGTAAATTTAAACGACGGTAGAAATTTAATCCGCAGGGTCGTCATGTACGCCCGGTCCCATTAATGCCGCGCAGCTTTCGTACACGAGTGGCCAATTAATAAATGGAAAACGAATAAATTTCGATCATTCGTTCGAATAGTCCGAAACGTCCCTAACGTTCGTGCGATCGCTCAATTTCGCGTATCGTTATTTTCTGCAGGGCAAACACGCTGAAGGCTGGTGCGAGAAAAGTGTATAAAAATACTAGAAGTGGAATATGAAATTATTAATGAAATTAGTTCATTTTTATCGTCAAAGAAGCTTGATAAAATGATGTCCCTGACACGTATGATGCGTGTAGTTGTCAGTTAAAACAGGTTACTTCTTAATTTAATTGGTACAGCCAGGCCCAAGGCGATTCTATTAGGTCATCCCATAAGTTCATGCTGTAGACTGAGTCAATATGTAATAAAAAAACTACAAAAATTTTATAGTGATGATATAATGACTATGTCAGAAAGGTGGACAAATATTGTAAAACGAAAGAGATTACCTTTTTTTTTTTATAGCATTTAAGGGTGTTCCACATATTACTTTGAGTGACAGAAGAATATAAGTGACATGGACATATGGGACGACTTAATACATGTAAAAATGAACCGTAAATGTAAAATAAAGTTTCCATGTACGAGGCTTTGTGTTCGAACAAATCTATTCCAAAGTTCATTTGGTGCACGGACAATTCAGTACGGTTCCACTAACGCGTCTGGCCATTACTGGGTATTTCTACTTAAAATGGTATTTCCAAACATCGTTCACGGTATAGCGTTATCTGTATCTCGAGTGGCGTTCCATTCACTTTATGTTCGTGTGTGTATAGATTCTGAATTTGAGATTGGAAGAAGCAATTTTAACCAGCTTTCGCGGATTTTCGACTACTCTGCTCTGATATCTATATACGTTTTTGAGCTCTTGCGGCTCGCTTATCCAAACAGCGTCCTGCCACTCGAAACGAACTGTAATCAGCGTCCAACTCTGTAAATTTCCCTCGATGAATGCCCGGACCGCGGAATCGTCACGCTCGGTCCACGCTTTTCGACACGTTTACCCCTCTCCATCCCTCTCCCTCTTTTACTCTCTGTCCACTCGATTTTGCAATGCACTCGTGCCCCTCTGAAGAGCACGCCGACCAAAGGAAAGAGTTCGTTAATTCCACGGCCGTGGATCGTCAAAGGAAATTCAGTAAATTCGCCGATATCGGTCGAAAACTTTCACGACCAGTGGAGCCCATTCGCAGGCGTGAGTCATCCGTTCTATCAGAAAGAAGGTAAAAATCCGCTGGATTCGCGTTCGAAGAACACCTTCCGAGGTTTACGGGTTCTGATAAAACGTCGAGACGAGGAAGCGTAGCTTTTTTCTTCGCTGCTTTATCAGGCGCATCCTGGCTGCGTTCAATTTAATCGAGTCGATGTTCCCGTTAGCTGCTGAAATACTGTCGTGCTCCTTCGAATTCATTTGGGACGCGACGTCAACGTTCGATCTTCCGTATTTATGTGTGGTATGCTGGTTACACAGTGTTCTAGCTTCCAGCTTGTTAAGGGAGTCTTCTAGTTTGGAAAGAAATGGTCCTTCGTCAATGTTTTTCCGAAGGAAAATGTAACTATAGGAAATTTTGCTCAACGTATCGTTTATCCATAATAATACGGAAGACATATCGTCGAGAGGAAGAACGATCACGTGTGCGACAACGGCGCGCAGCCATGGACAGTTAGGCTTCTTGCGCCGCGGTTGGCATTCGCATTTATTACTTAATGCTCGCCAGCGTGCATAAACACGCGGCTTCGTGACTACATGTTATTACACAGTCCGATACAAGCCTCCGGATTAGACTATTCAAATCCCCTGATAAGCCTGAATCGCTTCGTTGACAAGCAATTCGGATAATTTAATCGAATGGTGCGACGGTGCGTCGCGCTCGTAAAAAGAAAATGGCGTTCCACGGATTACTCGAACTTTCTAAGTTGGGAGTTAATTTTAATCCGACGCCAGGAGACATCGAGTCGGTTACTTATTACCTCGTCCGTTTACTTTCGACGTTTATGATATATCATTCCCAGCTTTATTTGGTTTATTGAATGGTTTCATTGTGTGGGTGTAGAGATAGGTGTGAAGTAAACGAAACATGAAACATGTGACGGTGTTAAAGGCCATGTGGGGATAAGTATTGACAAAAATCTGACCTCTGATGTATTTTGAAATTATGCAAACGAATAACTTTGGAAACGGCTACGACGTCTGTGGGAAATCTAAAGAAGACAGGTGTGTATGCTTTACGATATTGCTGTGACACTGATTCGAAAATATTGTTCTTCCTGTAAGAATGTATAATATATTACAGTGACATTGATTCAAAAATATTTTTTTCCTTACATATTTAACGTTGCATCAACCTTTGTTGATTAGCAACTATTTTTTATGTAGTTATCCTTATTGTAAGGTTTTTGCTCCAAATATGTGCATCTTTAAATAGCTGAATTATTTTGTAGAAGTTTTATTCTGTGCTCCATTCTTTCTTTAAACTAGTGGGTAATTTGTGTTGCATCTGGAGTGATTCCGTATGTTTACAGGTAAATATTATGTGTTCTATTGTTAGAAGACCAGGTGGGTCTAGCGGTCTTCTCAAGTAGGTGATCATGCGTGTATTTTGCATGTCCAATTTTGATGCGCGTAATATTAAAAAATATTCTTCATCCTGAATATAAGCTAATTTTCGAAAAACTTGGCTATAGCAACGAGCGACATACTTGCCATCGAGCATACGACAAATAGCCCTCGACCGCGAGGATCTTCGACGTCCTAAAATTAATTACGCGTGTAAAACCGTGCCGCAGCTTCCCGGTAAATTTGATATGCGGTCTCGTCGATATTCACGGCTAATGGTGTTCGCGGTAATCAGAGTAGCAGAAGAAGCATCCTCTCCGCAAGGATTCCGCCCGAGTATGCGCCCCGTCTAGTCAATGACAAATTCCACCGTGGCGGGAAGAAAAAAGAAAAGAGGCCGCCGGTGTCCGGTTAAAGCTTAAACGCCACCGTGAATTCCCGCAAACGATCACGGATCCTAGGAATTCCTGTCTCACGGCCGTGGGATCGGGGAAAAACGGTCGTAGCGGAGCTCTAAAGGACTTCGCGGTTTGGAGTTGTGGCGAGCTTCTACCCCGAGGGCCGAAAGGAGTCCTGGATGAGTCAACCGGTCGTGCAACGTGCCAGTAACCGGTCCGCATAGAAGCCCCCGCAGCCTGCCCTGCGTCCGAGTATCTGATTACGCTCCGAATTTGGTAGCCCTTTGTGCGTAGGAGCCAATTAACGTCCGAAATCGGCCGCGGTAACACGGAAACGCGGAGGAATGCCATTACGCGGAACTTTTGTGCCGCTGATGGCTGGCGCGCATGCGCGTTCCTCAGTGTCCGCGCCGAGGAACGATAAAAAACCGCGGATATAACGTATCGTCGACTATAAATACGGCTTCACCCGGGGGCCTGGCCGGTCGAAACCCAACTGTTGCCCCGGCGATAATCGTGCATGCTTCGAGACCACGGTACGAACTTCGCGCGAGATAAGTGGCGAATTCTTCGCCGCTTGTCGTACACGAAATATGCATTTATGCTGACCTACGCGCGCTGCACCGCGAAGGAGATCACGGTCGACTTTCGAGTTAATTCCGTGAGGCGTGCGCGCTCAGAGAGAGAGAGGGAGAGAGAGAGAGAGAGAGAGAGAGAGAGAGAGAGAGAGAGAGAGAGAAGAATGAGCTTGGCCGAAATGGGGCTTCAATGCGAGGCGCATCGCAACATGTGGGACCCGCTTTGGCGGTGGATTGAGGACGATGCCAAAGAAAATTATATAGGCGAGTGTCCTGTTTGAACTGTCTAAACAGATTGTTCAAATTTTGATCATTAACCCTTTCGGTATAAGCGCTCTATCCGTCGTGACACTCCCGCTGTACGAGGTGCCGTGTCGCGAAATGCGCATGTAGGGCGTGATCAGTCATCTTTTGTATGAAGATTTTCCTAAGCGTTAAATGAGAACTATGCTTAATAAAACAATGTTTCTTCTAACAAATGTTGTTTATATATCTTCAATGTTAAAAGAAATTTATGTAAACTTCAATTAATTACAGAAATAGTACATATAAGGTTATTAGATATATTGGATGCCGGATATATCCGACGCTCGTACCGAAAGGGTTAAATTTGATGGTGCAACTCTTCAGTGAATTGGACGTAACGTCTATCCATCGATATTGAACAGGGTAAGTATGTCCTCTTGGACGTCAGCAATCTTGGGTGCTTTGCGCAAACTACACTTATTACAGCACATTTATTCGCCAATTCTAGGTCTCTCAAAGTCTCTCTCTCGATCTAGATTCACGCCTGCAACAAACATCATCGACACGGCCGCTCATTTCTTACGTTAAGTGCGCAACGGCCTTAATTTGCCGTTCGTGCGTCGAAATTGTAAATCGCATCGCACGTCTGGGCCTCGTTAACAGCGCGAATCGTTGCTTGGTGCATTCGGCCGTGGATCTGCGTTTAGCTTTCTCTTTTTCAGAAGCTTTTGACGGCGTCGTTCGATAACAATCCGATACCTCGAAAGTGCACGGGTATTTGCACAGCTTCGGCCATCAAACGTAACGTACATCGGTGGATGTCTCTCGAATTCGTGTGGCGCGGCGGCCAGCAGGCAGGCCCAGGAATGGCGTAAGTACTTTCAACATCTAATTTCCAATACAATCGAGAAAAAACGAAACAGACCTCCAACATATCTAATAGTTTTTTTCGGAGTAACCTGGTGATTACGCGGATAAAGTTCGTCGAATCCCTCATCAAACACGTTACATATGCTCACGGTACCTGTGTCCCAGGAGTCCAGAAAATCTTAATCCGTCGCTGGGGTACAAATGAACGATCGAAACGGGCCGAGGCGGTTGCATTTACACGGGCGCGCGTATCGGTTACATTAATTAAATAAAGTCCGTCCCCCTGGTATCAGTGCAGCGTCAGAGCTTGGTGAGCGTGTACACCCGATGCCTACGGTGTACGTTACAACATTTATTGCACGGGATGCGATTCGCGAGGGCTCGCCATAAGTCTGGCCGCGCTATCGCCACTCCGATCACGTAGACCCATCCACTCCGGCTCTCGAATACTTTGGTTCTGAATACTATTGGTCGTGGCTCGATATGTGTGCCGACTTACACCGCACCGGACCCCTGGGTGTACCGCGGTTGCAACGCCTCGCGAAATTGTATATCCGTTTTCTGCCTTAAACCACCGTAATCCCCCGACGAGGATCGTCGTTGCTGTCCCGATGCATCCGACTGGCCCGTTCCACGATTTTACGAGCCCGACGAGACGATCGACCTCCTTCGATTAAGTACCAAGTCGCGCCAACGTGCGTGTAATTAACACGTCGATCGCGAAACAGCCACCTGATCCCGTTCGCGGCTTCGGATGGTTCCACGTAGTCCTTGATTCGCGGAACCGAAAGACGGCTGCGGCGTTGGTATGCCATTAGCTCGTTTAGTACAGGGATCGACAACGTTTTGCGGGCGAAAACAACCGGAATTTTGCGTTAAAAGAATGATAAGGTAATGGAGAGTTATGCATATAGGTTTATGTAGACTAGCTTCCTATTATAACATAGTAGTTGCACCCCGCGCACAGTGTGATATTTCAGCGATCTCGCAGACAAAACTTATGCGGTCCAACATCTCGGAAACTATTAGGCCCTCCGCACACGAAGCTATTCAAAAGAAACGTAATTGGTTGTTGACTGATATCATAAACTAGTTACTTATTGGTTAGTAATGATTTTGAATATTTTTAGAAAAAGCATCTACCGCTGTCCACGCGCATTATTACAGCAAAGTCATATTCTTGGTCATTGATTGAACAAATATTGTACTTATTATGTAAACAATGATGGGGAATATGATTTTGCTATGATATTAATGTTTCACGAATTATTTTCTCGATGGATTTAACGAGCCTTCGAATCCAACGTCAGGGGTTGTTGTTCGTCCTTCCCCTTCTCTACTTCGAGGGGCACAATCGAGCCGCGACCCTCGACCGACACAGGTATACGAGGGGCGAGAGCTCATTCTTTGACGATCCTTCGGTCGATATGGATTTCGCGCTCGCGCGTCCGCGTCTCGCGTCCCTTCTATTTGTAGTTTCCCTTAGTTATTGTAGCTTGGTATTGGTTGTGGGTATCTTAGTTTGGTTTGGTTAGTTTTAAGGCATGCGTGTACGAGTGTCTCTCCCCTGGCAAATAATTATTAATCATTTGCTCAATTCTTTTGTTTGTTCGTAAGTCCATATTGGACTCGCAACTTCGTTCTCCACTTCGGTCACTATTACTTCATGTGATAAGTGAAGTGACCAACTGTGTAACTGGACAGAAAGGTCGGTTGCTGTCCTCCTGGTGGATCTGTATTCGAGAGGAAGACAATCGGCTCCTCCGGATTGGTTCTCTACTCCCTGTATCCCGACTGGTGTAGTCCAGGCTCTCTATCGTGGCTCCCAGATGGGTGCAGGGTGTGGAGGACTGAGGATCAAGAGGAAACGGGACTGACTCCATTTAGCTTCCATTTAGTTGAAATAATTATTTGGCAGAGGCAGACTTAGACTTTGGAAATCGAAAGGAATTTTGTTTTCCTTTGATTTTCATCGTTTCGTACTTAGTATTAAGCTCGTCCACTCTATGTAGAGTATACATCTATGTATGTATACTCTATATAGAGGGAGATCGAAGGAAGTTTGATTCCTACTATCTCTGGGTCTCCAGTCGCAGCAACCTCCACGTGGTGAGACCTGGTAATCGGCATAATTCGTGACGAACAATCCTTCGTCGCGAATAATATCAAGCTAATGGCTGCGAACTTGTAATAAGATCTTTAGATATAAAAAGTGTAAAGTGAAATTAGATTTAGATTAGCAGGGACAACACCATTGATTGTGAGTATCGTGATGCCACAACTGTATTTACAAATATTCAGATTTCGAACTGAAACCTTATTGTTATCAAAATTAAATATTGCCTATGTTATATACTAAGGGATAGTGTAGCTTTCTATCACTGAACAAAACTTTAGAATCGGTTTGGTGGTTCCAGAGATTATCCCCTACATATAAACAAATTTTACCTATTTATAATATTAGTATACAGGGTGTCCCAAAAATGTTGGAGTTCCTTGAAAGGGGTGGTTCGGGAGGTGATTTGAAACAACTTTTTCCTTTGCGAAAATGTCGGATGGGGCTTCGTTAAGCAGATATTAACAAAAAACCCCGACCAATCAGAGCACGCGTATACCGTTGGAGCGGCTGCGGTAGCGAAGGCTACGAGCTAGGCGGCCGCGTCACAATGTCCTTCGTGCACGTCGAGTCACTTGTTCGCGTACGAGCGTGGCCGCCTAGCGCGTCGCCTTCGCTACCGCGGCCGCTCCAACGGTATACGCGCGCTCTGATTGGTCGGGGTTTTCGTTTAATGTCTCCTTAACGAAGCCCCATCCGACATTTTCGCAAAGGAAAGAGTTGTTTCAAATCACCTCCCGAACCACTCCTTTCAAGGAACTCCAACATTTTTGGGACACCCTGTAGATTGTAACGTACGTAAACAAATATATAGATGATAAGAGAAACAAGTTAAGAAACATATTCCATAAAACTTCATAATAATTCAATTTCTTTCGTAGTTACAAGCTTTCGTACCCTAAAAACTATGCAGTGCCAATACTTTCGCGCAGCACTGTATTTGCTTAGCGACTTGGTCGTTGATTATCGATAGCACGGGAACCGCTACGATAGAGAACTATGAGGAACGTCGATGAAAGCGGAGTGGTCGAAAGGGGGAACGGTTAAACGAGAAAGAGAAGAAGACGATACGAGTGAAACGGACTTCGTGCTGCCTCGCAGGTTGATATAAACACTCGCCGTTTCCGCAGGATACGATCCACAGCTCGCGAATAACCGTTACAGGGTATAGCCGGCTGGTATCGAGCAACGTTCAATTTGACCGTCCCAACGGTGAAGTAATGGTACCCCACGGGTGCGTCTACGAGACCCAGGAACCTCATGGTGCATCGTAGTTCTCGCATACCGATGTCTAATTATTCGACGAGGAATATTGATTCCGTTCCCAAAGCGTTTCGCGCGGAACCAGCTGTACAGTGTTTGGAGAAATTTGTGACAGCCTTGAGTTGACGTGTTCATTGAGTCGAGAAAATGTACAACTCGATGTCTCTGAAAATAATGTATTCTCGATAAAGCAATGTAAAGAAGGAAGGTCTAAGCGATTAACCGTTTCAGACCTGAATTATTGTTTCTTCCCGTACTAATATAATTTGGTTTTTAGGGTTAACTTGGAATAAAATTAGTATGAAAAAAATCATAAAAAAATCGTAATAGTGTAGTTTTCGAGGAGAACTGGTCTTTCTTCATGTGCACAAATAGGAACATTCTCCCTAAACGATAGTGACGGTCATTTTTAAATTTCGTGTCCTCATTTGTCGACACCAGGTTTGAAAGAGTTATGTAATTAAAGGCACTTCTATTGAAAAGTATGGTGAAGTGTTCAGAGCGCCAGAAGTAAATCACAGATTTGAATGGAAAGCGTCATGATCTCTTTCCTTGTTCCTATCGCGATGGCGGTGCGCAACATTTTTATTGAGCCAGTCGAATCGTTAAAAATTAAAGCGTCGACGCGGCGATGCATTGTCACGGTGAAAAATAATTTCAAGCGTCGACGGCGGTATCAAAGGACGTTTAAGACCGCTTAATTCGCCTTGCTCCGAGGCGGTGCCGGCAGCTGCCGCGCTGCAGGTTCAGCGGGAGACGTTGACAACTCCTTACTAATGTTCGTAATACCTTATTCCCTGGGGGACCATTTATAAAATGCCACTGGCCGGCTGCTCGTCCGACGAGATCCCAGGATAATTTGTTTGAAATTTGGTCCGCGGGATTACAGAAAGTGTAACACCTTGATTAATATCGCAACCAACTTCGAGAGGTGAATCGAGGTTGGATTAATGGTGGAACTCGTAAAACTCGAGCTGGACAAGGTTGATTTGGGCGTTTCGCTGCTTTCACCACTGTTGGCCATTGTTCTTAATCCGGCAACAATGTGAAATTTTACCTTAACTCGTGGTCGTTCCTGGAAACTTCTTCGAAACGAAGCGAGGGGACAATTTGTAAGAATTGTAGAACAAACGGGATTAAAATAGCATTTTCTTTCCGAAGAGGGCAATAACCTTGGTTGAAAACGTTTAAGTAAAACATGCTCGACGCTACACGTTATTACAGAAAATTTCCAAGACGGTCAATGGCAGTGGTTATTCCGAGATTTTAATATTTCTTCCTCCCGATGAGTAAGATGCGCGTTAAATCGTGATCAATTTAATACTTGTTTCTTTCGTGCGGGTTATTACTTCGCGCCGGCACGTCGATTATGTTTATTTCTCTATTGAGTAAAAAGTTGCAAGCGTTATCGCGCATTAAAACTTCCTAATTAGAGGATAACCAGGTATTAGAACTAAATCTCATCCGAGTTATGGTACACGAAATGAATATAAAATCACGTAGTTGATGATAGCTTCGGCCGATTACTATACGCTACAAGCAGTAACTTTGAAGCGACCGTTTATAACATTGACCAGCCATTTTGCGGGATTTCCTACGTTACGATAAACGTTACGATTCAATTATTTATGACGGCATCGTCGGATATTGCTATGCTAATAAGGGGAAGATTGCGGGTACTGCTTGGATATATTTAATTGCGTTTAGCAAATTCTCAACATCCAAGGGACTAATGAACAATTTGTTCGATCGATTCGATGGTACTTTGGTCGTTCATGAAAACGTTCAAATGTATACTTACAAAGTAATTTTAATACTCTACTATTGGGTTGTTTGGAAAGTCCATGTCGATTTTTGGTAGATGGTACAGGCCTAAATATATCGGAAGGGTTGAAAACAAATAACACGTATACATCCCTTAAAAGGTGGAAAGGTTGTGAAACGGACATATGAGCCGTTCATTGCACAAATCGATTAACTTCGTAAAACAAAAAGTTGAGAAATGCGATGAAATAATGTTGGTCGTTTAATGGTGTTAATCTTTATTATACAGGAAAGTTATTATAAATATAAAAAGTTATGACTATACCAAGTGCTTTGACACTTAAATTTAAGATTTTTCAAAAAGCGGAGTTAATCCATTTGTGCAGTGAACGTTTCATATATCAAAATTCAAATATGCCTTTGAATTTTTCTTAAAACTTTGCACGATCTTTCTGGACAACCCAATATAATAAATACTAGTACTCTTCCCACAACGGAAGTCCTTTTCTCAAAATAAACAAATATTCATCTGTATTATAAAATCGAACCCCTTTACTTTTAATCAAATCTGTCTGCTTCTACAGGCACACGTGCCTCTTCTACCTCGGTCTTATCACGGCCCTGAGAATCGTGTACAATTTTCACCTCGAAATCAGCCTTTGCAATTCATTGGCCGCGTGAAACGTTTCACGGAATCATCGATGGAAGTTTTTCGCGTACAAGCAATCCATCGAACGTCGAATGAGTCTTGATTTGTACCCAGATCGTTCGCTCGTCTTGCGAATTCCTCTTCGTAAACGGCAGACGAAGAAGCGAGATGAAACGACGGTGCGTTCGCGATAGGAATGCACATGCCATGGCAAATAGCGTGATATACGATGAAAATGATACGAGGGGGAGCAAGGATGAGCCAAGGTCGTCCCATGAGCCACCATCTCGACCGTGTATTGAAATATTTGCAATGGAATTCCTATAAAACGTAGTCAGGATGGAAACGAATGAATGGACGCACGGTTTACGCTCGCACCCCGCCCGCCATTGGGATTCATAATTCTTTCGAAAAACTTTTTATCGGTATTTTCCACCTGTACGCATCCTGAAACGCAAGAATTCGTCCTTTGGCCTGGGAGCCAAATCTCGATCGAGATTTCTTTTCTTACCTTTCTGAAAAAATTCGGAGAAACGCATAAATAAAGAAAATAGGAATGAAACGTTGTAAGAAGATATATTAACTGAATAATGATATTACAGGAAATTTTCTCAGAGCGAGCGGCATGCAAAATGAATTTTTTTTTATTTAGTTTATTGTAGTAAGTCAAGAAGAAGCACTCTATATTTTCGACTTATTTTCGATCAAGTAATTACTCTCTTACATGTTACACTACCAATTAAGCAGCATCCCGTCGTCGAAATAAAAAATGTTCAGTTCTAACTCGTGCAACGAACCTACTTCGTGCAGTTACCAAACTAATAATCTTCCCATTATCGTACTTTTGTACGATGGTTGAACAGTTCACATTTTTCTACCCAGTAAACCTACCTACCTGTTGGAATAAATTTCAATAATCAGACCGCGAACAAATTATCGTCCACACGTAATCGTGATGAGTACATAAGAAGACTATTCTTGAAGAACGATCAGTTAAGCGTATAATCGCCGTCGAGTTCCAATAGCAGTCGAAACGGGTACCAACTAAACTACATACAGTGGTTCAGAGCCTTGTTCTAGAAGTCCTAAATAAGTATAATTAACTATTTTAAAGTTTGTTAAGAAGTGACATTACAGATATCTAAGAGTCTTTTGAACATGTTTGCAACAAGTACATATTTATCGTTAAGGGGGTTCTACGATAAATATGGAGTTAGAATGATGATAGATCACATTTCCTATTTACCGAATAATACATTTGCGATATATTTGCATATATTTGCGAAGCATTCTTAAGTCCCATTGGACGAGTACTCTTCAAGCACGCTTTCTTTTCTTTTGAAACTCGCATTTTTGCAAGCGAATCGGGATTCTGGAGTCCTAAAATAACGTTCTGGGGAAAGTTGCGGCGGACAATTTCTTTCAGGGCGTACGATCGGTAAATCTTCATAAAGTGCTTCCGTTCGGTGGCAACTACGGCGCACGACCGCTTGCCCATTTATTTCAGCACGGCCATCGGAGACAGACCGGTGCTTCGGCTTTTATCGAATTCTGTGGTCGCGCGCAATAATTGCAGTTTTAATCAACGTTCCGCCGGGCCCGTTTTGTTATCTGTCAGTGAAACGCTACGATTCTGCCGCGTGTGCCCGAAACGAACCCGTCCACGACCCCAGAATCGCGATAATCGAGCTGATTGTTAACAGACCAACTGGCCAGCGGCTGGCACAAATTAATTCAATCCGAAATCAGAAGGTTGGCAAATTGCGCGCAAAGAGAAAAGGTAAAAAACCGAGATCGTTAACCCTAGAATATTCGATTTGGAGGTGGTCTGACGAATTTTTGACTGGTTTAAGAATAAGGTACAACGAATTTCTCTGAAAGGCACGTATTTACCTTGCGTAGAGTCAAATCGATAATCTTAATGGGACGATCTTTCGAGACTTTGTACAATATTGGCCGTAACCATCGAGGAAACTGTTTCGTATGCCTCCACGGCGAATATTCCCTTGTACACCGACGAGTAATTCTCTCATCACGCAAGCTTGCGATGTAATTTCCCCGAATGATTTATGACGGCTATAATGACCGAACGAAGGTCACGATCCCGACGAGATCTTCTGGAATCGATCGAAGATCGAGCCGTACCAAAGCCGTGGCGCACTGTTGCGCTCAAACTAGAAAACTATACTTATTACCACTTTTCCGCAGTTAATTCGTTTCAGATAAAATCGTATTCGGGGAACTCGTACAAACGAACCATTCGACTTCCTGCATAAGTAATCCTGGCGATAAGGCGAGGCGAGCGTATAATCCTCGGCCTACTTTTCGACAAATTACGGACTCGAAGTTCCAGCGTCATTCCAAAAGCAAAAAACGCTTGTCGTGCCCTCGACATGGAGGCGAATCTGGAATCACGACTTGATCTTCTAGTATTTTGTTCGAACCGCCTCGTTGGGCTAGTTTTTATAATTGGCCATGACTCATTGTGCGCCAGAGATGAACCTGTTAGCGCCACTCTCTGCGCCGAGCCGATGTATCTCGCCACCATCCTCTTGTTAGGCGGTTCCTGAGCGAAAAAGGAGCAAGAACGTATCCGAAAGCGGAATTGGGCATTGCTGGAATGGTTTCGAATAAGTCGGAGCTCGAAAAACGCAAGTACAGCGCGTTTCAAGAACTTTTTAACGATGGAGTGTTTCCAACGGTGGAGTTTGCTTGTTTCGTTAAAAGTTAACTGAATGAAACGATTAACATTACGAGCGACTGTTTGATTATATTAATTGTTAAACGTTTCACAATTTTTCTCCATTTTATACATAAGTTATATTATATTCTATTTGCTTTCAAATTATTTAAGTTAATTAATGGTCTACAAATAGTGATCAAAGAGAATCTAAAACGAAGATTAAAATGATTAGCATTTAATGAAGTTAAACAATAGCTTGTAATGCTAATTGTTCTATTCATTTGATTGCCTGAAATCCCTCCAATCCAATAATGAATTGATTTAATGGCACACCTGTATGCAATAAAGATATATTATTGTTATTACCCATTGGAGTGTACTGTAACATCTAGCAGCTACATCAATAGTCAATCGAGGACACGAAACAATTGGAAAAAATTATAAAAACATAAAATATTCTTTTACATTACATTAAAACATTTCTTTTCTTATTTAAAGTAGGTAAATTATAACTATAGTTTCTTCGTCCCTTGGCACCATTTAAGTTCATCCCTGACCTATTAACTTATGCATCGCCATTAATACGAGCGATCGTTACCATCCCTTCGAAACCCCTTTAAACATACCTTCATAACTAAACTTAATCCTCCCTTTTCATATTCCAGCCACGCTCCACAATTGATCGCTACAAGCAATCCCTGAAGATCACCCAGGCGATGTAATCGGGTCAAAATAAAAGTCGTATCCACCCATCGCGCGCGTATATCTGCATTTACCAGGGATGCGCGTCATCCGCGATAAAAATTCTCCGCAATGCAATCAGTCGGGTAGCTTAGGACCGCAAAATTGCGGCCAGCGAGGGTAAAATACCGCGGAATGGGTATGACCCCTCTGTACGTGTAACCCACCGACACAGACACGCACACATCCTCCAGTGCGGCAGTTAATGGAAGCTTAGAGGTTGATAGCCTTGAGTACGTACCGCGGCCAGCCATGCCATGGCCGACCGATTCTTGGACTCTCTCTCCAGCTCGACTTGACCGCTCTTTACCTCTAGAAACTCTGGCTCTCTTACCCTCCTACCACTCGCCCATCCCTTTCCATCCCTATCTCTCCTCCTCCTTTTCCAGGCCATCTTGCTCCCTCCTTACTCGCCTCCGGATGTTGTTGGTACAGGGACGATCGTCCGACATCGGACGTAAACAGCGAGAAGGTTTGCGCTTGCCAAATTGGTTAAGCAACGAGTCTCTGTAGAAAGGGTTCTGGAACGTATCGAAATTCATCGAAGAAACAAGTCTATCTTATTGAGCGTGGGAGTGCCTGAATGAATGGAACAAATTCTCCCCGGATAACTAGAACGGAGTTTTTTCGGCGCGTGCAGCTTTATTACGGTGTTTGTACGATTAAAAATGGATCGTCGAAATTGTGCCCCAGTACATAATGGATTTAAATAGTTTCCGTGTGCGACGAGTATACAAATTAATGGCACCATGAAGAGGAAGAAATGGCACCGTGGTGCCATCATGTTTACCTATAGCGCCACTGATTCGCCTGCTCGCCGTCCGATGAAACCATCACGATGCTCAGCACATGTGTAGAGAGATACATGCAAGAATTAAACTTGGTGACTTCGATTCGAGCGACAAGCGAAGCTATGGTCGGCCTCGCGAAACGGAAGAGAAGATTTGCAAGCTTCGGTCGATAAAGACCCGCCACAAACGTTGAGCAGCTCGCAGGTTGTGAATGCAGTTTACAACTGTGTCAGAATGATTGCACGTGAAGGAAGGAAAGTGGGTTCCACGTGAATTATCGAGACCACGATATTGCATAACGTTTGAATACGTGCACGCAATGGCTTGGCGGAGAGCGACGAAAGGAATGGTATGGAAGATCGTTACGATGATGAGAACTGAACGTGAAACCTACGACAATTCAAAATGCAAGTAACCGAGTAGCCCCAATAAATTCCCCTATAAAAACCCTTAAAAAATAAATGCGTCATTCAAGTGACCTATGTATGTTGGAAGCAGTAAAAGCTGAAGTCATAAATGGTCACTCATACCCAGGGTAGGGATGATTCCGTTACACGAATACTCATTCAGGAAATGAGGAATCCTTCGATAGAAAAATCGCGAATTCCCAGGAAACGGGAACCACGACCGGAGTACACTTTGGAGAGAATCGCAGAAATGTTCCTAACACCTAATAACAGACACTTTTCAACCCCGTAATTACCCAGGCGAGTTGCAATCCCACGTTGCGGTGTACGTCAACGACGAAACCATTACCGTTGGCTCGCGCAAGGGTTCAAGGTTTTATGTCCTTCGCCGCGACGAAATTAATGTGAATACGCTTTAAGGAACGCAAACAGCCCGGGAAAACTAGCCAGTGACCAACTCGAGTAATGGTGTTCTAACACAATTTCAACCGATGAGAGAAGATACTTTAGAGACGGAAGAAGGAGGGAACGAGAGAAATATAGGGGTCTTTGATCTGTACACCCTTCCTGGAAGTTCCTGGTACATGTTCGGCCCGTTACTCTAGCCCACTACCAACTACTGGAGTAAATAGTACCCGTGGTCACGTGTTTGTTCAGATCCGGAGGCAATTTACCATGGTCGACGGTGTCTATAACTGGCACACGGTAGGTGTTGCGACGACCAGCGCAAAGGACATCGGGAAAGAGACATTTGGAAACTTGAGATTACTACCGCCGACCGTGTCTTTGCCAACAAATGGAAATCCCTGGGTTGTTCGGGAAGAAAGATTGCGGAATACGTTCACGATCGAACAGTCGAGTAGTCATTCAGGATTGCTTGTCGTGGGTGTACCGCTGCATATAATTAGGGTGGCACGTTTCCACTGATCGTGGGAATTAACGAAGTATCGCACTGAAACTTTTAAAGTATCGAGGTACATGCTACTATCAGGGGTTAATTAGATCGAAGCTTCCATAACTCTGTTCGACGTTCCTAAACAATGGTTCTCGATGATGTAAACGAATAAATCACCTCGCACTTGTTTCATGGATTCAAAGTTAGATGTTCCTCACAGATCAAAATAAACTTTCGCGGTTGTACCACTGCATATACAGTCAGTCCCATAAGTTTTCGTACCCTCTATATTTATTGATTAAGTCAAATTTAAATGAATGCTTCGTGTTTTCAAATAAATTTGTAATTGTAAATATATACATGTGCGAAGTTTATTCATGTACATATTAATAATGGAAAATTGATTTGGAAACACGAAGCCTATCATTTAAATTAAACAAATTTCTACAATAGATATGGAGGGTACGATTACTTATCGGACTGACTGCAATTAGTGTGGCACGTTTCCGAACTGATCGGAGAAATTAACGAAGTATCGCCTTGAAACGTTTAAAGAATCGAGGGACATGCTACTGTCAGGGGTTAGATCGAAGCTTCCATAACTATGTTTAATTTTCCTAAACAATGGTTCTCGATAACATAAACAAATAAAACACCTCACACTTGTTTCAAGGATTCAAAGTTAGATGTTCCTCGCAGATCAAAATAAACTTTCGTCCGTTTTTGTAATTACAAAATGGCGACGGCGCGAGAATACCTTGTACAAAAACAATGAACGTAAATTGCTTTTCCTTTCGGAGCAACGGAAAGAAAATATTGACGCAAATACTAGAACGAGCAAGGAAGAATAACTCCTAAGTAAGCATTCGGTAGTCTAACCACCACAGGAACCGTGTTCCGCCTTTAAGAGTCGGTTAGCACTGAAATCTCGAACGCTCGTTCGAGTACCATCGAAGATCTCGATTCCGCTCGAGATGGTCGAGAGCTTTCCGAAAATCGCCTTCGAATCGCTCGAGGACGAAATCAAGTAATTACCCAGGTGTCTCAACGCTTCGTTATACACCTTGCAAATTGACGTAAATCTTGAAAAAGCGCGACAAACCGTATGATGGATGATCCGTGTTTTCGCTCGTAAATTGGATCCACTTTGTTTAACGTGTCAATTTAAAAAAAAGGTTAACGTAACTGATGATAGTTGTTAGCTGTTCAAACTTTGCGCGGCGAACAATGTATTGATCGATGCATCGCGTGACAATAGTTAATACGACAAGTTCGTTGTAAGGCGGCTTTAACGAGGCAGTAAATAAGAGAAAACTGAGGAAACACGGATCAATAATAAAAAGAAAATCGAGGTTGTAAATAATGGTCACGGCGGAGAAGCAGGCCTCGGCTAATTCTGGAGATCCTTCGCATACAAATTGGCTGCCCCGCAAAAAAACAAAAAAGAAAAAGAAAAGTAAAGAAGAGGCGGAGAGTTTAAACGATCCTAGAGACTCGCTGGTTCCCGAAATGCCCGGAGGTAAGAGACACTTGAAAAACTTCCTTAGTCATGCGAGAAATACGTTGCGGAAAATTTCTGCGTAATTTTAAAAACGGGATCTCGCCTTCAAATATCTTTGGCCGAAGGAACTGCATAACGTATCGGTCACTCGCGGCTCTCATTAACATACACATTAGTTTATTATGCTATCGCCGCGGTGCACTTAAAAATTTCATGCTCGATATAAGCTGCGTAATCGTATTATGCAAATGTTTCCTGATCTAATTCCTTTGTATCGTTACATAAAGCAATCAATATAACGGGTGTTCTTTAAGTCTCTATACAAGCGAAAAGAACAAGTAAAAAATACAGGATACACTTTCTTTCCACTAATTTTTTGGATTAGTATAAAAGTGTTTGAAAATATAGATATGCACGAGAAGCATTGTAAGAAATACGTGATTTCAAATGTTCTTATGTATGATACGATCACGTCAATTTCGCTACAATTTATTAGACCCCCAAGCAATCGATTCACGCTTGCAGGACAGGGCTCTCAAGGAAGTCAACATGCAATTAAAACAAAAGAATTACAAAACGGTACGGGTGCACAAGGGCCCCGCTCGAACACGTGAATTGTTCCTAATGCGACGAACAAACACAAAAGAAAGGTAAACACTCGAAAGCACGTGCTCGTGAGTGACGTCTCTAGCTGGATTTCGAAACGCCCACACGTTGGTCTCGTCTCGTTGATCATACCGTCGTGGATCATTCCTTGCGGAGGTCGAATCAAATTCGCCGTATACATACCCGCAAGAAGCTCCTCCATTCATCAAAGCCCGAATATATCGCGGGACGATCGGCGTTGTCCGTGAGGTCCATGGAACCAGTGAGAGAGCATCGTTCCCGAAGTTACGTACAGCGTGTGCATCGGTGCATAACGCGAATCGAGCTTCTTCCAGGTGGGGAGAGAACGAAAGAGCACTGGTGTTCACAGTGACGGATCTACGAGAGTTCCAACAGCAGAACTATCAAGAGACAGCGAAAAGATTCGACGTTCCCGGAATTCGAAATACTCTATCTCTAAGAATGACAAAAATGTATTAATAATTATTAAATGATTGTATTGGTAATTATAACTGAAATGTAGCTAATTTATCTATAATAATAATGAGACATGATTGATGATAAATGTTTAAGTTTACAGTTACATTAGAAGAAGTTCTAATTATTCAGAAGTTGAAAATAGGGTCAATTGTAGTCCGTTTTGCGTGCTCCCTGGCACCCCTTCTGGATGCGCCACTGTATGGTGTTCGTATACCGGACTGGAGGGACTGGAAAAGGGACTGGGTTGGCTGTTCCTGTGCAGAAGAGATCGTTTGCGGGAGAAGGGATCGTCGTCCACCGCTGGAATAGTGCAACGAGGAAAGGATCGTACGAGAAGGGAGGCTAAGGTACACGGATGTAACATTTTTATTCAAATACAAATTTGGAATACTTGGTTATTTATTGAGTAATAGTTACAATCTGAATCTCTCATCTGGAATTAGAGTACCTACACTTCCGCTCGTAATACATCTTGTCATGAAGGTAACATCCTTATTTAAATAAAAATTTCGAGAACTTTGTTATTTGTTGAATATGGTCTGACCCTGTCATCTGCAATTGAAGTATCTATACTTCCACGTGTAATACAACGGTGGTCTTGACATGGAGGTAACATTCTTATACACGTTGATCGCTACGTCATGCATATATGGGTGACAGTGTTTTTCATTGACAAACTAAAAAAATTAATTCTGAAGGTAAACCGTTAAAGAAAATGAATTTAAAGGACATATTTGAACTTTAATGAAATTACAGAAATAAATGCCACAATAAATGTTTGATGATGTAGTTTCCACTAGATTGTAAATAAAATTTAAACATAGTAGAAATTTTCGAGAGTGTTAATCTGGCAGTCAACGTGTTAAATAAAAATTTGGAGTACTCGGTTATTCGTTGAATATGATTTGATGTTGTCATCTGAAATTGGAGTACCTACACTTCCATGTGTAATACAACAGTGAAACGTGTAGTTAATCGGAGCGTATTACCTACTTTTGCCTTGATCGCTAAATACAAGTGGGAGAAACTAGTAATCAATCGACGAGGAAAATGTGCTTCAATATTCCTTACCTGTGGCTTCGTGAACAATCACCCAGTTATCAGCCAGTTGTGCTGTGCAAGGAGGAAGGGAACCCCTTGTGAAGGGAGCCTAAGGTTTGTACAGGGGAAGGGGGCACTTTGTAGAGAGAGAGAAACGATCCGCGAAGAGGGGATTGCGCGAAAGGAAGAAGGAGATAGTTCAAGGGAAAGAGAGAGATGGCAGTGGAGGCCTGCTAGGCTCGCCTTCGTCGAAAGCCGCGCGACGCGCTAGTTTCGGCTTGCCGCTCCGACGTGACGGACGCTCTATTCCAGTGGTCGCCGATTTCCACGTGGAGGCGGCTTTATCTTCGGACGCGTGTGTTCAGTTTCTCTTTGTTTTTATCGCGGGTGTGAATCTACGGATACAGTGAATTCGGAGTGACAGTGAAAACCCAAACGAAAATTCGTGGCTTGCTCCGTTTTGTTCCGTGAATTGCACACGGGTGAGTTCAGTGGCACGGCGACGCGAGGAGTTTCTGTGACAATCGGACAAGGTGTTCGTTCACATTCATCCACTACCTCGATTTATTTGGATTACTTGAATTAGAAAACGGGACGACAGAAGCTGATTCGTCTGGACTCGAGGAGCAGCAGGAGAGAAGCATCGACATCGGAACAGGTGCGTGGTTTTTGGAGTTCTTACAAGTGTCTCCGAGACGAAAGACGCTCCAACTCGGAGACAGACAGGGGATTGTATTTACGTGCTCGTTATCCACGCTCGCTCGTTTTGTGCGGATTTACGGGAATCGTGGGCGGTGAGTCGGTCCCTCGGAGTGATCGGTGTTTGGCCTGGATGCTCACCAGTCGTATCTGTAACCACCTTGTACCGGTGTTTGGTCTTAGCGCTTCTTTCGCGTTCCTTTTATCGATCGGAGTGCTCGATCGCGTGCATAGCACAAAATGGCGCCGTCGATCAGTCCCAAGCTTCCACGGCGCGCGAAAGAGAGGCTCTGATTTTTAAATCTTCCGAAGTTAGAACTCTGTTATTGTGACACGTACGAGTTGATTGTTTTGAAAATGGAGTAAATCTTTGTTTCGGGGTATAGCAAGTGCTTCACTCCAAAATGTATGTTTTAAAATTGGAGT